>NC_041390.1:485215431-485217719 GCF_002162155.2 Triticum dicoccoides | reverse complement strand
AAATAAGATGACCCTCGGGCTCCGGAAACCCAAGGGAAAAAGGGGCTAGGTGGCAAATGGTAAAACCAAGGTTGGGCATTGCTGGAAAAGCTTTAATCAAGGCGAACTATCAAGGGGTTCCCATTATAACCCAACCGCGTAAGGAACGCAAAATCCGGGAACATAACACCGATATGACGGAAACTAAGGCGGCAAGAGTGGAACAAAACACTAGGCGAGAGGCCGAGCCTTCCACCCTTTACCAAGTATATAGATGCATTAAGATAACATGGCAATATAATGATATCCCAACAAGTAAATAAATGTTCCAACAAGGAACGGTCTCCAATCTTCACCTGCAACTAGCAACGCTATAAGAGGGGCTGAGCAAAGCGGTAACATAGCCAATCAACGGTTTTCTAGGACATGGTGGGTTAGAGGTTTGACATGGCAATTTGGGAGGCTTGAAAGCAAGTGGTAGGCATCGTAGCATTGGCATAGAAAAAGAGCGAGCAATCTAGCATAGCAAAGATAGTAGTGATTTCGAGGGTATGATCATCTTGCCTGCAAAGTTGTCAGAGTTGACTGGATCCTCGAAAGCAAACTCAACGGGCTCCTCGTTAGCGAACTCGTCTCCCGGCTCTACCCAAACAATACAAACAGGCAAACGGAACACAATCAACCACGTGCAAAGCTCAAACAATATGATGCAATGATGGTATGCTATGCGGGATGCGATGCGAGATGCATATGCAAGATTTGACAAGGAATGCATGAACCTGGCCTCAACTTGGAAATCCAAGTGTGCCACTGGAAAGATGAAATGAAATCGCTTGAAAACGATATAAAGAACGCCGGAATCGGAGTTACGGTTTGGAAATGGCAAGCAATTCAAATATGGCCACGTTCTGCGATTTACAGCAAGTAGCCATCTAAATGCAATGAGATGAACATGCTACAACACTCAAACATGGCATAAAAATACATGGCAGGGATGCATTCATGATTCTTAACAAAAGTCTAGCACTGAGCTATGGCCAATTCATCCATTAACAGGTTCAAACAAGCATGGCAAAAATGCATATGGTAAACAGATTTCAGACTTAGTGAAATTAACACTTGTCTGGAATTTCAAATCAGGTAGCACTCTTCGGAGCAACAAAACTATATGTTACAGGACCTGAACATGGAAAAGTAAAGCATGGCATGGAGATACTCAAAGAGCTTAAAAAAAGTCCCTTAGTGACCTTGAGCCTAAAGGGATGACAAAATACAATTGCAAGCATGTGAACATGGAAAAAACATAGTCAGATCACAGACTTAGTGAAAACTGGAGCATGCTGAAAACAGATATCAAGTAGGCATGTTTACGAGCTCGATGCACTCACTACGGAGAAAGTCATGACTAGCTAAGCATACACCTATCAAGAATACACAAAATGCAAGCTAGACATGGCAAGAACAATAGCATAACATGCACGGATCAACTACAACATCCTCGGCAAAATCGCTAACAAGTAGACAATCTGCCCAGATTCACGAAGTAGCAAAAGTAGAGCTCGATTGACTCAAGCTAGGGTGCTCCATAATTGCAAACAAATACATGGATGGATATAGCACTACAAGATTAACAAAACATCCTTACTGATCATCCTCAAAAGAGGCACGGATCACTAGGAAACAACATGAACATATGGCCATATGAGATAAACAGTTCAAGGACTTAGTGAAAATGCTAAGTCCCTGAAATCAGCATTACCAAGTGCCTCACTTTGCAAGCTTGTGCTAGTCACCACACACATCACAAAAATACATGGGTTGCACCTCTGGAAAGATGGCAAAACCCTTAACAAAACATATGTAGAGCTCATAGGCATATCATGCACACAATAATCATGACAAAAAAGACAAATATCTAAATGAAGTAGCAGATCTGACAATAATCTCAAGTAGCACTCTTCTAACAGCATTTCGGGCATCAAGATGAACTCAAATGAAAATGATGCAATGGAATGAAATGATGTACTCTCTGAGACAAACATTTTGATATGCTATATGCTCAAAACAGAGCTACGGATGCAAAGTTACGATGCGATGAACAGTAGCAAATGAACTAGGGTTTCGGGGGTAAAAGTCAACCCAGACGAGATCCAGATCTGGATCTGGCGCGTTTCCCGAGGATGGCCGGAGTGAGTTCGCCGGAGTTGGGGAAGCTCGCCGGAGAGGTTCTCGGGGCCGCGGGGAGGAGGAGAGGCCGGAGATGGTGGCGGTGGCGGCGCTCCGCGGCGAGGGGCGGCGGCCGGCGGGAT
>NC_041390.1:485192072-485214946 GCF_002162155.2 Triticum dicoccoides | reverse complement strand
GGCGAGGCGCTCCCGGCGCGGGCGGCGGCGCGAGGTAGCGGGTGAGGCGGCGAGGCGCGGGGCGCCTCTGGCCCGGGCGCGGCGCGAGCAGGCCGGCCACGGGCCCGGCGGCCTTCGGCGGTGAAGTGGGGCTCGGCGCCCACGTGGCGCTTGCTGATAGGTCCGGCGGAGCGGGCGGACGCGCCCGGTTGTGGCCGGACGTCTCCGATGGCGGCGGAGCTGATTTTTAGGGTTAGGGAGAGAGGAGATCCGGGGATTTCGAGGAGGGGTCTATATATAGAGGTAGAGGGAGCTAGGAGAGTCCAAATGAGGTGCGGTTTTCGGCCACGCGATCGTGATCGAACGCTCTAGATGATGGAGAGGGTTTTGGTGGGTTTTGGGCCAACTTGGAGGGGTGTTGGGCTGCAACACACACGTGGCCTTTTCGGTCCCTTGGTTAACCGTTGGAGTATCAAACGAAGTCCAAATGGTACGAAACTTGACAGGCGGTCTACCGGTAATAAACCAAGGCCGCTTGGCAAGTCTCGGTCCAATCTGGAAATGTTTAATCCCCACACACAAAAGAAAGGTAGAAATGACCACCGAAGGAGAACGAAGCGCCGGAATGCAAAACGGACAACGGGGAAAATGCTCGAATGCATGAGATGAACACGTATGCAAGTGCAATGCACATGATGACATGATAATGAGATGCATGACAACGACAACAACACACGGAGACAAAAACCCGAACCCGAGAAAATAAAATAACTTAAGGCCGGAAGCGGCAAGAGTTGGAATACATATTGGGAAAGTCATAACCGGGGTGTTACAATATCTCCAAGGCTTATTTCAGAAATCTCAGGCTCTCCAAATAAGTTTCCATAGAACACAGTAATGTGCTTAATCAGTTCCTCCTCCCGTGAGACCTCCACCCCTTCATTGAGCAACACAACAATATAGTTCTTGTTTCTCCCACTAGCTTTCAACTAAAAGTATCTAGTGTTTCCACCACCCTCTTTTAAATCTCCCTCATGAGCTCTTTGTCTTCATTTGATCTCATAATCTCTCAGTAATTTCTTTAACTGGGAGTCTATTCTTCTTCCTTGGCTTGCTACTGCGTTGCACCTGCGGGGAGCTCAACAACACCTTCTTATACGATCCCCTCTCTCCCAAATCCGCCGTCACACAGTTTAGGGCTTGTGTATTGGGGAGAAAGTGGGGAATGGATGCCGATGTTGCAGTTTCACCCACTTTATTCCCATCGCGGCCCTCTATCTCTGGGTCGAGGCCAACTAAGCCAGGCCCACCATCGTCACAGCCCACTTCCAAATTAATCCCCTGTCTACACTCTCTCCTCCTTCGTCCTCCCCGATGAGAGACACAACCACCAGTTCGTCGGAGCACGGTAACCCGACGGCGCCGCGGCCTGAACCGAATATGTGCCCTCCTCTCGCAGCATACAAACCACCGCTTCGCGTCCCGGAAAGTTGAACCTCTTCCCGCATCTAATTTCTTCTCCCATAATTAGATATCGCGCATCAGTCACAAAATCGCCATGACTCATGAGCCCAGCTCGATGAACATCTCGACGAAGCATCAGTATCCCATCGCACCAACAATCCTCATGTCCCAATCTCGGCGTGAATTTGACCACCCATCTCGTATTTCCTTCACCCAACCCGAGCGAATCCGTGGGCGGAACAACAAATGAAGCAACCATACCTCCGCTGTGGCGGGGAATCTGGCGCGCCATGCCTACCTCTCACAGATCAAAATCTAGAGATCCGCCTCGCGGCGGAATTTGCGCTGCCTCTGCCCACAAAACTACCTCCTTCCGCGATGGCTTGCCACCTGGATAGATCATGGTCACCTCTGGCGGCGACGCGTGTGCGAGGATCTCGACGCCTTCTCCTTCCTCGCTTTTGGCACATCTCCTGACTTCCAACCTCCTCTCCGCCTCGCCATTTGCAACCGCGTCCCTAGAGGGATCTAATCTATCTGATCCGTCCCTTCGCTCCTCTACCTGCCCACCCCACTCCAGCCACCAACCAGCCTCGCCGGCGTGCTTGTCTGCGTCGATGTCGACCTTGAAGAGGCGTGGGCGCACGAGATCCACGAGGTCAACAGCGAGGGAACAGAGCGAAAACTTTCGCATCGACTTGATCATTTCTTATGAGCCAGGCTCTGGACGACTTTGAATTGCATGCTATGAAAGTCCAGAGGCACGCGTAGATAACTAATCCGTCCAAATTTGAATTTATAGGGCCAGACTAGGTGATATGCAGGTAACCAAACATGGGTTCCACCCAGGAGAAGGCCAAATTCAATCACCGTCGAGCTGATGCTAGCTGCTGCCTGGATGACCCTAAATTTTGTTGCTTTCAGGCGTGCTGCCACCAACGTACGTACGTATACGTACGCACCCATTTTGTCATGCCTCTGCTTTATTTTGTCGTGCCACTGCTCTATGTGATAGGAGATTTGGCCTTTCAACCAGAGCCCCACCGATTTGCAGCGGTAGCATGATAGTGCCTTTTCCACCGCGATAAGTGCTCTCTCCTGCGCTCGCAACCATCCGTCAGGGCTGCGGCCGCTTTAACGCAATCGTCAGAATAAAAATTTACGGCCATCCAAAGGCTGCTTACTAGATTAGCCACATGATTAGGTTCGGTCGATGATCGGCGTCCACCTCTTGTTTTCTTGGAAGGAGAGAGCAGGTTCGGTAGTGATGACCTAATTCTACCATTCACTTAGTTTTTTTCTTTGAGGGAGTATCTGTACACAGTGACATATTTTGCACAATTGTTAAAGTAGCATACAGTGTTTTCTTAAGACAAAGTAGCACCTTCAGTACTGAAGAAGTGGGCCATAGCACTGTTAGTAAGAGCAACTCCAATGGGATGACCCATTTCGTCCGCGGCCGTCCGTTTGGGTCGGCGCGGACAGAAAAGGCGGCACAACGCGCCGACTCAAACGGACGTGCGTCCGTTTTTCGTCCGCGAGCGACCCATTCCCGACTCATTTTTTAGCATGATTTGTGTCGGCGCGGACACGCGACGGACGCGCGCGCGCTCGCCTACTCCTGTCCCCGGGCCCGCTCGTCTGTGGCACATTGGCCTCCCCTCCCTCCGGCCAATAAGCAACCCTCGCCCCCGCCTCCTTCGTCACCGACGCCGCCGCCCATTTTGTCGGCGACTCTTCCAGCTGCCGCCGCCTCCACATCCGCCCAGCAACGCCGCCCCTGCCCCCAGTCGCCCGCCGTCGCCGTTTTGCCGCCGGGGAGCAAGCTGGTTCCCGCCGCCGCTTCCCCCACCGCCCAGCCGCCCGCGACCAAGAAGACGCCTCGCCGCCCCCGCCACATACGACCGGCACGCTCGTCGGACGCCGTCACACTCGTCGGACGCCGGCCGGGCAGCTAGCTGGTCTGTGGGCGCCACGTCTCCCCTCGCTGGCCTTCTCCTTCTTCGACGCCCGCAAGCTGTTCGACAGTTTGCCAAGGTACGAAAATGGACTCCGCCGACGAGTTCTTTTTCCACAATTTCCTTTGCGACTCTGACGATTCGTCGTCCGACGACGAGGAGGAGATATTGGCTGCCGTGTTGGTCCATCACCACCTCAACAACCAGCGGCCGTTGTTCCGTGGTTCCATTCCGGGCCACCTTCTGGCGTTGAATCGTAACCGGGAGAGCGGGCATTTCCCTCTGGAAGGACTACTTTGATACAACAAACCCGTTTTTCAAACATCACAAATTCCGCCGCTGGTTCCGTATGAGTAGGCATGTTTTCAACCGTATTAGAGAGGGAGTGGTCGGCTATGATGACTACTTCGAGTGCAAAGAGGATGCCGTCAGTAAGATTGGTTTCTCCTCTTATCAAAAATGCACTGCCGCCATCCGAATGCTTGCATACGGAGTGCCCAGTGATCTCATTGACGAGTACGTTTGTATGAGCAAGTCTACATGCCTAGAGTCCCTGTATAAGTTCTGCAAGACTGTGATTGATGTGTTTGGCCCTGAGTACTTGAGAGAGCCGACAACTGAAGATACAGCCCGTTTGTTGGCGATGAATGCTAGCAGGGGCTTCCTGGGATGCTTGGCAGCATAGACTGCATGCACTGGGAGTGGAAGAACTGCCCTTCTACTTGGCAAGGGCAGTATAAGGGACATGTCAGGGTTTGCACTGTCATACTAGAGGCTGTGGCGTCTCAAGATCTCTGGATCTGGCACTCTTTCTTTGGCATGGCTGGATCACACAATGATATCAACGTGCTTCAGCGCTCGCCGGTGTTTGCTAGGCTTGCCGAAGGCAATAGCCCCACCGGTGAACTTTACTGTCAACGTCCACAACTACGACAAAGGGTACTATTTGGATGACGGTATCTATCCTCAGTGGACCACTATTGTAAAGACAGTACCCAACCCTGTCGGAGAGAAAAGGAAAAGATTTGCCCAAGAGCAAGAGAGTGCTAGAAAGGATGTCGAGCGTGCCTTTGGTGTTTTGCAATCTCGATGGGGCATCGTTCGGTATCCTGCTAATACTTGGAGCACGCAGAAACTATGGGAGGTGATGACTGCTTGTGTGATCATGCACAATATGATCGTAGAAGACGAGCGCTTGGAACGTCTGTACGATCAAAGCTTTCAGTTTCAAGGTGAGAATGTTGTGCCTGAGCATGGAGTAGCGGCAACATTTGAGCAGTTCACTCAGTTTCATGAAGACATGCGTGATTGGGAAACTCACGTGCAACTGCAAAATGATTTGGTTGAGCATATGTGGACTCATGTTGGCAATCAATAGATGTATCTCCTTTTATTCGTTTGCAAAACTATGTGAAACATTTTTATTTTTATTTGACCTGTAAACTATACTAATTATTTTGCTTGTTAAATTCTCATTTCATAATATGTTAAATGCAATGCAAAATTGGGCGGCCAGCCGGCCACACCTGCACATATAGGTCGACGCATTGGGCGGGCTGCCGACCCATATGAAAAACAGGACGGATGCCGGGCGGCGGCCGACCCAAACGGACAAAAGGCGGATGAAATCGCCGTCCGTTTGGATCGGCCCGTTGGAGTTGCTCTAACATTACATTACATATATCAAAGTGAGAGGGGGTTGAAGCACCACCGAGCTAGTGTACATAACAACAAGGAAACAATCCACACTCTCTGGACGACAACTTTCTGTCAGGAAAGTAACGGATAGCCCACGAGCAGCACGTTCGAGCCACAGTACCTTCACACGATTCACTGTCGCCGAGCAATTTTCTGCGAACTAGGATTTCGCCTCTGCTATGTGCATGCCAACGTGCCCCCGCATCGGAGCTGGTGAAGAAAAGATCAGGACATGCATGCACAAATTCCGTTCTGGAGTTTGGTTCCTGTCTCCCCAGGATCAAAGGTCAACCCCCCGTCTTTTACGCCGTGTAAGTCAAATTTTCTCCGTACGGACCTGCGATGGTGGTGAGCGAGACCAACTTTCAGGTGCCGCACCGAGGAACGCCATGATGTAACAGCAGTCGCCAGGCCTCTCGCCGCATGATTTATCGCCGGACATTTCATGTAAAGCCTGAAGAAAGACGGTGGCCTCGTATAAAGCGGTACACACGTCGTACGGTCGACCTTCCGATCTCCTTGTCAAACTGTATCATTCCACAGTTGACACGAGCGTTCGGTTGTTCCCAGTAGCATCCTCGTTCCGCTTCCGCATGTGGTCGGCACATTGGGCCAGTGCGTTCTACAGGAAAAACGTGACGCCTTCAACCTACGGATCGCATCAACTTGCTTCCGCCCGGAGATGTCGTCCGTATCTTGCATCCACTAGCGTATGAATTTCAACTATTTTTCGTCTCACATCTTACCTAGCAACACTGCAGAAGACGTCGTGAAAAGGTGAAAGAAACCGTGTAGAAGATCAGGCCATGCTTTTCCTAAGCGCACGACAGCGTCACCGGCAAGGTCGCCAACCCGGGTACGGTACATACACCGGAGTGCTTTTGCCATCAGCGCACGCACCGCTTTACGCACCCATCAGCCGCACACTAGATAGGGATTTGAAGTACAAGAGGGTACGTACCAGGGTTCGTGGCCTGCTTTTTCCAGGTCCAAACCCTAATTATGCCAACGAGATAGCCTATATTCCAGACATTATATTATTTATATATTTGTTGCATCCACTTTGCTTTAACCAGTTTGGGCCAGGCCATGATCGAAACCCGGCAAGGACGGTACGAGATGCACGGAGAAGACCGAGGATGGAGGAGTAGTGATCGGGCGAGTGACTGATGAGTGCGCACGATAGCAACTGTCAATTGAAATCCTTGTGCGCTTACCGAACATGACTTTAGTTTACATAAAATAAAAAGAGTGAATTCCATTTTTTACCTTGTAGTTGTACATTTGTGACACATATTACCCTATTTAGCGGAACTTTTATCGAAATGTCAGATTTTGGAGACTTTTAACACGGTTTTACCCCAGTTTTACATTTTGTTTGTTTATGGTCGATAGCATCGGCATGTTGCGTCATTGATTTGTAAAAAAAAATGTAAGGATTGGAGGGCATCATTGGCGATCTTGTCCAAGCTTCTCTTGTCTATCTGTTCCACTCTTTGTGGCCGTCCACATGTTTTTGGATACAGGGCGTCACCTCACACCTTACCTGATGGATACGCATCAAAAAACAAGGATCCAAAGATTTCAAAAGGGGTATTCTAGACGAATTTTCACTCGAAGGGGTAATTAGTGTCACAAATGTATAAATATGGGGTAAAAAGTGGAATTCACTCAAATAAAAATAATACCCGGGTCAGATGATGCTCTGATGGGATGTCGGAGTGAGGATAGATTGTGAGGTAGAGTAAGCTTTTGTGCGTCGCACCAATGCACCCACGCATGTCTTGCGAAGACACGGGGGCGCATGGGGTGCTGATGTGTCAATAGGTGGTCACTTCTCAAGGTACACGTTGGAGGCGACGAGGGGCGCCAGGTCAAACCGTGAGCACTGGCCGCGGGGTTCATGCAGATTTTGTTGGTGCTGTGGCAGAGGATTAGAGCAAAGATAACAGTACGGTCACCAGCAGTTGGCCAAACAAAAGTATCGTGTTACCAAATTAAAATTCAATCTTATTGATACTCATACGATTTAATTTATTTTTGAAAAGGAGGATAACCTCAGCCTCTGCGTACGTCAGGACGATGCATGCAGCTATATATTATTAAAAATGCAAAATCCAATAGCCGAACACCATTGACCCGAAAATAAATCGGAAAATAAACTCTGAGGCCGTATACCTCACGACAGTATCTTCCTCATATAGCCACTAATCCCTATGATACAAGACACAACAAGAAGGAATAGCTGCATGTGTGCTGATGATGGCAAGTCCACCACAAGGTTGAACTCCAGATTCTCATCCCCAAAGTCTAGCTTCAATCCACCACCTTCAGCAAGGATACGACACAGCACGCGACGACATAGTCTGATCAGAGATCTTGTGTCTCCACCGGAGTGCATAAACTCGTCGCTGAAGCCGTGTGTACCATCCGCCCTTATCCATCTACTGACACCTCGATAGCCGGATACCTCTGGAGGAGACAAGGAAGACAAAGACATCCCATATCGCTTGCCTCCTGCTACTAACGCACCACCTTCAATCCGACCAGGGGCGGAGCCAGGGGGACGAGCAGGGGCCTGGCCACCCCCCCAACGATCGACAATTTTAGTAGGAGCGATGAGTAATTACCAACAAGATTAGATCAATATACGTACTCGGCCACCCCATACTCGAATCCTGACTCCGCCACTGGATCCGACAGCAACATGCTAAACATGACACCTTCGCCAGAGCCACCATGCATCACTTGCCGGTAGCAGGCATGACTTGACGTCTCCATATAAGACGTTGTGCGTATCATTCGCCGGCAGCGCATCCACCGGTGGCTTCACCTACCGGCGACAGGCACCGCCCGACAACTCCTAAAGAGGCATATGTATCACCTGTCGAGATGCATCGAACCCGATCTATTGATGGAAGGGATGTCCCATACCCCCACCAGCCTCAGAAGGTCGTCGCCACCTCGAGATCCAAACTCTGAATCGCCCACACGATCCCGGAGTCTACCGTCGTTGATGAAGAGGGGCCACCGCCCCGACTCCAGGCGCTACAGGGAGCACCCTGTTGGGGAACGTAGTAATTTCAAAATTTTCCTACGCACATGCAAGATCATGCTGATGCATATCAACGAGAGGGGAGAGTGTTGTCCACGTACCCTCATAGACCGAAAGTGGAAGCGTTACACAACGCGGTTGATGTAGTCGTACGTCTTCACGATCCGACCGATCAAGTACCGAACGCATGACACCTCCGAGTTCAGTACACGTTCAGCCCGATGACGTCCCTCGAACTCCGATCCAGCCGAGTGTTGAGGGAGAGTTTCGTCAGCACGACGGCGTGGTGACGATGTTGATGTTCTACCGACGCAGGACTTCGCCTAAGCACCGCTATAATATTATCGAGGTGGACTATGATGGAGGGGGGCACCGCACACGGCTAAAAGATCAACTTGATCAATTGTTGTGTCTATGGGGTGCCCCCTGCCCCCGTATATAAAGAAGTGGAGGAGGGGGAGGGCCGGCCCTCTCTATGGCGCGCCTTAGGGGAGTCCTACTTCCACCGGGAGTAGGATTCCTCCTTTCCTAGTAGAACTAGGAGCCCTTCCAAGTAGTAGGAGTAGGAGGGAAGGAAAGGGAAGGGAAAAGGAGAAGGAAGGAAGGCCCCCCCTCCCTAGTCCAATTCGGACCAGCCCATGGGGAGGGGTGCAGCCACTCTTTGAGGCCTTTCTCTCCTTTCCCGTATGGCCCATTAAGGCCCAATACGAATTTCCGTAACTCCCTGGTACTCTCAAAAATACTCGAATCACTCGGAACCTTTCCGATGTCCGAATATAGTCATCCAATATATCGATCTTTACGTCTCGACCATTTCGAGACTCCTCATCATGTCCCCGATCTCATCCGGGACTCCGAACTCCTTCGGTACATCAAAAAATATAAACTCATAATATAACTGTCATCGTAAATTTAAGCGTGCGGACCCTACGGGTTCGAGAACTATGTAGACATGACCGAGACACGTCTCCGGTCAATAAATAATAGCGGAACCTGGATGCTCATATTGGCTCCTACATATTCTATGAAGATCTTTATCGGTCAAACCGCATAACAACATACGTTGTTCCCTTTGTCATCGGTATGTTACTTGCCCGAGATTCGATCGTCGATATCTCAATACCTAGTTCAATCTCGTTACCGGCAAGTCTCTTTACTCGTTCCGTAACACATCATCCCGCAACTAACTCATTAGTTGCAATGCTTACAAGGCTTAAGTGATGTGCATTACCGAGAGGGCCCAAAGATACCTCTCCGACAATCGGAGTGACAAATCCTAATCTCGAAATACGCCAACCCAACAAGTACCTTCGGAGACACATGTAGAGCACCTTTATAATCACCCAGTTACGTTGTGACGTTTGGTAGCACACAAAGTGTTCCTCCGATAAACGGGAGTTGCATAATCTCATAGTCATAGGAACATGTATAAGTCATGAAGAAAGCAATAGCAACAAACTAAACGATCAAGTGCTAAGCTAACGGAATGGGTCAAGTCAATCACATCATTCTCCTAATGATGTGATCCCGTTAATCAAATGACAACTCATGTCTATGGTTAGGAAACATAACCATCTTTGATCAACGAGCTAGTTAAGTAGAGGCATACTAGTGACACTCTGTTTGTCTATGTATTCACACATGTATTATGTTTCCGGTTAATACAATTCTAGCATGAATAATAAACATTTATCATGATATAAGGAAATAAATAATAACTTTTATTATTGCCTCTAGGGCATATTTCCTTCAGTCTCCCACTTGCACTAGAGTCAATAATCTAGTTCACATCTCCATGTGATTTAACATCAATAGTTCACATCACCATGTGATTAACACCCATAGTTCACATAGTCATGTGACCAACACCCAAAGGGTTTACTAGAGTCAATAATCTAGTTCACATCGCTATGTGATTAATACCCAAAGAGTACTAAGGTGTGATCATGTTTTGCTTCTGAGGGAAGTTTAGTCAACGGGTCTGCCACATTCAGATCCGTATGTATTTTGCAAATTTCTATGTCAACAATGCTCTGCATGGAGCTACTCTAGCTAATTGCTCCCACTTTCAATATGCATCCAGATTGAGACTTAGAGTCATCTGGATCATTGTCAAAACTTGCATCGACGTAACCCTTCACGACGAACCTTTTTGTCACCTCCATAATCGAGAAACATATCATTATTCCACTAAGGATAATTTTGACCAATGTCCAGTGATCTACTCCTAGATCACTATTGTACTCCCTTGCCAAACTCAGGGCAGGGTATACAATAGGTCCGGTACACAGTATGGCATACTTTATAGAACCTATGGATGATGCATAGGGAATGACTTTCATTCTCTCTCTATCTTCTGCCGTGGTCGGGTTTTGAGTCTTACTCAACTTCACACCTTGTAACACAGGCAAGAACTCCTTTTTGACTGTTCCATTTTGAACTACTTCAAAATCTTGTCAAGGTATGTACTCATTGAAAAAACTTATCAAGCGTCTTGATCTATCTCTATAGATCTTGATGCTCAATATGTAAGCAGCTTCACCGAGGTGTTTCTTTGAAAAACTCCTTTCAAACATTCCTTTATGCTTTGCAGAATAATTCTACATTATCTTCGATCAACAATATGTCATACATATACTTATCAGAAATGTTGTAGTGCTCCCACTCACTTTCTTGTAAATACAGGCTTCACCGTAAGTCTGTATAAAACTATATGCTTTGATCAACATATCAAAGCGTATATTCCAACTCCGAGATGCTTGCACTAGTCCATAGATGGATCGCTGGAGCTTGCATATTTTGTTAGTACCTTTAGGATTGACAAAACCTTCTGGTTGCATCATATACAACTCTTCTTTAATAAATCCATTAAGGAATGCAGTTTTGTTTATCCATTTGCCAGATTTCATAAAAAATGCGGCAATTGCTAACATGATTCGGACAGACTTAAGTATAGATACGAGTGGGAAATTCTCATCGTAGTCAACACCTTGAACTTGTCGAAAACCTTTTTGCGACAATTCTAGCTTTGTAGATAGTAACACTACTATCAGCGTCCGTCTTCCTCTTAAAGATCCATTTAATCTCAACGGCTCACCGATCATTGGGCAAGTCAATCAAAGTCCATACTTTGTTCTCATACATGGATCTCATCTCAGATTTCATGGCCTCAAGCCATTTCGCGGAATCTGGGCTCATCATCGCTTCCCCATAGTTCGTAGGCTTGTCATGGTCAAGTAACATGACCTCCAGAACAGGATTACCATACCACTCTAGTGCGGATATCACTCTGGTTTACCTACGAGGTTTCGGTAGTAACTTGATCTGAAGTTATATGATCATCATCATTAGCTTCCTCACTAGTTGGTGTAGTAGTCACAGGAATAGATTTCTGTGATGAACTACTTTCCAATAAGGGAGCAGGTACAGTTACCTCATCAAGTTCTACTTTCCCCCCACTCACTTCTTTCGAGAGAAACTCCTTCTCTACAAAGGATCCATTCTCAGCAATGAATATCTTGCCTTCGGATCTGTGATAGAAGGTGTATCCAATATTTTCTTTTGGCTATCCTATGAAGATGCACTTCTCCGATTTGGGTTTGAGCTTATCATGTTGAAACTTTTTCACATAAGCATTGCAACCTTAAACTTTAAGAAACGACAGCTTAGGTTTCTTGCCAAACCATAGTTCATACGGTGTCGTCTCAACGGATTTAGATGATGCCCTATTTAACGTGAATGTAGCTGTCTCTAATGCATAACCCCAAAATGATAGTGGTAAATTGGTAAGAGACATCATAGATCGCACCATATCTAATAAAGTACGATTACGATGTTCGGACACACCATTACACTGTGGTGTTCCAGGTGGCGTGAGTAGTGAAACTATTTCACATTGTTTTAACTGAAGGCCAAACTCGTAACTCAAATATTTTACTTCTGCGATCATATCGTAGAAATTTTTATTTTTGTTACGATGATTCTCCACTTCGTTCTAAAATACTTTGAACTTTTCAAATGTTTCAGACTTGTGTTTCATTAAGTAGATATACCCATATCTGCTTAAATCATCTTTGAAGGTGAGAAAATAACGATATCCGCCACGAGCCTCAATATTCATCAGACCACATACATCTGTATGTATGATTTCCAATAAATCTGTTGCTCTCTCCATAGTTCCGGAGAACGGCTTTTTAGTCATCTTGCCTATGAGGCACGGTTCATAAGTACCAAGTGATTCATAATCAAGTGGTTCCAAAAGTCAATCAGTATGGAGTTTCTTCATGCGCTTTACACCGATATGACCTAAACGGCAGTGCCACAAATAAGTTGCACTATTATTATTAACTTTGCATCTTTTGGCTTCAATATTATGAAAATGTGTATCACCACGATCGAGATCCAACAAACCATTTTCATTGGGTGTATGACCATTGAAGGTTTTATTCATGTAAACAGAACAATAATTATTCTCTAACTTACATGAATAACCGTATTGCAATAAACATGATCCAATCATATTTATGCTCAACGCAAACACTAAATAATATTTATTTTAGGTTTAACACTAATCCCGAAAGTATAGGGAGTGTGCGATGATGATCATATCAATCTTGGAACCATTTTCAATACACATCGTCACTTCACCCTTAACTAGTCTCTGTTCATTCTGCAACTCCTATTTCGAGTTACTATTCTTAGCAAATGAACTAGTATCAAATACTGAGGGGTTGCTATAAACACTAGTAAAGTACACATCAATAACATGTATATCAAATATACCTATGTTTACTTTGCCATCCTTCTTATCCGCCAATTACTTGGGGTAGTTCCGCTTCCAGTGATCAGTCCCTTTGCAGTAGAAGCACTTAGTCTCAGGCTTAGGACCAGACTTGGGCTTCTTCACTTGAGCAACAACTTACTTGCCGTTCTTCTTGAAGTTCCCCTTCTTCCCTTTGCCCTTTTATTGAAACTAGTGGTCTTGTCAACCATCAACGCTTGATGTTTTTCTTGATTTCTACCTTCGTCGATTTCAGCATCACGAAGAGCTTGGGAATTACTTTTGTCATCCCTTGCATATTGTAGTTCATCACTAAGTTCTAGTAACTCGGTGATAGTGACAAGAGAAATTTGTCAATTACTCTCTTATCTGGAAGATTAACTCCCACTTGATTCAAGCAATTGTAGTACTCAGACAATCTGAGCACATGCTCACTGGTTGAGCTATTCTCCTCCATCTTGTAGGCAAAGTACTGTCAGAGGTCTCATACCTCTCGACACGGGCATGAGTATGAAATACCAATTTCAACTCTTGGAACATTTTATATGCTCCATGGAGTTCAAAACATCTTTGAAGCCCCAATTCTAAGCCATTAAGCATGGTGCACTAAACTATCAAGTAGTCATCATATTGAGCTAGCCAAACGTTCATAACGTCTGCATCTGCTCCTGCAATAGGTCAGTCACCTAGCGGTGCATCAAAGACATAATTCTTCTGTGCAGCAATGAGGACAAACCTCAGATCATGGACCCAGTCCGCATCATTGCTACTATCATCTTTCAACTTAGTTTTCTCTAGGAGCACATATAAAACATAGGGAAGCAATAACGCAAGCTATTGAACTACAACATAGATATGCAAATACTATCAGGACTAAGTTCATGATAAATTAAAGTTCAATTAATCATATTACTTAAGAACTCCCACTTAGATAGACATCCCTGTAATCATCTAAGTGATCACGTGATCCAAATCAACTAAACCATAACCGATCATCACGTGAAATGGAGTAGTTTTCAATGGTGAACATCATTATGTTGATCATATCTACTATATGATTCACGCTCGACCTTTCGGTCTCCAGTGTTCCGAGGCCATATCTGCATATGCTAGGCTCGTCAAGTTGAACCTGAGTATTCCGTGTGTGCAACTGTTTTGCACCCGTTGTATTTGAACGTAGAGCCTATCACACCTGATCAACACGTGGTGTCTCAGCATGAAGAACTTTCACAACGGTGCATACTCAGGGAGAACACTTGTACCTTGATAATTTAGTGAGAGATCATCTTATAATGCTACCGTCAATCAAAGAAAGATAAGATGCATAAAAGATAAACATCACATGCAATCAATATAAGTGATATGATATGGCCATCATCATCTTGTGCTTGTGATCTCCATCTCCGAAGCACTGTCATGATCACCATCGTCACCAGCGCGACACCTTGATCTCCATCGTAGCATCCTTGTCGTCTCGCCAACTTATGCTTCTACGACTATCGCTACCGCTTAGTGATAAAGTAAAGCATTATAGGACAATTGCATTGCATACAATAAGGCGACAACCATATGGCTCCTGCTAGTTGCCGATAACTCGGTTACAAAACATGATAATCTCATACAATAAAATTTAGCATCATGTCTTGACCATATCACATCACAACATGCCCTGCAAAAACAAGTTAGACGTCCTCTACTTTGTTGTTGCAAGTTTTACGTGGCTGCTACGGGCTTAGCAAGAACTGTTCTTACCTACGCATCAAAACCACAACGATAGTTTGTCAAGTTGGTGTTGTTTTAACCTTCGCAAGGACCGGGCGTAGCCACACTCGGTTCAACTAAAGTTGGAGAAACTGACACCCGCCAGCCACCTGTGTGGAAAGCACGTTGCTAGAACCAGTCTCGCGTAAGCGTACCCGTAATGTCGGTCCAGGCCGCTTCATCCAACAATACAACCGAACCAAAGTATGACATGTTGTAAGCAGTATGACTTATATCGCCCACAACTTACTTGTGTTCTACTCGTGCATATGACATCTAAGCATAAAACCAGGCTCGGATGCCACTGTTGGGGAACGTAGTAATTTCAAAATTTTCCTACGCACACGCAAGATCATGCCGATGCATAGCAACGAGAGGGGAGAGTGTTGTCCACGTACCCTCATAGACCGAAAGCGGAAGCGTTAGCACAACGCGGTTGATGTAGTCATACGTCTTCACGATCCGACCGATCAAGTACCGAACACACGGCACCTCCGAGTTCAGCACACATTCAGCCCGATGACGTCCCTCGAACTCCGATGCAGCCGAGTGTTGAGGGAGAGTTTCGTCAGCACGACGGCGTGGTGACGATGTTGATGTTCTACCGACGCAGGGCTTCGCCTAAGCACCGCTATAGTATTATCGAGGTGGACTATGATGGAGGGGGGCACCGCACACGGCTAAAAGATCAACTTGATCAGTTGTTGTGTCTATGGGGTGCCCCTGCCCCCGTATATAAAGGAGTGGAGGAGGGGGAGGGCCGACCCTCTCTATGGCGCGCCCTAGGGGAGTCCTACTCTCACCGGGAGTAAGATTCCTCCTTTCCTAGTAGAACTAGGAGCCCTTCCAAGTAGTAGGAGTAGGAGGGAAGGAAAGGGAAGGGAAAAGGAGAAGGAAGGAAGGGGGTGATGAAGCTATGTACCTAGGGTAGGGTCATGGACCTGTCCAGCATACCCTCCCCGAGGACATCTTTACAAAGAATCAGAAGCAGTCGAAGAGAAAATATCATCCACTCGACCATGAAGATGTGCTCACTCGACTTCCTTGAAGACACTCGACCACCTTGAAGACACTCGACCACCAGAAGACGAGAAGCCCTCCACTCTGCAACGGTCACGACTTAAACCATAGCATTATGGGCATTTATAACACTTTATTGTAGACGTTACCAGTAACGCCCCACCTTTTTGAACATTGAACCCTGTGTAACGGAGGGGAGCTGGGGTCCTGGCGCACTCTATATAAGCCACCCCCCTCCTCTGGGACAGGGGTTCGTACTTTTGTAAACACACACACACACACGTATAATCCAGTCGACCGCCTTAGGGCACCGAGACGTAGGGCTATTACTTCCTCCGAGAAGGGCCTGAACTCGTAAAACTCATGTGTACAACTACTCCATATCTAGGATCTTGCCTCCTCATACCTACCCCCCATTCTACTGTCAGTCTTAGATCCACGACAGTTGGCGCCCACCGTGGGGCAGGTGTCTTAGCGACTTATTGGAGAAGTTGCAATTTTTTCGATCCCCATCATCATGGTTCCAGGCGGAGGTTTGGCTGAGGGCCGCGAGATCTGTCTCGGCGCGCTCGTGTTTGTCACCGACGACTCCGCTTGGCTTCAGGAGGCACCACTCGACGTCGATGCGCTCCCCGCCTGCGGGGCGACGCACTTTCACGCGTGCGTCCGCGGCATCCTCCTGCGGCAAACGTTGACCTAGTACCAGTCGACTCCTACGGCTTTCCCCCTCCCTGCGACCCGCCAGAACAAGCGCACCGTCCAGTCGAGGGTTCAACGGTGGGTGAAGCATGTGGTGGCCTGCCAGTCGGCCACCCCTCAAGTCGCGGCACTCGAGCCCGACGAGTCTCTCCACGGCCTGTTCGATCTGTCGACTGGCTCCGTAGAGATTGCATGAGTGCGGCAGCAATGACTCGGCAGCGGAAGTCCTGATGGTCAATGGACCACGTGGTCCTCCTGGCTTCGATCGTGAAGACGGAGGTGACGGGAATGGCGATCCGTCGCGCGTTCACGAGGAGTAACGCCCCGAGCCTCTCTCCTCGCAGCAGAGAGAAGAACTTCGTCGCCGAAACATGGATGCCCTGCATACTCCTATAGTTGGAGAAACGCCCGAGGCCCAGGCCTTGGAACAGGCTCGCTTGGCCAATCTGGCTGAGCGCACTCGGCTGGAGAACCTACAATGCACACTCGACGATCGCGCTCGTCAACGTGCTCCTGAGTCCAGCCGACGCCAACTTTTTCCACCTCCGGCTCAGGTATACCGAACACCGATCCAAAACCTAGCAGCTACGGCCCGGATAGCAGAGTCGGTTCAACCTTCCCAGTCAGAAGCTGGCCGAGGTCAGGCACAAATCAGGGCCTTGCTCCGGGCAGCAGGAGAGCAGAATACGGCCGTGTCTCAGTCACGGGATAGGATCCATAGCAGATTTGTGGTCGCAGATACGGTCCAGTCGGCCCATAGCCCGAGATCGCCCCCAAGGCGTGAGGGACGTGGAGAGCGGCATGATCAGTACAGAAACCAGGAGCAGTATGATCGTCGAGCCGATCGCGATGGTCGCCATCGAGTGCCCACGCCTCCTCCAAGGAGTGGGTCGTACGTGCCGCGGCCACATGAAGACAGGCGCCCTAACAGCGTCGGAAGAGGTATTCCAGTCGACCCCAGGGAGTCAGGTTTTGATGCGAGATCTATTCTCGTACAAGGCTTGGTCGACAGAAACAGAGCTCACCGAGATGGCCATGACAAAGGCCTGCAAACCAGCAACAGGGTGCATGTCTCTGGCCCAGAGTGCTTCAGCAGAGCTATCAGAGCTGTAGTGATTCCCCCCAACTTCAGGTTGGCGACTAGAGTCAGTAAGTTCACCGGAGAGTCCAAGCCTGACACCTGGCTCGAAGACTACCGAGTGGCTGTCCAGATTGGTGGCGGCAATGATGAGGTGGCCATGAAACACCTTTCTCTGATGTTGGAGGGCTCGGCTAGGGCGTGGCTGAATCAGTTGGCGCCTGGCAGCATCTATACTTGGGAAGATCTCGCCCGAGTGTTTGTCAGAACGTTTGAGGGTACTTGCAAGCGGCCAGCAGGTTTGACAGAATTATAGTGTTGCGTCCAGAAACTGAATGAAACTTTGAGAGATTATATCCAGAGGTGGATCACCCTGCACCATACGGTGGAAGATGTGTCTGATCATCAGGCAATTTGTGCTTTCAAGGAAGGCGTCAGGTACCGAGAGTTGAATCTGAAATTCGGTCGGACAGGAAACATGACTTTGACTCGGATGATGGAAATCGCCACCAAGTATGCCAATGGTGAAGAGGAGGAGCGACTGCGGAGCGGCAAGCACAAAGCATTCGCCCACGAAGCCGGAGGAGGAAACTCCAGTCGGAAACAAAAACGCAAGGCCGAACCAGCTGCTCCAGGTGAGGCCTTGGCTGTGGTTCAAGGAAAGTTCAAGGGGAAGCCCAAAGGGCCGTGGAACCCAAGAAAGTAAAAGATCAAGATGGAAATGACGTGTTGGATCTGCCGTGCCGTATCCACACCAAAAAAGACGAAGAAGGTAATTTCATTTACCCGAAGCATACCACTCGACAGTGTCGGCTTCTGATCTAGCAGTTCCGAGAGAAACAGCCCAAGGAAAGGGAGAAGGAGGCAGACAAGGCTGAGAGTGAAGGGGAAGATGATGATGGTTATCCTCATGTGAATTCCACTCTGATGATTTTTGATGATGTTGAAAACAAGAGTCGATTGAAAGTCGTCAACAGAGAAGTGAACATGGTCGCTCTGGCGACACCCAATTACTTGAAATGGTCGCAGACTGCCATTATGTTCGACCAGTCTGATCACCCAGCGCACATCGCCACCCCTGAGAGGCAAGCGCTGGTGGTCGACCCGGTGGTCGAAGGCACTCGACTGACAAAGGTCCTGATGGACGGTGGCAGTGGCCTGAACATTCTTTACGCAGAAACGTTGAAAGGAATGGGCATTCCGGTGTCCAGACTCAGTGAAAGCCACATGAGTTTCCATGGGGTCATCCCAGTCAAGAAGGCTGCATCCCTCGGTCAGATTGCACTCGACGTGGTTTTCGGTGATGCCAAAAGTTATCGCAAAGAAAAGTTGATGTTTGAAGTCGTGGATTTTCAGAGTGCGTATCATACAATTCTGGGCAGGCCAGCTTATGCACGATTCATGGCTCGACCTTGTTACGTGTACCTCAAACTGAAGATGCCTGGTCCCAGAGGAGTGATCACTATCTCTGGTAATCGGAAAAAGGCGGAAGAGTGTTTCCAGAAGGGCTCAAAGATCGCCGATGCCCAGATGGCCGTGGCAGAATTGCAAGAATACCAGAAAAATGCAGACCCAAGTGACTTGTTGCGAGCCAAGAAGCCAGCCACGGATTCAGCATTCCAGTCATCTGGCGAGACGAAGTCTGTTCACATTCACCCGACGGACCCCAATGCAGCTCCGACCCACATTTTGACCACACTTGACTCCAAATAGGAAGAAGCGCTCATCCAGTTCCTCCGTGGGAACTGGGACATCTTTGCATGGAAGCCTTCTGACATGCCAGGTGTTCCCAGGGGACTAGCTGAGCATGGTTTGCGAGTCGACCCAAAAGTGAAACCAGTCAAAGAGCATCTTCGACGGTCCGCCGTCCAGAAAATAAAAGGAATCGGCGAAGAGGTGGCTCGGCTTTTGGCAGCTGAGTTTATCCGAGAGATTTACCACTCCGAGTGGTTAGCCAATGTTGTCATGGTACCAAAGAAAGATGACTCACTCCGCATGTGCATCGATTTCAAGCATATCAATCGGGCCTGCCCGAAAGATCACTTCCCTCTCCCTCGCATCGATCAGATAGTCGACTCGACTGCTGGGTGCGAGCGTTTGTCCTTTTTGGATGCCTACTCCGGGTACCACCAGATCCGTCTGTATGGACCCGATGAAATAAAGACAACTTTTATCACCCCGTTCGGGTGCTTCTGTTATGTCACAGTGCCATTCGGCTTGAAGAACGTCGAAGCCACATTTATGCGAATGATTTAGAAGTGCCTGCTCACTCAGATCAGTCGGAATGTGGAAGCATACATGGATGACATTGTGGTCAAGTCACGTAAAGGTTCTGACCTGCTGACCAACCTCGCCGAAACCTTTGCCAACCGCAGAAGGTATGATATCAAGCTCAATCCATCAAAGTGCACGTTTGGAGTTCCAGGCGGAAAGTTACCTGGTTTTCTTGTTTCCAAACGAGGAATCGATGCTAACCCAGAGAAAGTAGGCGCTATACTTCGGATGAAACGCCCTGTGCATGTGCATGATGTCCAGAAGCTTACTGGTTGCTTGGCCGCCCTAAGTCGATTCATTTCTCGCCTTGGTGAAAAGGCCCTGCCTCTTTACCGACTGATGAAGAAATCAGATGCGTTCGAGTGGACTCCAAAAGCTGATACAGCCTTTGCAAAGCTAAAAGCCCTGCTTTCCACCCAGCCGGTGCTTGCTGCTCCAATCAGCAAAGAGCCTCTTTTGCTTTATATAGCAGCCACTGGACAAGTCGTCAGTATAGTACTTACGGTCGAGCAGGAAGAAGAAGGAAAAGCGTACAAAGTTCAACGCCCAGTTTATTATATTTCTGAAGTCCTGACCCCGTCAAAGCAGAGATATCCTCACTATCAGAAGCTTGTCTATGGAATTTACATGACCACGAAGAAGGTTGCACACTACTTCTCAGACCACTCTGTTACAGTCGTCAGCGTCGCTCCATTGTCAGAGATTCTGCACAACAGGGATGCAACTGGTCGAGTGGCAAAATGGGCGATTGAACTACTTCCCTTGGATATCAAGTTTGAGGCAAAGAAAGCTATCAAGTCCCAAGCAATAGCAGATTTCCTCGCCGAGTGGATCGAACAGCAACTGCCGACTCAAGTTCACTCGGAGCACTGGACCATGTTCTTTGACGGATCCAAGATGTTGAATGGTTCTGGTGCTGGGGTAGTTCTGGTATCCCCCCGAGGAGACAAGCTCAGATATGTCCTCCAGATTCACTTTGATTCCTCCAACAATGAAGCAGAGTATGAAGCACTCCTGTATGGGTTGCGCATGGCCATCTCACTCGGTGTCCGTCGCCTCATGGTCTATGGCGACTCAGATTTGGTAGTTAATCAAGTGATGAAGGAGTGAGACGTCAGAAACCCAGCCATGACTGGTTACTGCAACACGGTGAGAAAGCTTGAGAAGAAGTTTGAGGGGTTAGAACTCCACCACATCCCCCAATTGAAAAATCAAGCAGCCGATGAATTGGCAAAGATAGGTTCCAAGAGAGAGGCCATTCCCAGCAATGTGTTCTTGGAGCATATTCACACGCCGACAGTTCAGGAAGACCCTTTCATTGAAGAGCCCCCACAACCCAAGAGCGCCACGGATCCGACTGAAGTCGAGGTCCCAGCTGTGGTCGACCTAATCATGGAGGTTCTAGCCATTACTCCCGACTGGATGGTGCCCTACATTGCGTACATCCTCAGGAAAGAGCTCCCAGAGGATGAAGAAGAAGCTTGACAGATCGTCCGCCGATCTAAAGCTTTTACTGTGATAAGAGGGCAGCTGTTCAGAGAAAGTTGACTGGAGTCGGCCAGAAGTGCATAACACTAGAAGAAGGTCGAATGATCCTCAATGACATCCACTTGGGGACCTGTGGTCACCATGCGTCCTCTCGGGCCATCGTGGCTAAAGCATACCGAGCTGGATTCTATTGGCCACGAGCAAATGAGATGGCGAAAGATATAGTCGACAGATGTGAAGGCTGTCAATTTTACTCCGATATGTCTCACAAGCCAGCGTCAGCCCTGAAGACCATCCACCTCGTCTGGCCCTTTGCTATTTGGGGACTGGATATGGTTGGACCGCTGAGGACCGGCAGAAGCGGCTTCACTCACGTGCTCGTTGCAGTCGACAAGTTTACCAAATGGATCGAAGCCAAACCCATCAAGAACCTTGACGCTAGCACCGCTGTCAGTTTTATCAGAGAATTGACGTTCCGATATGGAGTCCCACACAACATCATCACGGACAACGGATCGAACTTCGATTCCGATGAGTTCAGAATTTGCTGCGCCTCTCAGGACACTTGAGTCGACTATGCTTCTGTTGCTCACCTGTAGTCGAATGGACAAGCAGAAAGAGCCAATGGCCTAATTCTCAAAGGACTGAAGCCCCGACTGATGCGTGATATCAAACACGCAGCAGGTGCTTGGGTTGATGAACTTCCGTCAGTTCTGTGGGGTTTAAGGACAACTCCTAATCGGTCGACTGGAAGAACTCCTTTCTTCTTAGTCTATGGAGCCGAAGCTGTTCTGCCAAGTGACTTGCTCCACAACACACCCCGAGTTGAACTCTTCTCCGAAGCAGAAGCAGAGCAGGCCCGGCAAGATTCAGTCGATCTCTTAGAGGAGGAAAGAGAGATGGCCTTAATCCGCTCGACCATTTATCAGCAAGATTTGCGTCGATTCCACACCAGGAAGGTGAGGGGTCGGGCCTTTCAAGAAGGAGACTTGGTTCTTCGAGTGGATCAGCAGAAACCACACAAGCTCGCTCCAACTTGGGAAGGCCCCTTCATCGTCACCAAAGTTCTCCACAATGGAGCATACCATCTTTACAGTATTGAGCATCAGAAAGACGAGCCACGGTCTTGGAACGCGAAGCTGCTCCGCCCCTTTTATACTTAAACACTCGTTTGAATAAAATGTAATAAGCAACACCTTTTGTAATTCGTTTATCAAAGACAAGAGCTTACGATTCTCTCATTTGATTGTGTTGTTCTTATTTACTCCTGAAATCCCCCAGTGGGTGGGCTTAGTCGCGAATCCGTTCCGCCTAAGTTCGAAAAAATCCTACCGAGTGAAGAGCAATCCTTCTACTCGGGGGCTTAGCTGCAGTCGAGCACTCGCCTAAGTTATCTCACTAAGAGGCTTAACGGCAGTCCAGCACTCGCCTAAGTTTGGAAAAATCCTACCGAGTGGAGAGCAATCCTCCCACTCGGGGGCTTAGCTGCAGTCGAGCACTCGCCTAAGTTCCTTCACTAAGAGGCTTAACAGCAGTCCAGCACTCGCCTAAGTTTGAAAAAATCCCACCAAGTGGAGAGCAGTCCTCCCACTCGGGGGCTTAGCTGCAGTCGAGCACTCG
>NC_041390.1:485182861-485191253 GCF_002162155.2 Triticum dicoccoides | reverse complement strand
CACTAAGAGGCTTAACGGCAGTCCAGCACTCGCCTAAGTTTCAAAAAATCCTACCGAGTGGAGAGCAGTCCGCCCGCTCGGGGGCTTAGCTGCAGTCGAGAACTCGCCTAAGTTCTCTCACTAAGAGGCTTAACGGTAGTCTAGCACTCGCCTAAGTTTGGAAAAACCTACCGAGTGAAGAGCAATCCTCCCAATCGGGGGCTTAGCTGCAGTCCAGTACTCGCCTAAGTTTGAGACCCATCCCTATCCGCAAGGACGACGAGGTGCAAGTCGACTGCAACCTTCTTCTCCGGAGCTGCGGCACTAATACAACGTCCGCTCCATCCCTATCCGCAAGGACGACGAGGTGCATGTCGACTGCCACCTTATCCTTCGGAGCCGCGGCACAAATACAACGTCCGCTCCATCCCTATCCGCAAGGACGAAGAGGTGCAGCAAGCAAAGTCCATCTGAAGGCAAACACAAGCACATTCGGAGATAAACCAAATTCAGATAAATACTAAAAGGTTCCAAGCAGCGAATCAAAAGTACTCGGGCACCAAGCCCGAAGGAGTTTAACGGTTACAGAAACCACTCGGCATTCTGAGGCATATTTAAAGCATATCCAAGTTTCATAAGATTGTTCACTCAGCCGGAGGAGGACTGGCAGGCTCCACGAATGAGTCCAGATTGATCCCATCAGCAATCTGAGTGGCGGCAGCAATGAAAGTCTCCATGAAGGACTGGAAGTCATGCTTTTTGGTGTTAGCGACTTTGATCGCAGCCAGCTTGTCTTCATGAACCTCCTTGCAATGGACTCGCACCAGGGACAGCGCCATGTCAGCACCGCACCGGGCGGAGGATTTCTTCCATTCTTGCACTCGGTCAGGGATCTCGTTCAGTCGAGTCATCAAAGATTCCAGATCATTCTGAAGGGTCGCCTCCGGCCAAAGCGTCGAGTCGATTTGAGAGACAACCTCCTTCAGGCGTGCGAGGTAGCTTGTGGCGCTGGCGATACGGGACTCCAGTCGGAGCATGTTCATCGCAGTTTCGTCGCAGACCGGGGAAGCGATAGGTTCTAGACCCGTCTCGACCCTCCCAGTTTCTTCGTCAAAGTCTTGACAAAGTTCTGCAGCCAAAAGTCAGTTCAATCAACTGAGCAAAATCCAATGGCAAACATCAACACAGTCGGATTAAAAGAAATACCTCCCAGCACGAGATAAAGCTTCTTGGCGAGGGTCCTCAGATAAGCTTCTGTGTCGTTCCTCTTGCGGATCGCAGACTCCAACTTTTCGTTCAGGGTGACCTTATCCTTCTTCAGGCTGGTCACTTCGCGGTTAGCTTCATTAAGACAAGATGTCAGTCTAGTCACCTCTCCTTCAAGCGTTTCGACTGAAGCAAGCTTCTTCTCTGCGAGAGCGGTTTTGTCTTGGGCTGCTTTTTGCGCGGCGGCGAGGTCCGAGTCCTTCTTGTCCAGAGCCAACTTCATTTTCTCTGCAAAAGAAATAATTGAATCAAAAAAGAGATCAAAGAGATATATTGAAATTCAGTCGGCAATCAGTTACCTTCCATACCATCGGCCTTGTCTTGAGCTTTTTTCAGATTTTGCTGAGCCAATTCCAAGTCTAAGTTGAGTTGCCTCTGCTTCTCTTCGAGTTCGGCAAACTTGGAGATAAGAGTACAAGACTTCTGCATGAGGCAAGAGACAGGTCAATCGATAGGTTCGAAAGCAGTTCATTTCCGAATGAATAAAACCTAAAGAAGTGGACAACAAGCTGTTCAGACCCCAGTCGACTGCCAGCAGTCGACCGCGGTCTCGGGGACTACACCCAGTGGGTGCACTTGGCGTGCCGCCACCGGTTCTGATCCCACTCGCCCGGCCCTCCGGAGTCGAGTGCAAGGAGCAAAAAGAGAGAGAGAGAGAGAGAGAGAAAGAACAATTGCGCCGTCAAGAAAAGAAGAACTCAGACCACAGTCGACTGCCAGCAGTCGACCGCGGTCTCGAGGACTACACCCAGTGGGTGCACTTGGCATGCCCCCACCGGTTCTGATCCCACTCGCCCAGACCGAGTGGAAGAGCGAAACTACCAAAAACGACAGCAACACCCAGTGGGTGCTCTAATTCAACGCGAACAACAGGAGATTGTGCAGAAGAAGATTTTTCGAGAACAAAAACAGTCGGAAAGTCTACTCACCTCGACGTTGGCCCGAAGAGCGGCACTAGCATCGTAGGCAGCCTGACTGCTCTCGTGCACTATCTTCACCCGCTCCATCATCATATCAGCCAGTCGGATGGCTTCCGCAGCCGCTTCCGACTGGTTGTCTGGGACGGGGTAGCTGGTGAAAAAATGTGCAGACGACCCAGGTGCAGCTGCTTGAGGCTCCGTGGTGTGGAGTTGGATAGTTGAAGGAACCACAGGCGCGGTCGACCGCGTGGGGTGCCCACTCGGCAAGGGTGCAGCGAACGTCACAGCGGCCCTGCCCGCATCTTCAGCTTGACAGACGGGAGGTGTTGCAGTTGGTTCCTGCCGAGCCACCCTGCCAGCTGTTACCTTCTTCTTCCTAGGCTTAGGAGCCACATCTTCGTCGTCGTCCGGAAGGTCAATGATGTTGGGTGGAGCTGCAAGACAGAACATTCAACCCCAAGTGAACCACTCGACTCTAAAAGGATCAAGAATCGAAATCGCAAGAGTTCATACCTGGGTTAGAGGTCACTGCATCCTCCATTTCCTCGTCTCGGTACTGGTATGAAGAGGTCCCTGACGTAGCAGCACTGCAAAGGCCCGCATTCAATCGGTTACACCCAGTTAATTGAATCCACATAAAGGACAAGTCAGATGGTTACCCGGAGATAGTAGGAACGGTCACTTTGATCTGAGGCAAAGCTTTGGGCAGTTTGGAAGAGATGGCTTTCGGCACTTTCGGCGCTGGAAGCGGCGCGACCTTGGATTGCTTTGGAGGCTTCTCAGTCGGCGTCGGGGAAGACATCCTGGGGCGCTTCGAGGATTTCCCGATCGGTGCAGCCACCAAGTCCGGAGCGCGTGCCGGGTCATGAGTGTGCTTGGACCTCCTCTCCCTGCGAGGAGGCGAGTCGACTTCTTCTTCATCGGTCGATTCATCGCTCTCCTCGTCCTCCTTGGCTTCCGAATGCTCCTCGCCACTCTCGCCCCCGCTCCCTTCTTCTTCAGCGCCGGGGTCCTGCACTCCGTTGGGCATCGAGTACATTTCAATGAGGACCTGAAAGGATAACAATCAAAAGCATTCAGTCGACCACAAACGGGACATCACGTGGTGAATCGGAAAGATACTTGATAAAACAGAAATATACCTGCTCCGGCTGGCGCAAGTTGTCGAATGGAATCACCCTCCTGGATCCCCGAGGGTTGTCTTTATTGCCAGTGATTCCCCTCAACCAGTTCTCCAAGATATCCTCGCTGACCTCCTCCGGGTGGATCTGAGTGGTATCTTCGAGCCCAGAGTACATCCACATCGGATGATCGCGCACCTAAAGAGGTTGGATGCGTCGACCGAGAAAGACCTCCAGCAGATCCATCCCGGTCACTCCGTCGTGGACAAGCTGGACGACCCGTTCGACTAGCTCCTTGACCTGTGCCTTCTCTTCTGGAACTACCTTCAGGGGAGCAGACTTCTCCACTCGAGCCAAGGAGAAAGGAGGAAGTCCAGTCGACTGGCCAGGGGTTGGCTGATCCTTGCAGTAAAACCAAGTCGACTGCCAGCCCCGGACCGAGTCAGGAAGGATCATCGCTGGGAAAGTACTCTTGCTCCTCATCTGGATCCCCAGACCACCGCACATCTGGATCACCTGCGTCCTCTCGTCACTCGACTTGGCCTTTTTGACCGACTGGGAACGGCAAGTGAAGATGTGTTTGAAAAGCCCCCAGTGCGGTCAACAGCCCAAGAAGTTATCGCACCTCGACACGAAAGTGGCCAGATAGACTATGGTGTTCGGAGTGAAATGGTGGAGCTGAGCCCAAAGAAGTTCAAAAAACCCCGGAAGAAAGGGTGGGGAGGCAGCGAGAATTCGCGATCTACGTGGGTTGCTAGGAGGACACACTCACCCTCTCTAGGCTACGGCTCAGTTTCGTCCCCTGGGAGCCGAGCCAACTTGTGGGGGATCAATCCCCCCTCCACCAGGTCGTCGAGGTCGTCTTGCGTGATTGCCGAGCGGATCCAGTCGCCCTGGATCCAGCCCACCGGCAGGACGGACCTCGATGAGGATCCGCCCCGGCTGGTCCGCTTGCCCTTCGCCTTCGCAGTCGTCTTCTTCGCGCGTTCCAGTGCCACCGTCTTATCCTTCCCCATGGTGGCAGATCGAGCTCGAGCGGAGGTCCGGCGACGAGGCGGAAGCGAGAGTGGCGGAGAGATCGGGAGAAAGAGAAGAGAGAATGGTGGCGTGCGGAGCAGAGGCCTGGCCCGAGACCTTTTATAAGACCTTCCGTCGAGTGGCTGACTAGTGGACCCAAGAGATCTAAACAAATCCCGCAACAGTCGCGCGCGCAGTACGTGGCGAAAAAGGTGGCGCGGGGATCGAGGAGACTTACCTAATCCGTCCCGATGACCTCGTTTCCTCCCGTCTGGCGCGCTTCCCAAAATTCGAATCCCGCGAGATCCGCGGAGAGCGGAACAACCTGTCAGACTAAAGACAAACACCCTCTACATCATCATTAGGAATTCAACCATGAAAGTTCACTCGACAACAACCAAGAATGGACCAAGGCGACTGAGAAAGGAGTCGACGTCGTCTCCTCAACTCATTGTTTCAGGACAAGGCATATTCATAGAACAAAGAGTGTGTTGGAAGTGTTCTCAACCCCTTCCTCATTCGAACCCTGATCCATTCGGGGGCTAATGATGAAGCTATGTACCTAGGGTAGGGTCATGGACCTGTCCAGCATACCCTCCCCGAGGACATCTTTACAAAGAATCAGAAGCAGTCGAAGAGAAAATATCATCCACTCGACCATGAAGGTGTGCTCACTCGACTTCCTTGAAGACACTCGACCACCTTGAAGACACTCGACCACCAGAAGACGAGAAGCCCTCCACTCTGCAACGGTCGCGACTTAAACCATAGCATTATGGGCATTTATAACACTTTATTGTAGACGTTATCAGTAACGCCCCACCTTTATGAACATTGAACCCTGTGTAACGGAGGGGAGCTAGGGTCCTGGCGCACTCTATATAAGCCACCCCCCTCCTCTGGGACAGGGGTTCGTACTTTTGTAAACACACACACACGTATAATCCAGTCGACCGCCTTAGGGCACCGAGACGTAGGGCTGTTACTTCCTCCGAGAAGGGCCTGAACTCGTAAAACTCGTGTGTACAACTACTCCATAGCTAGGATCTTGCCTCATACCTACCCCCCATTCTACTGTCAGTCTTAGATCCACGACAGGGGGCGCCCCCCTCCCTAGTCCAATTTGGACCAGCCCATGGGGAGGGGTGCGGCCACCCTTTAAGACCTTTCTCTCCTTTTCCGTACGGCCCATTAAGGCCCAATACGAATTCCCGTAACTCCCCAGTACTCTCAAAATACCCGAATCACTCGGGACCTTTCCGATGTCCGAATATAGTCGTCCAATATATCGATCTTTACGTCTCGACCATTTCGAGACTCCTCGTCATGTCCCCGATCTCATCCGGGACTCCGAACTCCTTCGGTACATCAAAACATATAAACTCATAATATAACTGTCATCGTAAATTTAAGCGTGCGGACCCTACGGGTTCGAGAACTATGTAGACATGACCGAGACACGTCTCCGGTCAATAACCAATAGCGAAACCTGGATGCTCATATTGGCTCCTACATATTCTACGAAGATCTTTATCAGTCAAACTGCATAACATTATACGTTGTTCCCTTTGTCATCGGTATGTTACTTGCCCGAATTCGATCGTCGGTATCTCAATACCTAGTTCAATCTCGTTACCGGCAAGTCTCTTTACTCGTTCCGTAACACATCATCCCGCAACTAACTCATTAGTTGCAATGCTTGCAAGGCTTAAGTGATGTGCATTACCGAGAGGGCCCAGAGATACCTCTTCGACAATCGGAGTGACAAATCCTAATCTCGAAATACGCCAACCCAATAAGTACCTTCGGAGACACCTGTAGAGCACCTTTATAATCACCCAGTTATATTGTGACGTTTGGTAGCACACAAAGTGTTACTCTGGTAAATGGAAGTTGCATAATTTCATAGTCATAGGAACATGTATAAGTCATGAAGAAAGCAATAGCAACAAACTAAACGATCAAGTGCTAAGCTAACGGAATGGGTCAAGTCAATCACATCATTCTGCTAATGATGCGATCCCGTTAATCAAATGATAACTCATGTCTATGGTTAGGGAACATAACCATCTTTGATCAACGAGCTAGTCAAGTAGAGACATACTAGTGACACTCTGTTCGTCTATGTATTCACACATGTATTATGTTTCCGGTTAATACAATTCTATCATGAATAATGAACATTCATCATGATATAAGGAAATAAATAATAACTTTTATTATTGCCTCTAGGGCATATTTCCATCACACCCACCGTCGCGTCAGCCGTTGTCGTCCGCATACAACAGCAACCGCCGCCGCGATCCAGCATCACGCTTCGTCGACGCTGGAGGAAGCTCCGGCCGCTACGTGCGTCCTGCAATGTCCCTTGGTGTGGGATCCCAAGATCCGCCGCCACCGGCGCCGCCACGAGGACCCACCATCTGGCCCATCATCCCCGGCGGAGGGGCCACCGCCACCGTCATGTTCGGTGGATCCAGCCCCACACATCAGTGGGCCAATGTCAAGGTGCAGTACATCAGAGGATCCGGCTTCACAATATCATGCACTAGTATCGAGCATATGATAATAATAGTATATAGCAATTCTCACTGAGAGTAGCCTTAGTGCGAGATTATTGGTGATAAGTTCGGTAGCTCACTAATGTGCATAAGCCAACATGAGTTGGAAACAGAACTACGGCCGTCCGCAGGCTTGACTAGAAATATGCTTCGGTTGGTACACTTTACCCGTGTATATTTAACACAAGTGAGTTGCACTCGTGCCTCGCCAGCATACACGCTGCATTAAAGATGAATAATCTTCTTGTTATAAAAAAAATACTTTTACCAGACGAAGAATCTTACAAGGGTGCGAGATTTTTTTGTTACAAAAACATACTGCCTACTATATTTTGATATGGACTAACTTTGAATTGACTTTTGTTTTAGTAAGTGTGGAAATAGAGCACTACCCGCAACTAGTTGCAAAGTGTCAGTCCAACCACAGAAGCACAAGTTAGGGAGGGGATGCGGTCCTCCTTCTCGCTACAAATAAGTTTTGTATAATATTTATCATAACTCATATACAATGATTTCCTGAGAAACATTTTGACTTTTATTAATTAAACAAACTACATGCAATGGATTAAATTGGGGAATACTTGAGTAACAAAGATCAAAGTTTTTTATTTTGATCTTCCTTTAATTCTCTGTCGAAGGAAATTAGTAAGTCCAAAACTGTGCAAGCTAGATTAACCTTATAGGTTTTGTAAGAAAACACACAATCCGTCCACCCCTATAGGTAAGAACCTAAGCTCGTTGAATGCACAATAGTCCAAAATACATTCATTGCAAAACATGTTTTAGAACTATTGCTTTAATACTATCGTGCTATAGAATTGGGAAAACAAAAATGTGAAATAGGAGAATCACTGACCAAATCAAGTCCACATTCGCTTGTTGCCATCACTGCCATGACATGCCAAGCATCAAAAGACAATCAGTAGGATCTAGAAAAGGTGACCCGTGAGACAAAAACATCATAGACTCTCTGTAGTATGCCGCGTCGGTCATCATGACAACACCAGGACAAAAATAGAGGCTTGTCGGATACAATGAAAGTTTAAGAAAATCATTGTACTAACAAAGAAAATATTTGAACTCGCGAACTACATATACTATTCGACCGCTCCACAATTAAACCACCTATGTTTGTGAAATAGTTGGAATACACAATATTTAACCAAGTTATACTATTTAGATTTGAATTGACCAGTGACTTATTGTCCATAATACTGTTTTCCGGAGGTTAAATGGTGTAACCATGTGGCAATCTAGTACACATCGCCATAGCCTAAACCCTTATTTTGTACCAAATGTGGGGAAAAGTGTAACTAATTGTGTGCTGAAAACAAAAAGATTTCAAAATTACTATAAGTGCACATAAACTACAATTGGTATTTTGTCTTCGCATTTGCTATTCTTCAGTTGCGTGAAGGTAGCTAGTATTTCAGTTGATTTTTGCAAGGGAAAATCGACACTGGGAAGCGAGGAGGGGAAGGGATGATGCAGTTGACCACAATGTCCCCACGAGGGCAAGCCAGAGATG
>NC_041390.1:485164714-485182438 GCF_002162155.2 Triticum dicoccoides | reverse complement strand
TTTGGGGGGGAGGGGGGGTAGCGAGACCGACCGCGGGTGATAGGAACGGTAGTTCAGTTGGTGGTGATGGGCGGGGCGATGGTGAGTAATGACAGAGAATCGACTGAAACATAAAAAAATAATATGGATAGAACGGTAGTCGGCCCTTTTATTTTGGATTCTTGCAGCAAATTCTGCAGATTCACGTTAGTTGAAAGTTTTCAAAACTACCACCCGGGTGTACGGGGCTTTGAGAGCTTTTCTGATGCGATGTACGGGGCTTTTCTGGTGTCAGTTTCGTTCGTCAGGGAGCGAAGAGAGTCGCCTCTCGAACAATGATTCTCCATGGATGATAGAGAGCACCCAGCCATGGTGCCCGCCTGTCCTATGGATGGAGGCGAAAAACGCGTGCGGGGCATGGACGCATGCATGGTCCGCTGGTAATGGGCTAGCGAAATGGCCAACAGCTGCGTGGGGTGTCAAGTGACTCGAAATCTATCCAACTTGTGTCCATCGACAGAAACCGTGATGTGTATATGATCAATGCAACTTGTATCCCAACAGACGTGCATGCGTACTTAGTGTGGAGTGACTCGGTCGGTGTGCGTGACTGTACTTTCCTGCGGCCTGTGGGCACAGCCGTGTTATCCGCTCTGTACTCTCCCTCTCCGGCCATATGCACGTTTTGTTGTTTGAGATTGCATATGCATGCCTTTTTTCCGATGATATGCATGACCGTGGTACGCCGAGTGCACTGTGTTTAAAAAAAAAACGAGTTCATATTCGTTTTGTTTCATTCGTTTCACATGAGTTTCAGTCGATACTATATCCGTGATCCGTGCAAAAAGGATCCAGTTTTTCTTTTTCTTTTTTGCATGTTGTGTTATTTAACTGAGACTTGATTAAATCTCGATCACTGAGACCTAGCCACACCCTAATTATTAATGCCCCAAAATCGCCTCAGTTATATTTCACTCAATCTTAGCGTCGAAGTAAATAACCATGGGTAGCCTAGCCGGCTCCCCTGGCCCTTCTGAAAAAATTACGAGCCGATCCGGCCCTCAAGAATCCAAGACATGGGGCCGCCTTCCCCTTGTCGGCTGTCTCCCAGGCCGGCTATCGGAAAGCAACCCGACTTTAGCCCTCATGAAAAAAGTCGCGGGAGGGCCGGCTCCGAGAAGCCGGCCGCGAGAAGGCCGACTCTAAGAAGCCGGCTCCCACAAAGCGGTCAAGATCGTACCCTCGAAGTCTGCATCCACATAACGGCAATGTGACGGGGCGTGGCTACAGTAAAGTCTGCCACCCCCGAATCCCGGAGCACGCCTGGCACAGTGCGCCGTACGGGTGGCCATGACCCGTCCGGCGCGGCACTGTTGCCACGTTGACCCTGATGTCATCCACGACGGGCTGCCAGCGCGGCCTATGGGCGGTGGGCCCCTTCGGGCAGAGAGACACCCGAAGGCGGCCAGGCCTCCCCCAGTCGGCCCAAGACAGAGCCGGCTCCCCACAGCCGGCTTGCCACCTCCCTCGAAGGAGACGCCCCATTAAGGAGATAAGACGCGGTGAGGCTACAGCGATCACCCGCCGGACGGCAGCACTGTAGCCACGCCCACCTCGGCGAAGCCCTTATCACCAGGATTGAGCAACAGTAACCAGCCGCCGACAAGGCCCTGGACAGTGGGGCCTGCCTGTCGACCAAGGAGCCGGCAGCCGGCGGGACCCACTAACCGGCGGGCCCTAGCAGCCGGCGCAGAAGCCGGCGAGTGTAGACATAGACGGCTGGGCCCCACGCCCAGCCGGATTACCATTGTATCCCCGGGGGGTAGGCCTATATAAACCCCCCGAGACACCCATGCAAAGGGAGGATCCCTGCTAGTTTTAGACGCCACATAGGAAGGAGAAGAGAGCGAGCAGTGCCCTTCTTCCTCCTCTCGCCAAACAGCTCACGGAGCATCGTGTAGCTACTTGTTCATCTAGTGATCATGCGGAGACCCCGCAGAGCAGCAGTAGGGGTGTTATCTCCACAGAGAGCCCCGAAGCTGGGTAAGATTCACCGGCGTGCATGTCTTCGCCTCATCCCGCTTCCAGGCACCGGCGACGTCTTATTGGCTCCCACAATAATAAGCCACCCGTTGGCATATGTCGCACCTACCACCCGACATTTGGCGCCCACCTTGGGGCCAGGTGCACCGTCGTCCGGAGACCTGTTCTGGACGGGAACCCTCTTCCTCCCCCGCGAGCGTAGCCAGCCCGGCACGCCCGACGGCGCTTGCCACGACGCGCTGCAAGGCGTCACCAACGTCTGCGCAGTGAGCGGCCTCGCCGATCTCCTTGACAAGATCCTCATCTCCGACGAGCTCGCCTCCAATGCGAGCACCGACCACCTCGTCAACCTCCTCGGCCAGCTCCACGTCTCCGACGATCCTGTTGTGGACTTGGAGTCGGTTGGCTCCACCAACCCGATGCCTGTCGACTCCGACACGGCCTCACTCGACACTTTCCCCACCGACGTCACGATCTACAACGACCCGCTTCCCCGGGCCGATGGCGGCGACGCTGTCACCACCGAGGTGATGGTCATCGGCCACGGCGGCGCTTCTGACGAGAGCGCCCGCGACGCCCCGCACACGGCGATCCACGACTTGTCCATCCCCCTCCCGGCCGATGCCGACGCTGAAGCACTGGAGGTTCGCCGCCTCGCCCTCCTCGCGGAGGGCCGGAAGTTGGTTTCCATGAGACGCCTCGCTGAGGCCCACCGACGCAAAGCTGACCGTGCCGCCTTTGGCATGCCGCCCCCAGGCGGGCCCAGCCAGGCCGGCGCTGTCGTCGCCGACACGTTAGGAGTCAACCGCCCAGTCTACGCCACTCCACTCGAGAACCTGCGCGCCGCCCAGGCGGCCGTAGACGAGCTAGATGGACTGGGGGCCAAAGAACTCCCCCACATGACCCGACGCATCCAGCAGCTAATCGATGCAGCCGCGCAATGGCACGAAGCCAACGCCCGCGCGGAAAGCCCTCCCCCGCGCCGAGATCACGGCGCGACGTCCCGGACACCGACTACGGGTAAAACCCGTGCGCGGCGCGAGAAAGAGCCGGCTGCCAGCCGAAGCCGAACCCGAATCTCCATCGAGCGAGATGCAGAAGGCCACCCCCGGGCCGTGGAGTGGCGGGGCAACCCGCCTCCGCCTCGGCCCCGTGGAGAGAGATATCCCACCCCACCGCCTACTGCGCATCCGACTCTCAGCGGCCGGCTAGGTTGCCGCGAAGGAGTCGGCGAGAACGGCGCTCGCCATCGGATCGACCGCCTGGCGCGATCCCTGGCGCTGAAAGAAGAAGACGATGTCGGTCCGCCTTGCTTCGGCCCCCGCATCCGCTACGAGCCTTTCCCCAAAGGGTTCTCGCTCCCAAGAGACACGCCCAAGTACAACGGCTCTATGAAGCCGGAAGAGTGGTTAATCGACTACTCCACGACGGTTAGCATAGCAAACGGCAACAGGTGCGTTGCCGTGAAGTACGTGCCCCTCATGCTGCAAGGCACGGCGCGGACCTGGCTCAACAGCCTCAAGCCATACAACATCAACAACTGGCTAGATTTCACAGAAGCCTTCGTCCGCAACTTCACCAGCACCTACAAGCGGGCTCCCAAGCCCAGACAGCTCTCCTTGTGCATACAAGGCCCCGCCGAGTCTACTCGCGACTACCTCACGCGTTGGGCCAAGCTCCGCAACTCTTGCGAAGGGGTGCACGAGGTGCAAGCCATATAATACTTCACTGCCGGGTGCCGAGAAGGCACCCTCCTCAAGCACAAGCTCCTCTGCGATGAGCCGACTAACCTCGATGAGTTTCTGGTCATAGCGGACAAGTACGCCACCGCCGACTCCTCAATGAAGACCGAACTCCGGGTAGATGCGTCCGGGAAGGTACTCAACCCGGCGCCCAAGACGCCGGCTGGGGACTCCGGCCGACGCCCACACCAAAACGACCACAAGCGCAAGGGACCCGTGCCGCCTTTCGCCAGTCGGCAGGTGGCCACAGTCGAAGACGAGTGGCCCGAAGGGCGGCCCACGCCCAAGAAACCCAAGGGCGGCAGGCCGGCTTGGCAGCCGGCCTTCTCCTACGAGCAAACTCTCGACGCCCCGTGCAAGTTCCACAGCGGCGCGAAGCCGTCCAACCACACGACCCGGAAGTGCCACTGGCTCACCCGAATCTCCAAAGGCGAAGGGCTTGCGCCGCCTCCGCCTGCCGGTCCGCCGCCTCCGGCTCCGCAGCCGCCGACCGCTCGGCCTGCAGTCGGAGCCGTGCACGATGAGTTCCCCGACGAGCATGCCGCCTATGTCATTTTTACAAGCCAGCCCGAAGACCGGCGCAGCAAATGCCGAGAGCACCAGGAAGTCAGCATGGTCGCTGCCAACCCCGCTGAGCACATGCACTGGTCAGAAAAACCTATCAGTTGGAGCCGGGCCGACCACCCAGAGATGATGCCATCTCCCGGCTCTTATGCGTTGGTTCTGGACGCCACCCTTGCAACGGACAGACGCGCCGCCCGTTTCCCCCGCGTGCTGATAGACGGCGGGAGCAGCATCAACATCCTGTACCGTGACACCCTGGAGAAGCTGAACGTCAAGGCAAAGCAACTCATGCCTACTCGAACTGTGTTCCATGGCATTGTACCCGGCCTGTCATGCGCCCCCATTGGCAAGATCAAGATTGATGTACTCTTTGGGGACAAGGAGCATTTCCACCGAGAAGCGATCTGGTTTGAAGTGGTGGACCTAGAGAGCCCCTACCATGCATTGCTTGGCCGACCTGCCTTGGCCAGGTTCATGGCAGTTCCCCACTATGCTTACCTCAAGATGAAGATGCCGAGCACCAAGGGCGTCATCACCATAGCCGGCGATTACAAGAAATCTTCCGAGTGCGCAGCAGCCAGCAGCCGGCTGGCCGAGTCCCTTGTGATTGCCGAAGAAAAGAAGATGTTGGACCGAGTCGTGGCCATGGCCGGCAAGCAGTCGGCCTTGTCCCCCGATCCCAAGGAGTATGATGCTCAAGGATCTTTCCAGCCGGCCAAGGAGACGAAGAAGATACCTCTTGACCCCGAGCACCCAGAGAGGTTTGCCGTCATCGGGGCGAACCTAAACAGCAAATAGGAAGGCGAGCTCACCGATTTCCTCCGTGAGAATCGAGACATCTTTGCATGGTCCCCCAAGGACATGCCGGGTGTTCCGAAGGAATTCGCCGAGCACAAACTACACATCCGAGAAGACGCAAAACCAGTCAAACAACCCCTCCGCCGACTGTTGGAGGAGAAGAGAAGAATTGTAGGAGAAGAGATAGCCCGGCTTCTGGCGGGCGGCTTCATTATGGAAGTTTTCTTTCCAGAATGGCTCGCTTACCCGGTCCTCGTGTTAAAGAAGAATAACAAGTGGCGTATGTGCATAGACTACACGAGCCTCAACAAGGCCTGCCCCAAAGATCCCTTTGCCCTGCCAAGGATTGATCAAGTGACAGACTCCACGGTCGGATGCGAGCTATTGAGTTTCTTGGATGCTTACTCAGGGTACCACCAGATAAAGTTAGATCCGGCAGACCGCCTGAAGACCGCCTTCATCACGCCATTCGGAGCCTTTTGCTACCTAACTATGACATTCGTCTTGAGAAATGCCGGTGCCACTTTTCAGCGTTTCATGCAGAAGTGCCTCCTCAAGCAGCTCGGCAAAAACGCCCACGTCTACGTAGACGACATTGTGGTGAAGACGGAGAAGCGCGGCACCTTGCTGGAAGACCTCAAGGAAACATTTGAGAACCTACGCCGGTTCCAAATCAAGCTCAACCCCGAGAAATGCGTGTTCGGAGTGCCAGCCGGCCAGCTCCTAGGCTTCCTGGTCTCCGAACGCGGCATCGAATGCAACCCAGTAAAGATCAAGGCCATTGAGAGAATGGCGATTCCCACCAAACTTCGAGACGTCCAGAAGTTCACCGGATGCTTGGCCTCCCTGAACCGCTTCATTAGCTGGCTCGGAGAGAAAGCTCTCCCCCTCTACCGCCTCATGAAGAAGACCACTCACTTCGAGTGGAATGACCAAGCCGACCAAGCTTTTCACGAGCTAAAGAAGATGCTGGCCACGCCGCCTATCCTGGCGGCACCGACTGAGAAAGAGCCCATGCTCCTCTACATTGTCGCAACCAGCCGGGTGGTCAGCACCGTCATCGTAGTCCAACACCCAGAAGAGGACCGAGCCCAGCCGGTCCAGAGGCCGGTGCACTATTTGAACGAGGTGTTGTCTACCTCGAAGCAGAACTACCCGCACTACCAGAAGATGTGCTATGGCGTGTACTTCGCCGCCAAGAAGCTGAAGCCCTACTTCCAAGAGCATCCCATCACGGTCGTATGCACCGCCCCGCTGGCCGAGATCATAGGCAGCCGGGATGCATCCGGCCGGGTGGCGAAATGGGCCATCGAGCTGGCCCCTTACACGATCTTCTACCAGCCTCGCACCGCCATCAAGTCCCAAGCATTGGCCGACTTCCTCGTCGACTGGGCCGAGACCCAGTACCTGCCGCCAGCTCCCGACTCCACTCATTGGCGCATGCACTTTGATGGGTTCAAGATGCGCACCGGCTTGGGAGCCGGCGTCATCCTCACCTCTCCCAAAGGCGACAAGCTCAGATACACGTTGCAAATTCACTTTGCCGCCTCCAACAACGTGGCCGAGTACGAGGCGCTCATACACGGGCTCCGGCTTGCCAAAGAGCTCGGCATTCGCCGGATCCTATGTTATGGCGACTCAGACTTGGTGGTCCAGCAATCATCCGGCGACTGGGATGCCAAGGACGCAAATATGGCAAGCTACCGCTTCCTCGTTCAGCAGATCAGTGGGTATTTTGAAGGATGCGAGTTCCTCCACGTACCACGAGCCGACAACGAGCCAGCTGATGCCCTGGCTCGAATAGGCTCCACTCGGCAAGCAATACCAACCGGTGTCTCTCTACAACGCCTCCTCGAGCCGTCTATCAAGCCGTCTCCAGAGTCCGATTCCATCTTCGTACCGCCTGACCCCGATACAGCCGGGCCCGGCTCGAAGAACCAAGAAGGTGACCCGGGAACTTCGATAATCGGCCAGGGGACATCAGCAGGCGGCTCGGGGACTTCCGTAGTTACGCCCGACCCGGGGACTGCCACACCCGGCTCGGGGACTGCGGTAGTCGGCCCGGAGACTACACCAACACAACAGGCGGCGGCCGACTCCAACATTTCACCACCCAGCCCGCCCGCCCTGGTCGCAGTAGCCGCATTGGCAATAGAAGAAGTCGCAGCTCCATCATGGGCTCAGTCCATCCTCAACTTCCTAATAAACCAAGATCTGCCGGCTGACGAAACAGAGGCAAGACAAGTCCAACGCCGAGCCGGAGCATACAGAATCGTCAACAGAGAGCTCGTCAAGCGCAGTGTCACTGGAGTCCTCCAGCGATGCGTCGAGCAAGAGAAGGGCATTGCAATCCTCAGAGACATCCACCAAGGAGAATGGGGCCACCATGCGGCCTCAAGATCACTCGTCACCAAAGCCTTCCGCCATGGTTTCTTTTGGCTGACTGCTTTGGATGACGCCAAGGGGTTAGTTAAACATTGCAAAGGATGCCAACTCTTCAGCTCCAAGCAACACATGCCGGCTTCAGCACTCAAGACCATTCCCCTCACTTGGCCCTTCGCCGTTTGGGGACTGGACATGGTGAGCCCATTCAAGACGGCGCGCGGCGGCATGACACATCTGCTTGTCGCCGTGGACAAATTCACCAAATGGATTGAGGCAAAGCCGATCAAGAAGCTAAATGGGCCGACTGCCGTGACATTTATCACAGATATAACAACTCGGTACGGCGTGCCACACAGCATCATCACCGACAATGGCACGAATTTCGCCAAGGGAGCCTTGGCACGTTTCTGCGCGACGCAAGGCATCTGCTTGGACTTAGCTTCCGTTGCCCACCCGCAGTCAAACGGCCAGGTCGAGCGAGCCAACGGCCTCATCCTTTCCGGCATCAAGCCCCGACTGGTCGTACCACTGGAGCGTTCAGCCAGCTGTTGGCTCGATGAGCTGCTGGCCGTCCTCTGGAGTCTACGCACTACCCCAAACAAGTCAACCGGCTTCACTCCTTTCTTCCTCGTGTATGGTGCCGAGGCGGTCATCCCAACTGACATCGAGTTCGACTCGCCTCGGGTAACCATGTACACGGAAGCGGAGGCCAAGGAAGCACGGGAAGATGGCGTCGACCTGCTGGAAGAAGGCCGGCTGTTAGCCCTCAGCCGGTCCGCCATCTATCAGCAGGGCCTGCGCCGCTACCACAGCCGGAAGGTCAAGCCAAGATCCTTCCAAGAGGGCGATCTTGTGCTCCGGCTGATCCAGCGAACAGCCGGCCAGCACAAGCTCTCGGCCCCTTGGGAGGGCCCCTTCGTCATCAGCAGAGCTTTAGGCAACAACTCCTACTACCTGATCGACGCGCAGAAGCCGAAGGCACGAAAGAGAGACGACTCTGGCAAGGAGTCGGAACGACCATGGAACGCCAACCTCCTCCGAAGATTTTACAGTTGAAATGCAGTATGTATCACGCTAACTTTTGTACTAAGTACGAGACAATAGGCCCCCCGAGGAGAGCTCGGGGACTGCCATCTTTTATATATGGATGAAGAGTATCATGCTTATGACCTTGTCATTACATTCACTTTTTCCGTCCGGCACCGGGTTCGACTAGTCGGCCCAGGGACTGGCCGCCTGGAGTTATATTAGAAGTCCTACCCGCAGTCAGACAAGTAGTGTGCCGGCTCCCAAGCCTTCTCTTGCCAAAAGTCGCAGATCGAAGAACCGGTTGTCCAGCTGGCAAGAGTTAAAGGCAGGAAAGGACGCCCACACGAAAAACGGCTAGGGACTAACGGACTAATATAACAAAAGCCGGTTTTTCTCCCACCACCGATCGACTACCAGATTAGCCGGTCGGCCGGCTTCCATTCACCTCTCTTCAATCTAAGAAAGCTCGAGTACTTGCCTTCCCAAAAGGGGAAGGCGGCAAAGGAAACAGCCTAAGGATAAAAAGCATACACGAATGGAAACCAAACACTCGCACAATAATATTTACATAAAAGACCTTCAAAAGGCCAGCATTCAACATAGTTTGAATACACCCCCAGTGGGTGGAACTGCGCAAGTTTAATAAAATTGTTCAAAAGGCAACAAGCAGGAAAAAACAAGGACGGCAGATTAAGCCAAGGGAGCGACTAGCGAGTCGGGCAGGTCGGTGGAGACGGCAGTGCCGGCTGGAGGAGTGGCCGGCTGGCGAACCTCGGCATGATCACCGCCTCCCGCAGAGGGCGCGCTAGCACGCGCCTCGTTGCTGGAGGCACGATCAGGCTGAGGCTGGCTGGCCGCTTCACCGGTCGGCTCAACGTCTTCGCCTTCCTCTCCTTCGTCGTCTTCGCCTTCATCGCTGGAGGCGATCTCCTCTGCCGAGTCTTCACCCGCTGCCGGGTCCAGCCCGAACCACTCCTCCGGCTGGGCAACGCCGTCGTCATTAATTTCAGGAGCTAAGACGCTGATGTCAGTACACTCGGCGATCGTCAAAGCGCGCTGAGCGATAGCCGGCCGCACCTCCTCTATCTCTTCGTCGGCCTCCAGCCGCCAGGTGCGCAGCTGGTCCAGGTTCAGCCCCAGATACCAGGCTCGGACGAACTCCAGCGCCCACCCAGCTCCAAGCCGGGCTGCCGATGCCTTCCAGGCCTCGAAGCGGCCAACCGCAACCTCCAGCCAGTCGGCAGTCTGACTCGGGGTGTAGGGAATCGTCTCGCTTGGCCAGAGGGTGGCCAACACCTGCGCCCCGACGCGCTGGAGGCGGCGGAGCATACGGTGAGCCGGCTGCAACCGGGCTTGGACCGCCAAGAGTTGCTCCTCAAGCGTCCGGCTCGCGTCCGTCGCGATTTCAGCCCCCGCCTGCCGGCGCGCCTCGCGATGGGCCTCGATGATTTGGGTGGCGAAGACGGAGTAGCCGGGAAAGTAGTCTGCACAGAGAACAAGAAGCAGCACAAGTCAGAACACAAATCAGGGATCAAGGGGCAGACAAGGAGTGAAGAAGGCGGCTTACCATCGATCAGATCCTCGATACGACTGAAGTCCTTGCTCAGTGCCTGCTTCGCTTCAGCCCAGCCCGCCGCTTCGGTCTCGAACTCGGCCTTCAGGGCGTCCTCGCTGTCCTGCGCCTTCTTCAGGGCCGCCTTGTGGCTCTCCTCCTGGTCGGCCATCTTCTTGGCCAGGCGGTCACGCTCCAGGACCAAAGCATTGTACTCGTCTTCCTTGGCGCGAAGGGCGGCCTGGGCCCCGCTGAGCTGCCCCCTCAAGTCGGCATTGGCTCCTGCAAGCATGAAGACAAAGGAAAAATTAATAAGGAAGAAGTCGTCAAGGAAGATCCGACCCAGCTGCTCAGCAGTCGGCCCGAATCTCGGAGACTACACCCAGTGGGTGCGCTGACGCGCTCCCATAGGAGATGAACGAGACAAAGCACCCACTCCAGCTGCTGGTCAGGTCCTCGGTTCTCCGGCCCAGCTCCTGAGCCTGGGAGTTGAAGGCGGCTGCGCGAAGGTTATGATACTCCTGGAAGATTATATAGGAGGCGAGGATAAGTTAAGTTGTCAGGACCTAGTAAGTTTCAAGCTGCCTGCGCAGCAGCCGACTCGGAACTCGGGGACTACACCCAGTGGATGCGCTGACGCGCCCCCACGGAAGAAATCAAAAGAGCAATATAACCAAGGCCAGAAGACTCACCCGGATGACGGCCCGCGTCGCGAGGAACTCTTGGGTGTATCGCTGCAGCGAGGCGGCCTGAGCTTGAAGCCGGTTCAGGACCTCCTGGGCCGCCGCGTTCAGCTCGCCCGTCCCCCCGCTGGGAGTCCACTCGGACGTGCTGGCGCTGGCCGCCTCCAGGGCCTCCACCGTCTGGCTAGCGCCCGCAGTTCGGTGCGGTTCCGGCACGGAGGCGCCACCCCCTGCGCGCCGGCGCAATGCCGGCTCCACCTCGAGGCCGGCCCCTGCCTCCGGCTCGCCCCCGGCCGGCTGCTCTGACGCCGCAGCTGATTGGCTGCTTTGGCCCGCTCCAGTCGGCGCCGTCTGCGGCGCCCCCTCCACGAAGATCACGTGGTCCTCCCTCCTCTCCATCACTGGCGGGCCTTGGTCGACCTCCTCCGACGGGGGCACGGGAATGTCGGGGGCCACGGCGCGGAGGGGAACGATGAGCAGCGGAGGCTGGTTGTGCGAGGCCTCCGCCTCCGTCTCCGCGGCTGCCGCCTCCGCCCGGGCCTTGGCCGCCGCGTCGGCCTGCTCCTTCGTCGCCTGGGCGGTCCTTCGCTCCATCGCCTCTCGCTCCTCCCGCGCCTCCCGTGCGTTCCGCTCTGTGGCCTCCCTAAGGTCGGCGCGGGGATCCACGCGACGGGAGCCTGAAGACCCTCCAGTCGGCCCGACTACGGAGCCGCTAGGACCCCGCTCAAGGGAAAGCGGTGCCCTGTCCGGCGAATAAAGAAAGGTTTAGAAGAGCTTCGGTCAAAAAAGACAACAAAAAAATATATGCAAGACATTCGACGACTTACACCGAGATCGCCTGCGGCTGTTTCACCGCCTTTGCGAAAGCGGGCCGCCTCATCCCGCTTGGTCGCTGCCGTAGAAGCCTTGGATTTCTTCGGCCGGCTGCAGAAGAAGGTCGACGTGGCCCGGCGCTTCTGCGCGCCACCACGGGCAGTCGGTGCGGCAGACGGGCCCGTGCCTTGATGATCAAGCGCCGGCTGGCGGTGCGGGGCGGCTTCGACCTCGTCGTCGTCCGGCCAGTCTTCGAAGCCGGCCCCGAGCCCCGCGCCCCCGGCCTCGTCGCCTTCCCCCACGATGGCGTCTTCCATGGCGGCCGCTCCCAGGTCCAGATCGTCGGCGTCGTCCACCGTGCGGCTGGCGAGGAGTCGGCGCTCTACCCCTGCAGCCCCGGCCGTTAGCGTAAGAAGAGGGTTCTGCTAAAGGCAAACCAACTGATCAGAGGTCGGCTATCATGAGGCCGGCTACAAAAAGGAAGAAAAGAAGAAAAAACTTACGGCAGGCGGAGGGTTGGCGCGGGAATACGGCTCCTTGCCATATCGCCAATCCTCGGCGAGCTTGCAGTTGGAGATGTAGTTCACCATGTAAGACACCTCTTCATGAGGCATCTCCCTGGTGCTCAGCCGGCATGGGTCGAAACGGCCGTTCATCTGGCAAATCATGTGAGGCCGGCCTTGGAGCGGAAGTACCCGGCGCTCCACAAAGGCGGCCACCAAGTCGGCTCCGGTCAGGCCCTCCGACTGGATCATCACCCGAAGCCGGGAGACGGCTGCGTTCCCGGCCTGGGACAACGACCTGGCCCGGTAGCTGCACGAAGGTTGCCTCCCAGCCTGCGGGCCGGCTACGTAAGCCGGCAGGTTGATGTAGTCGCCTTGCTGGGCGACGTTCTTCACGTAAAAGTAGGACTTCTTCCAGAGCTTCACCGACTGGATCAGCGGGATGGGCAGGAACGGATTGTTCTCACCCATCCGCCTCATGGAAATGAAGGCTCCGCAGGGGGCGGGCACGCCCGCGACGACGGTGCCGAGCTTGCTCTGAAAGAATTCCCCCAGAGCTCGAGCGTGGGGAGAACCCCAAGAAAGCCCTCGCACAGGGTGACGAAAGCCGACAGCAACATCACCGCGTTGGGCGTGAGGTGATGCGGCTGGAGGTGGTAGAATTCAAGGAAGGCTCGAAGGAATCCGCTCGCTGGGAGGCCGAAGCCGCGCAGGCAGTGCGAGCGGAAGATCACCCGCTCGCCCTCCTCCGGTGCCGGCGAAATCTCCCTCGCCGGCGCTTGACGAACCCGCACGAAGCTCTCGCCCGGCAGGCGCCGCGTCCGGCGGAGGAACTCGACGTGGTCCTCATGGACGTTCGAGCCGTCCCACGAGCTCGACAGCGCCATAGGAGCGATGCGGCGAGGAGCGAGACGATGCGACGGTGGAGGCGCGCACGACCCCGCTACGGCAGGACCAAAGGACCTGAGAGGTTCGACGGCGGAATGGCGCGGCAAAGGGTTGCTGCGGCGGCGGAAAGAAGAAGGAAGGCGAGAAGGGGCGGAGCGAGGGAGAGCGTGCGAGCCTCTGCCGCTCCCCCTCCTCCCCCTACTTATAGACCCGCGTGGCGGAGCCGAGGAGGCGTGGCGTGGGGGAACGTGGGGATCAACTGCGCCCACTCCCCCACGTCCCGCGATTATTGCGCCCTGATGGCGTAATAAAACCGCCACGGGAAGGCAAGCGGTCCGCGTGGGCCGCAGAAGATCCGCGCTCGGGCCGAGGCCTAGGAGTGGCGGGCCCGGGCCTGCGGCGGCGTCCCGTCGCACGCGTGCACTGGCAGGATCTCCTTGCCACGTGGCCCGCGGGATGGCGTGCGGTCAGCTCGCAGGCCGACCCGCGTTCCCGCCAACGAGAAACGGGGCTTCCCGAAGACGACGCGCACAAGCATAGCCGGCCCCTCAGGATAGGAAGCTGACCGAGCTTTTCGTCCTTTTGTCAGCCTTGAAGCTCGATCAGCTTCGGGGACTACTGTCGGAGTAAATAACCATGGGTAGCCTAGCCGGCTCCCCCTGGCCCTTCTGAAAAAACTACGAGCCGATCCGGCCCTCAAGAATCCAAGACATGGGGCTGCCTTCCCCTTATCGGCTGTCTCCCAGGCCGACTATCGGAAGGCAGCCCGACTTTAGCCCTCATGAAGAAAGCCGCGGGAGGGCCGGCTCCGAGAAGCCGGCCGCGAGAAGGCCAACTCCAAGAAGCCGACTCCCACAAAGCGGTCAAGATCGTACCCTCGAAGTCTGCATCCACATAACGGCAATGTGACGGGGCGTGGCTACAGTAAAGCCTGCCACCCCCAAATCCCGGAGCACGCCTGGCACAGTGCGCCGTACGGGTGGCCATGACCCGTCCGGCGCGGCACTGTTGCCACGTTGACCCTGATGTCATCCACGACGGGCTGCCAGCGCGGCCCATGGGCGGTGGGCCCCTTCGGGCAGAGAGACACCCGAAGGCGGCCAGGCCTCCCCCAGTCGGCCCAAGACAGAGCCGGCTCCCCACAGCCGGCTTGCCACCTCCCTCGAAGGAGACGCCCCATTAAGGAGACAAGACGCGGTGAGGCTACAGCGATCACCCGCCGGACGGCGGCACTATAGCCACGCCCACCTCGGCGAAGCCCTAGTCACCAGGATTGAGCAATAGTAACCAGCCGCCGACAAGGCCCTGGACAGTGGGGCCTGCCTGTCGACCAAGGAGCCGGCAGCCGGCGGGACCCACCAGCCGGCGGGCCCCAGCAGCCGGAGCAGAAGCTGGCGAGTGTAGACACAGACGGCTGGGCCCCACACCCAGCCGGATTACCATTGTACCCCCGGGGGTTAGGCCTATATAAACCCCCCGGGACACCCATGCAAAAGGGGGATCCCTGCTAGTTTTAGACACCACATAGGAAGGAGAAGAGAGCGAGCAGTGCCCTTCTTCCTCCTCTCCAAACAGCTCACGGAGCATCGTGCAGCTACTTGTTCATCTAGTGATCATGCGGAGACCCCGCAGAGCAACAGTAGGGGTGTTATCTCCACGGAGAGCCCCGAAGCTGGATAAGATTCGCCGGTGTGCATGTCTTCGCCTCATCCCGCTTCCAGGCACCGGCGACGTCTTATTGGCTCCCACAATGATAAGCCACCCGTTGGCATATGTCGCACCTACCACCCGACACTTAGTTAATTAGCCAGACAAATAATTATGCATGTTAATTAGCCATATGTCTCTACTAGGAGTTTGTAGCCGTTTTGTTTCGCAGGTCGCCCCAGTTAGAGAGTGCTTGGATCCAAGGGACTATTTTTAGTCTGATTAAAAATAGTCTCTTTTAGAGGTTAAAGTTCCAAGCACCCCTGACTAAAGAGAGGCTAGGACTAGTCTTGAGGCTAAAATTTTTTAGTCATAGGAAACCTACTAAAATATGTATTAGTCATCTCTCTCATCATTTAATGCCTCTCCTTTAACACATGCGAGTTCTGGATTGGAGGGTTTGGAGCATAATAAATGCTCAATAACTTGATTTTAGTCTCTTTAGTATTTGGATCCAAGCATGGATGAGGCTAGCAAGTTTTAGTCTCAAACGTATCCAAGCACCCTCTTAATCTCTGGTCCAATCTCAGTCTCGTCCAAAGTTATTCAGGCAGTTAATTACCCATGTTAATTAGTCAGAAAAAATAATAATATAATCAAGTGTTGGACAGAAGGATCACATTAACTATGAAAAGTATTTAACTATGAAAAGTATCATCGATTATTGAACGAAATGATCATATTGATTATGAAAAGTATAATCAACGTTGGATGAAAGAATCACTAGAATATGTATGCCTTCCCAACGCACAGACAATTTGGATAGATCGATCACGTGGACAGATCAAACAGAACTTACTGGAGGAAATGGATGTGGCAGGTCGTAACTGAGCAATGCTTTGACAAAACTCTTGGCCAGCAATTAAACCAAGTATGTATGTCATCTCCTGATATCACCCGATCCGTTGATGTCAACGAATTTCCCAGGCGATCAACAATTGCAGCGCCATGTAACACAGATGGTTCGCACGGAACCTCTAAACGGGGCAATTATTTCCGCGGTGCTAGAGCAGTGATGCTTTGATTGACTGGTGCGCATCGCCTTGCGTCTCGGCTGCACACACTCGATGATCGTGTCATTTGACACCAGTTCGCACAATTCCGGACTCTACCAGAGTAGGCAATTAAGCCATCGCTAAATGAGCCAGGCGATCTTCTCGGTATGACGATGGAAGAGAGCGAAGCTCCTGGTCGAGAGCGCCATCGACCCCGGCCTGACCGGAGAAGGAACGTACCGTGGGACTGGGAGCAGAGCAAAGCGGCGCCAAGATTCTGTCGACCACGAATTGTATGCGCTGGCGTGGGCACGTCTCCTCGGCCCGTACGGCGAACGGCACGCGTGGCGCCCCCCGCCGGCCGGTCGCCACCGGCCGGAGTAGGGAACGCGGCCGCGAGTGCGTGGAACCAGCCAGCGAAAGGAAGTGTGCGCTGTGGAAGTGCTTCGCACTGCACCAACCAGTCATCCGCCACAACCGGTGAGGTGACAGCGAGCGACGACGTACTCGCGAGTGCGGGTGGGGTACGGTGCGCTGGTGGCTGGGTGAGACCCCAAAGGTGGGAGAGATGGGGAGAAGCTAGTTGCAGGCCGCCGTTGCCGTCGGTCGTGAGTTGGGGCGTGATATTTCGGCGGCTTGATCCATCCGTCTGTCTGTTGGTTACAGCTGCTGCCACTAGCTAGTTGTAGACCACGATCATTGATTTAGCCACGCTAGATAAATGCAAGTCTTAACATAGGCGTGTGCCTAGAAATGTACAGGAAAGAATTGGCGTAATGCGATGTGTGTTATATTGAACCTCTCGGATGGTTAGTACAAAGGACAATGCTTGAAGGCATGAAAGCTCTCCTAGAGATAAGGTATTCCCTCCGTCCCATAAAACAAATTATATTCGATCAATGTAGAGATACACATACAAGTGACATCCCAGACAACATGAGCATCCTGGACGGTGAGAAACCGAAGGTAAAAAACAAAGGAGCGGGAGTGGTGTGAACATTGTCGCGTCGTGGATGTGTTATCTGACAAGTTGCTCAAGCGAGGCGATAGTCTTTTGTACCGATGTCGAGATAGCAGAGAGCGTGGGTGGTGTAGCCATGTGAGGGACGCCGTGGTTGATGTTGGGGCTGGGGTTGCCGGTGTCAAGGTAGCCATGCAAGGAAGCGTCGTGCAGTCAAGGTCGCAGGGATGCGCCAGAAAAAAAACAGGGACATGATCGAGCCAACCGTCAAGAAGGGTGTCAATGTCAGACGATATTGCCGTAGACGAGGTGTTACACCAGGTTTGCCAGGCCCAGGGATATGTCGATGACGAAGGCATGCATCGATGTTGTCAACACCGGATGTGCGTAGACCGGGACCAACATGAATTGTATGCCATGTCGAAGGGACTAACAGAGGAAACCTCTAAGACATTTATGGTGCAAAACAACAAAGGTGTTCTTCTTGCCCACGGTTGCCAGAGGCACATAAGTAGTCAGAGAAGAAACAACAACGTTGGCGACAAATATGTGTTGGACGCTGACGAAAGTGTGGTTAGTGAAACCAGAGGTAGGCTAAAGGGGCCATGTCGGTTGATTGTAGAAGCATGACGACAATTCTCGAAGTAGACGAGAAAGAACCCGACCGCGTGACGAAAACCATGTGTGGACTGTGGCGATCTTGCGTCTAGAGAGGTGGTATAATATACGTCAATGTAGACATCAACACGCCAAGACATGCAATGTAGACCAACATTAAGCTCCGTGGGATGACATAGCTGCAACTCGTGAAGAAAATGCTAACGGCATCTCTAACGCCAACTCTCAAACCGGTAGTATCCGTTGGGACGTAGCTGTTCGGACCCCGGAAGCCATCCAAGTCGACCCCCATCCGTTTGTCGAGCAGTCCGGACCGCGATTTTGCCGCAAACAGGAATCAAACGGGAGGGGGGGGCTTTGCGGGAGTCCGGACACGAGACATGTCGGACTCTAACGCCCATGGCCCACCCAAAAGAAAGGCAGAGCCCGCGCTTTTGTAGCTACACATGATGTTTTCATGCTAA
>NC_041390.1:485156993-485164226 GCF_002162155.2 Triticum dicoccoides | reverse complement strand
ATACGAGTTAGAGTCTAGATAGATTTGAAATTTTTCTCTTTTTTCTCTCACTTTTCTTCTTCTCTTTTTTCTCACTTTTTTCTACTTTTACTCTCTTTTTTCAACTTGTTTTCTCTCCCTTTTGGACAACGGAAAGGATGATGGTGCAACGGTGTGAACAGAACTCGAAACTCTAAAGAAAACTAGACACTAAGATGAGCAACTCGATTGACACGACGATGCAACCAATAATTGAAATATGCAGGCACTAAAATGAAAACTGCAAAGGCTCAGACTGGCTTGGACAAAGGATGAACATATCTATTTTTTTGTAGCTTTTTCTTGGACAATAGGTAAGAAAATAAATCTAATCTAGGGATAACTGGAAATTCTGATCGAGCAACCTGAAAACTGACACCACTTGATAAGGCAAAGGTGTCCCGTCTTTTGATGAGATGGTAGCTATCATTTTTGGTGGAAGTCGACTTTGACGATCCAATTACAAACATGCGAAGACACCGTGCCTTAGCAATCGCTAAACCAACTCTAAGAGGTTGTGACCACACCGGAGTACGATCAACCAGACCACGAGGGTCTATTTCCTGCAAGCAAACGAAGAAACTGAGATTGCAATCTAGATATTGCAAATTTAAGAGAAAAGCTTTATTGATCAAAGTGAGGTTCTGAAATATCTTGGCATGGTCGTTGGACACAAATGAAGTACGCGCGTTGCACTATGGCGAACTTTAATGCAAACAAAACCAAAGAAAGCACTACAAGAATGATCTAGTTATATAGGAGCAAGGGGTAACGGCGAAGAAGGTGGGAGGATGTCCCAAGGAAGCCTAAACCTAAGCCTAGGTCGTAGAAGGCCCATGGGCCCAAATGGAGGTGACGCAACACCTTTGGATTTGTAGTTTGACTCAGATTCTGTTGCAATGTCGGACTATTTCGGTGATATCTCCACGCTCCTGATGTATTTGAAGGTGAATCCGATTGTTCTAGAAAGTCCACGGCGTAAGATTTCCAACAAAAAAAGATTCACTCTATTCGGATCATGTATGCAAAAGTTGGAGGTGTTTGAAGTCAGGCATGTCTGTGCAGTCCAAATCTGAGTCACATGGGGGGACATGGTCTCTGACTTCTCTTGGGCCAAAAGTAACGTGAAAGGACTTCTTGAACATCACTTAATCATCCCCCTTTCATTTATCTTTACACATGGTTTGTACAAGTTTCCAATACACAAGAATTAGACATGACATAAAAGTCAGTGAAGTATTTTTGTCTTGGATAACATAAATAAAGTATTGCATAGTTTGTATTAGAAATCACCTCACAAATATTCATGTATGCAATATTTTTGGTGTATCAAAGGTAGTCATGTCCTCATCAAGGTGGCTATGAGGATGGGCAGGTGGAAGACTCGGATCCCACACAGTCCGACAACAACTACACCTACACGCAACAGGGCTATGCTACCTCTTGAGCACTGCGTTGGTTTTCCCCGAAGAGGAAGGGATGATGCACGCAAAGTAGTGTAAGTAGCGTAAGTATTTCCCTCAGTTTTTGAGCTAATGTATCAATCCAGTAGGAGGCTAAGCGCGAGTCCCTCGTACCTGCACAAAACAAATAAATCCTCGCAACCAACGCGAATAGGGGTTGTCAATCCCTACACGGCCACTTACGAGAGTGAGATCTGATAGATATGATAAGATACTATTTTTGGTATTTTTGTGATAAAGATGCAAAGTAAAATAAAGGCAAAGTAAAAAGCAAAGGAAATAACTAAGTAGTAAGAGATTAATATGATAAAGATAGACCCGGTGGCCATAGGTTTCACTAGTGGCTTCTCTCGAGAGCGTAAGTATTCTACGGTGGGTGAACAAATTATTGTTGAGCAATTGACAGAATTGAGCATAGTTATGAGAATATCTAGGTGTCGGTGTCAAAACCGGCGGATCTCGGGTAGGGGGTCCCGAACTGTGTGTCTAGGCCGGATGGTAACAGGAGGCAAGGGACACGAAGTTTTACCCAGGTTCGGGCCCTCTCGATGGAGGTAAAACCCTACATCCTGCTCGATTAATATTGATGATATGGGTAGTACAAGAGTAGATCTACCACGAGACCGGAGAGGCTAAAACCCTAGAAGCTAGCCTATGGTATGGTTGTTGTTGTCTATGTTGTCCTACGGACTAAAACCCTCCGGTTTATATAGACACCGGAGAGGGTTAGGGTTACACAAAGTCGGTTACAATGGTAGGAGATCTGAATATCCGTATCGCCAAGCTTGCCTTCCACGCCAAGGAAAGTCCCTTCCGGACACGGGACGAAGTCTTCAATCTTGTATCTTCATAGTCCAGGAGTTCGGTTGAAGGTATAGTTCGGCTATCCGAACACCCCCTAATCCAGGACTCCCATAGTAGCCCCCGAACCAGGCTTCAATGACGATGAGTCCGGCACGCAGATTGTCTTCGGCATTGCAAGGCGGTTCTCCCCCAAATTCCGTGTACCTGTTGAATAAAGTCCGGTTTCTCGTAGATGTTGCGCTCCTTGGCTAGTACACCCAATAATGGCCGCTTCCCATGTGTCAAATGAATATGAAAAGTCTGAGTGCTTTTACATTCGCACCCCTAGCCGTGTAAATGAGCTGCCCTATTTAAGGGGACGAGGATTTAGATCCAAACCACATCTTTCCCACTTCGCGAGTGTTCATCAGAGCGCATCCGACGAAGGTCCATTCCACCATGGCCAGTCATCACAACTCCTCCCCTCGCCCTTCCGGCCCTCAGCCCGGGTACTGGGAGAGATGCTCCGTCCCGCATAGCGAGCTGGTGAAGCTCCAGACCAAGGGATTTCTCCCCCCGGCCTACATGGTCCCGGTTCGAGCCGGTCTTGCCATCTATAACGGCGGAAAGCAAGCGGAGAGTGCCCCCAATCCCTCCAAAGGAGAGCGCGTATGCCTTGTCCCTTATTTAATAAGGGGGCTCGGGTTTCCAATCCATCCATTTCTCCGGGGGCTGCTGGAGTTCTACGGCCTCCAGCTTCACAATCTCACGCCAGCCTCCGTATTGCATATCGCGGGCTACGTAGCCCTCTCGAGCTATTTTTGGGCGTCGAGGCTCATTTCGGGCTATGGAAAAGGTTATTCTACCTCGTGCCCCGTTCTAAGGAGGGGTCAATGTATCAAGTGGGCGGAGCCAAAGTATGGCGCATCGCCGGGACCGGATATCTGTCCGGAACCCCAAAGAAGGCGTCCGAAGACTGGCCCTCGGAATGGTTCTATATAGAAGACGTCCCGCTGCCGGATCCTGTCCGGGTCGGCCTCCATGAATTCGACGGTGCTCCCTTAAAGAAGCGCCTAAGCTGGCGTCCGCGGAGCCCTTAGAGGGAAAGTGACAGGGACATCATTTACCTGATGGGCCGAATAAGACTGTTGGCCCATTCCGGACTAACCATAATCGGGGTTATGGCCGAATGCATCATGTGGGGGGTGCAGCCTCTTCAGTATGGAAGCCACCCCATGTGGGACTTCAACGGGGAGGACGACGCCACCCACTGTGGCCGCAAGGGGCCGGATTCGGCTGCCGCTCTACTAAAGATCTTGTCCACTTTGTACAAGGGAGAAGAGGAGGAATTTCTCCGCGTCAACCCACAGGATGGATTCTCTATGCACAATCCCCCAAGCTGGGTAAGTGGTCGTATTTACTTGCTTATCCGTTTCGTATTCCCATTGTTAAATATTCAGTCTGACTTCAACGCAGGAACTGCGCCGGGCTGTTAAGGAAATAAGCAGCCCTCCTCCACAACCCGAGGACCCAGGATGGTCCCTCTGTTGGGGAACGTAGTAATTTCAAAAAAATTCCTACGCACACGCAAGATCATGGTGATTCATAGCAACGAGGAGAGAGTGTGATCTACGTACCCTTGTAGATCGACAACGGAAGCGTTTGGTTGATGTAGTCGTACGTCTTCACGGCCCGACCGATCAAGCACCGAAACTACGGCACCTCCGAGTTTTAGCACACGTTCAGCTCGATGACGATCCCCGAACTCCGACCCAGCAAAGTTTCGGGGAAGAGTTCCATCAGCACGACGGCGTGGTGACGATCTTGATGTTCTAATGTCGCAGGGCTTCGCCTAAACACCGCTACAATATTATCGAGGACTATGGTGGCTGGGGGCGCCGCACACGGCTAAGAATAAGATCACGTGGATCAACTTGTGTCTCTGGGGTTCCCCTGCCTCAGTATATAAAGGATCAAGGGGGGGTGCGGCCGGCCTAGGAGAGGCGCGCCAGGAGAGTCCTACTCCCTCTGGGAGTAGGATCCCCCCCCCCCCCAATCCTAGTTGGAATAGGATTCGCGGAGGGGGGAAAAGAGAGAGGGTGGCCGGCCCCCTCTCCTTGTCCTATTCGGACCAAGGGAGGGGAGGGGCGCGCGGCCCACTTTGGGCAGCCCCTTCTCTTTTCCACTAAGGCCCACTATGGCCCATATAGCTCCCGGGGGGTTCCGGTAACCTCCCGGTACTCCGGTAAAATCCCGATTTCACCCGGAACACTTCCGATATCCAAACATAGGCTTCCAATATATCAATCTTTATGTCTCGACCATTTCGAGACTCCTCGTCATGTCCGTGATCACATCCGGGACTCCGAACAAACTTCGGTACATCAAAATGCATAAACTCATAATATAACGGTCATCGTAACCTTAAGCGTGCGGACCCTACGGGTTCGAGAACAATGTAGACATGACCGAGACACGTCTCCGGTCAATAAACAATAGCGGAACCTGGATGCTCATATTGGATCCTACATATTCTATGAAGATCTTTATCGGTCAGACCGCATAACAACATACGTTGTTCCCTTTGTCATCGGTATGTTACTTGCCCGAGATTCGATCGTCGGTATTCCAATACCTAGTTCAATCTCGTTACCGGCAAGTCTCTTTACTCGTTCTGTAATACATCATCTCGCAACTAACTCATTAGTTGCAATGCTTGCAAGGCTTAAGTGATGTGCATTACCGAGAGGGCCCAGAGATACCTCTCCGACAATCGGAGTGACAAATCCTACTCTCGAAATACGCCAACCCAACATGTACCTTTGGAGACACCTGTAGAGCTCCTTTATAATCACCCAGTTACGTTGTGACGTTTGGTAGCACACAAAGTGTTCCTCCGGCAAACAGAAGTTGCATAATCTCATAGTCATAGGAACATGTATAAGTCATGAAGAAAGCAATAGCAACATACTAAACGATCGGGTGCTAAGCTAATGGAATGGGTCATGTCAATCAGATCATTCACTTAATGATGTGATCCCGTTAATCAAATAACAACTCATTATTCATGGTTAGGAAACATAACCATCTTTGATTAATGAGCTAGTCAAGTAGAGGCATACTAGTGACACTTTGTTTGTCTATGTATTCACACATGTACTATGTTTTTGGTTAATACAATTCTAGCATGAATAATAAACATTTATCATGATATAAGTAAATAAATAATAACTTTATTATTGTCTCTAGGGCATATTTCCTTCAGTCTTCCACTTGCACTAGAGTCAATAATCTAGATTACACAGTAATGATTCTAACACTCATGGAGCCTTGGTGCTGATCATGTTTTGCTCGTGGAAGAGGCTTAGTCAGCGGGTCTGCAACATTCAGATCCGTATGTATCTTGCAAATCTCTATGTCTCCCACGTGGACTAGATCCCGGATGGAATTGAAGCGTCTCTTGATGTGCTTGGTTCTCTTGTGAAATCTGGATTCCTTTGCCAAGGCAATTTCACCAGTATTGTCACAAAAGATTTTCATTGGACCCGGTGCACTAGGTATGACACCTAGATCAGATATGAACTCCTTCATCCAGACTCCTTCATTTGCTGCTTCTGAAGCAACTATGTACTCCGCTTCACATGTAGATCCCGCTACAACGCTTTGTTTAGAACTGCACCAACCGACAGCTCCACCGTTTAATGTAAACACGTATCCGGTTTGCGATTTAGAATCGTCCGGATCAGTGTCAAAGCTTGCATCAATGTAACCTTTTACGATGAGCTCTTTGTCACCTCCATATATGAGAAACATATCCTTAGTCCTTTTCAGGTATTTCAGGATGTTCTTGACCGCTGTCCAGTGATCCACCCCTGGATTACTTTGGTACCTCCCTGCTAGACTTATAACAAGGCACACATCAGGTCTGGTACACAGCATTGCATACATGATAGAGCCTATGGCTGAAGCATAGGGAACATCTTTCATATTCTCTCTATCTTCTGCAGTGGTCAAGCATTGAGTCTTACTCAACTTCACACCTTGTAACACAGGCAAGAACCCTTTCTTTGCTTGATCCATTTTGAACTTCTTCAAAACTTTGTCAAGGTATGTGGTTTGTGAAAGTCCAATTAAGCGTCTTGATCTATCTCTATAGATTCTAATGCCTAATATGTAAGCAACTTCACCGAGGTCTTTCATTGAAAAACTCTTATTCAAGTATCCCTTTATGCTATCCAGAAATTCTACATCATTTCCAATTAGTAATATGTCATCCACATATAATATCAGAAATGCTACAGAGCTCCCACTCACTTTCTTGTAAATACAGTGTCACATCCCTAGCTGCTGGTAGTGCTCTAGGCTAGCTTCATGTTTGCATCATATTTAAATTTTGCCTAAATTTGAAATGGGGATGTTCAAACCCTAGCATTAAATCAACTCAACTAGGGTGAATTAAAATCTTTTCAATAAACCCAAAAGGTTCCTAAGAAAAGTTCATGATTTCTGGTTAAGGTGGAAACCTCTGCCAAAAATGATGATTATATTCTTAGGTCATTTTTGGATTTTTGAATTAAATCATATTGTATTTGACTTTGGGCATTTAAATACTATAAATAATTTAAATGCTCAAATAAATGTTGGAAATTGATAAGGGTCACTGAAATAATTCAGAAAATACCCATAATTATTTCCAGGATTTTATAAAATGATTTGATATTTTAAAACAAATCAAAAACAAATTGCAGAAATAGAAAAAAATATAAAACAGAACAGAATTATAAAAGAGAGAGAGAAACATTACCTGCAGCCACCTGGGCCACTTACCTGGCCCATCTCCCCCGGCCCAGCCCGCCACCGCTACTCCCCTGTCGTCTTCCTCCTCGCCAGAAGGACGCGGACACCGCGCCGCCGCCGTGCGCGCCACCTCCACCCTGCTCTGGCCACCTCCTGCTTCCACCTCCTGCTG
>NC_041390.1:485148478-485156416 GCF_002162155.2 Triticum dicoccoides | reverse complement strand
CGCCGCTGCAAGGCACCGCGCCCACCGCCGTTCCCTTGCCCCGTGGCTGTGACCCCTAGCTCCGCCTCACTGTCGTGAAGCTCCACGCCGAAGAACACGCCTGCGGATGCCTAGCAGCGCCGTCGCCGACGCCATCTTCGTCCTCCGCACCGACGGCCGCCGTCGACCGATTCGTCATCACCAGGCCGTCCTCGAGCTCTCTGAGATCACCAACGACCCCGCCGTGAGCTCCTCTACCGACCCCCCCCCTTCTTCCCTGTCCATTAGCTCGTCGTATCCGTCGTTTCCGTCGAGACCGAGACCTCACCGGCGCCGGACTTGCCGCCGTCGTCGTTTTGGTTCACCTCCATCCAAACCGAGCACGCAGACGTACTCAGAGCGCTCCGAGGAGCCCGTAACGCCCACCAGCCCCTCCTCCCATGCACCATAGCGCCATCTCCACTGTTGCCCGAGCTCCGGCCGCCGCCTCGCTCGCCGTCGGCACCGATTCCGGCCGCCCCGAGCGCAACTGACTCCACCAGTAGCTTCGGCTCGTCCCCAGCTCCTCCTAGATGCCCTCCGCGGCCCATTTGGTCGCCGGAGTGGCCAAAACCACTCTCACCGCCGCGCTAATGGTCGCCGCCGGCCAGAACTCCGGCGGGCTGACGTGGCTTAGTTAATTAGTCACTAACCCCCCACCTACTGACGCTGACTAGTGGGCCCGAGGGCTTAGTCAAAGCTAACCAGCCCGGGTCAACGCGGGATTAGTCCCTGTGTCACTGACGTGTGGACCCCACACGTCAGGTTTGACCCGGGGCAGCCCTGTTGACTTGCTGATGCAAGCATGACGCAGTGCTGATGTCATAAGTATTTTCTGGATTTAATTTAATTCTGAAATTCCAGAAAATGCCTAAAACTTCAATAAATCATAGAAAATTAACCGTAACTCCAAATTTAATAAATTATATATGAAAAATTATCAGAAAAATTCAAGGAATCCATCTGTACCATTTTCATGCATGTTAGAACAACTTATAGATGCTGTTTAGCACAAATCATATAAAGGGCATTTAAATAATCACATATGGAGTTTGAATTTGAATTTTATATTCAAACCAACTTCATTTAATCTGTTGCTAGTTGCATTAGCCCAAAACACATTCATATTGCCATGTCATGAGCATGCATCATATTGTGCATTGCATTGATTGCGCTCCTTTCTGTGTTGCCGGTATTTGTCCCCTCTCGATAGACGTGATACCGATGATGTGATCGTTGACACTGATGAAGACTCAATGTTATCTTCAGAAGTGCCAGGCAAGCAAAACCCCCTTGTTCATTCCGATACAATCCTACTCTCTTGCTCCTGCTCTCTTTTACTGCATTAGGACAACAACGATTCATCTGTTACTTGCTGCGGTAGCTGAACCCCTTTATCCTTTGCATGACCTGTCATTCCACAGTAAATAGATGAAACCCACTAGTATGAGTAGGAATTGTTTGAGCCTGTTGTGCCTACTCATTCATGCTTGTTTGTCATGCCTGCTACTGCTTAGAGTTGAGTCAGGTCTGATTCATCGGGGATGAATCAGAGGCGTGTGAACATGTCCTACTGTGTGTGAGCTAAGTGTGTGAACACGATTTGGTAAAGGTAGCGGTGAGAGGCCATGTAGGAGTACATGGTGGGTTGTCTCATTGCAGCCGTCCTCAGGAACTGAGTTCTGTGTTTGTGATCCATGATTCAGCTACTACCATACATTGGGCCCTGAAATATGACCCCGCTCGACTTCTTATTCACCCTAGTCCTCTGTCCAGGAGTTGCAAGTAGTTTCTGGTGTTTGTAGCCTACTGGAGGCCGTGGACAGCGCTGACCGTAGGGGTGGGCTGTGATGCGGTAGGTACGTGGCCGGGTGTACCGAATACCCGTTAGGTATCTCGGGAACCCTGTTCACATCGTTCGGGGCCGTATGGGAAACCTCGGCCGGACTCCCTGCGGATGGAACCTGAATAGGCGATAAACCTAGACTAGAGGCTTAAGTGTTTAGGTAGGTCGTGGTCTACACCCACGTCGGCTTTCGCTTGAAGTCTGCCGAGCACATGTCGTGTGCAGACGCTAAGTGGTGGAAACATGTATGAAGAAGTACACCCCTGCAGGGTTATCATAATCTATTCGAATAGCCGCGTCCGCGGTAAAGGACTACTTGGTTGCCTATACAGTTCATAGACAAGTAAATGGGAACTACTAAAAGCCTCAAGATAAGTGTGAGTGCCGAGGATGGCTCCTCCGTAGGAAGACGGAGGTGGATCCTCGGTAGTGTATTGAAGTGGTGAGTAGTGGACTCGTGTGCGCAAAACCATTTCAAGTTGAAGTATCGTAGGATAGTCTAGCCAAGAGTCAAAGCTGGCTTGCTGCAATAACTCCACCAACCCTTCTTGATAATATGCATGTATGTAGGATCTGATGTAAGTCTTGCTGAGTACCTTTGTACTCATGTTGCTATAATCTACATTTTACAGAAGACGCTGCAACCCCTTCTGATGGGTTCTATGTAGACGTTGACATCAACGAGTAGGCTAAAGGCCCAGGTGGTGATCCTGAGCTTGTGAAGGACCACGTAGTATAGCTAGGCTTCCAAGCCTCTTTTATTTTACTAGTTGTCTGTACTCAGACAATGTACTTCCGCTGCTGGTTTGTATGACTGTATGACTTGAATGCTGGGTCGTGTGACCCGTACCTTTGTGTATGTTATGTATGGCTCCCTGAGCCTTAAATAAAGTACTTGTGTCGTAGAGTCATGTTGTGATGCTTCGTTGTATTTGCACATATCGAGCATATTGTGTGTATGATTGAAATGCTTGGTATGTGTGGGATCTGACTATCTAGTTGTTTATCTTTAGTAGCCTCTCTTACCGGGAAATGTCTCCTAGTGTTACCGCTGAGCCTGGTAGCTTGCTACTGCTCTGGAACACTTAGGCTGGCCGGCATGTGTCCTTCTTCGTTCCTGTGTCTGTCCCTTCGGGGAAATGTCACGCTTTGAGTACCGGAGTCCTGTTAGCCCGCTACAGCCCGGTTTACCGGAGTCCTGCTAGCCCAGTGCTACAGCCCGGACCCACTTGCTGATGACCGACACGTTCGAAGCTGGGTCATGGATGCCTGTCCCTGTAAGTCTGTGCCACTTTGGGTTTACGACTAGTCATGTCAGCCCGGGCTCCTTATCATATGGATGCTAGCGACACTATCATATACGTGAGCCAAAAGGCGCAAACGGTCCCGGGCAAAGGTAAGGCGACACCCGTGGGATACCGTGCGTGAGGCCGCAAAGTGATATGAGGTGTTACCGGCTAGATCGATGTGACATCGAGTCGGGGTCCTGACAGCGTTGGTATCAGAGCTTGACTGCCTGTAGGATTACCAAGCCAAACTGGTCGAAGTTGAGTCTAGAAATTCTTTAGTTATATAAGGGAATTGATTGTGGGATGGAACGTAAGGCTCTTTTTACTCCTTATACCTCATGCCCTTCTGATCTGAGTCATCTTAACTTTCCTGCGGGGATTAAGAACTAGGCTATCTCTTCTTTCTATTAGGATCACGTGTTACTAATCAGTAGACTTATAAGATTGTTGGATTTAAGTCTCAGTTCAGTTCCTACTACTTCCGTATGTTAATTGTTGATCTCGGAACCTTGATATTGTGCTTCTGAGTGGTTATGCCACCATTTTTGTGATTGTCTCAAATCTTTTTGAGCAATTATAGCCGTTATGTTGTCCGAGTCATCCCAGGTTTCTAAGTAGTCTGATGCATTTGCAAATCCTTTCTTCCCGTTTCAATGTTCCCATGGGCCAGTTTAACCACACTAATCAGTGAGTTGAGGTACTCCGTTACCTTGACATATATGTTGGAGATATTATTATGACCCTAGGTGTCTTAGGGGATCATCTAGTAATTTAGCCATGATTTGTGTTCCCAGTGTGATGATTCTGGCCATCATTCTCGAAAGCATCCCGTGATGCTACTTAGTAATAGGTATTCTGTTCCTGGGTTCTTGAACCCGAGATTCACTCTACTTACTTCATGTTGATAGTGTTTGCTAGTTCCTTCAGGATATTAGTAACCTTTGCGATAATCCTCGAGGTCCGTGGTATATCGTTCTTCCAAATACCATGAACCATTATGGCAGAAGTTTGTTGGATCAAAAGATCACAACATGCCCTCTAGGAGTTCTCCATGCTATATTGTGACTCTGCCAGCTCAACCTTTCTGCATGGGTTATCCGGAAGAAATATGTTGAACTTGGTTCGACATACTAACCTATGCATCCACAACTCAGAAAATTATATGTTCCTTTGAGTTGTTCTCTTTAGTTGCATTCTGACCTTCGTCTATCAATTGATAGTCAAGAGTATGCGTGTGTTCGTTTATCGATGCCTATTACTCTTGTGGTCCGTCAAGCCATTCTGTCCCGAATGACTTGGAGAAACAAACTCCAGTACCTCGTCCATATCTAGGATTGGGTCAAAGTAGTTGTATTCCGCAGATCAAATGCCAATCCAGCTTTGGTTCTGCTCTACCTTGGAGTATTACATATTTTATATCGAGATTGTTATAGGAATTGCACACCATCCCATGAACTCTTGGTACAGTGATACTTCTTGCCATCACTGTTCATTCCTCGGCCCTCGTGTTGATGCAACCGGAATACCGACAAATGAATTGTGATGTGTGAAATCAATACTGCTAGCAACTCTGTTGCTTGGTAGTTAAAGGATAATAATTTCATTCTTAGTGTGTTGGTTATTGGAATCATCCTTCTAAGACTGATCGTGCTACCTAGTCCTTATTTCGGTGCACCCTTCGATTGATGAGTTAGGATCTTGTCAAGTCCTCACTCATTTGATCATATCGTCTTGCCCTCAAAAGCGAGATTGTTCTCGAGCTTAGTAACATACCGGTGGTTCGTGATTTTCTGAATGTCTTCTCGGAAGTATCACCAGGTCGTCACCTGACCGTTATGTTGAGCCCGTGATCAAGTTGGTTTCTTGTGAACCACCTTCTCTCCAAGAATCGGTGTTAGATATCCCTGAGCTAGTTGGTTAAGCTAGACAACAACTTGGAGAGTTGGAAGATAAAAGCTTGCCTGACTTAGTTCGTTCCAAAGGGATATTCTTGTGTAGTGTGTGTTGAAGAAAGATGATATCTTCATCGATTGGTCCTTGTGATCAGTTGCTGGACCTATTGTCTTATCAATCCTTTGATTTGAGTGTGGGCTATCGTCAAATCAAGTCGGAACCAACGATGTTCGTAATGTTGTCTTACTCGTGGTTGATCCCTCGAGCATACACCATTATATCCTTTGGGTCTGACCAATGCTATCACCGTGTTCACTTAACTATGGAATTCCTTTTAAAAGGAAACCTAGATGAGTTGTTGTTGAGCCCATTGACAACATCCTTGTCTTCTCCATAATTTTGCTGAGCATTAAGCTAGTGTTGGAAACTTTTGAAAGCATTTGTTCATGCTAGCTCATGAAGCATATGTTTGGATGAAGGTAGTGACTTCCTTTAATTCATGTGCATCTGATGCAAGTTGCCGCCGTGGATTCGAGAAAGTCAATGTTGCTTTCTTTGGAATCATTCCAAATCAGTCATGCACACGTGCGAAGAATGCTGTGGTTTGAAGACTTGCAACCTTCAATCTATATGTATCTCTAGCACACCAAGCCACTGATTGATTTGTTCAAGGAGAAGGAGTTCCTTCATAAGAGCTAATCCGGACTTATGAAAGAACTTCGATACCCTCGTTGATGGTTCCCCCTCCTGAACTCGGTAGTGTTTTATTATAAGACTACCACGTGGTCATGTTTGTCTGGGACAACGTGTTCACATGTTAGTAGCAGAACCAGCTCATGTTTTGGAGCTTGCTATCGTAGTTCATCTCCCGAGAATCCCGCAACGTCATCTCGTCGATTTGTGTTGCAAACCTTCATTTTTCTTCCTAGACTCGATGGGTCTGGAATATCCTGACACCAACCAGATCTGAATCTCAGGCAGATATGATGGTTGGAACATTTCCCAAGAACTATAATATCGGTCCCTCGAAAACCGGTAAAGTGGATGTCGTGGCCAACACATCCAGCCGGAAGACCTGTTATTATAATATCTTGATTGATGAAGTTGACCACCCCCCCCATAGGGATTTCGTAGGATTTACTCCCTAGTTGCCCCTATGGATTTTTGTGTTCCCGAAGTCCGACCTTTTACTTGATGTTTTAGATATCAAACCATATCTATGAATGGGTTATACTAGCACATCAAGGAGAACATTAGAAGCGGAGTGCTAAATGTCTCTCGGTCGATCATCCAGATTTTGTTCCTTGGCTTCGCTAAGATGAAATCTGAGAAGTGTTATCTTCCTTTGCATCTGCATCCTCCATCATCATTCATCATGGTAGCAAGTTGTGTTGCCAGGATCCTTGACACGGATGTTGGTAAAACCTTGATGATTGTGGAAATGCTCAAGTTCTTGAGAGCACGCACAAGCGCTACGTCTTATCATCGGCACTAGCTGGGATTGCCCCAGATTTCCTCGGTTATGCTATAACACTCCAACAGTGAATTCACTCTCTATTGTTGGGTTCTTCCCCAGTTACTAGAATCATTCCCAGCATTGGCATTTTGTTCCTAGCTTGCACCGCCAATGTGCCATTCTACCATGGGTCTCTTCCATTTCCGGTGATAAGCAAAATCATCCATTACGTTGTCTTCAACAAGGTAATCCACATCATCCAAGTCCGAGTATGCCATTCTACTGACCCCCCTCCAAACGATCGCTTGGGAATTGCCTTAGGCTGATATAGAGAGTCTCAATGATCTCTATATCAAAGGTAATTCTTTTTGCCACTTAAGGGAATATTTCTACGAGTCACCTTCCTTAAGATGCCTCGTTGTGGTATCATGGCAACTCAACTCCTCGCTGCATTGGCAATCGTTTACCACCTTCTTAAGCGTGAAATTGTTGTCTACCTAGTGAACCTTCGTCATCCGTTTCTTTCCACCCCTCTTGATGTGTGTCTCGTGTCTCAACCCGAGAGATGGTCCTATGTCTCATTCCGTGAGTTGTTCGATCTTCGAGAAGATCGACCCTTCTAAAGTCTCCTTCTTCCCTCCATGTCATGTTGACAGGATTTCTCAGAGCAGGACTTCAAGACAATAATGGTGTTCAAATCAACGTTCATTTGAAGTGCAACCTGGATCGTGAAGATTGTGCTAGTTTGCGTTCCCCTTTCACCCTGCCCTACGCTTGAATCTCGAGACGAGATTCTTGTTTAGTGGGGGTGAGTTGTCACATCCCTAGCTGCTGGTAGTGCTCTAGGCTAGCTTCATGTTTGCATCATATTTAAATTTTGCCTAAATTTGAAATGGGGATGTTCAAACCCTAGCATTAAATCAACTCAACTAGGGTGAATTAAAATCTTTTCAATAAACCCAAAAGGTTCCTAAGAAAAGTTCATGATTTCTGGTTAAGGTGGAAACCTCTGCCAAAAATGATGATTATATTCTTAGGTCATTTTTGGATTTTTGAATTAAATCATATTGTATTTGACTTTGGGCATTTAAATACTATAAATAATTTAAATGCTCAAATAAATGTTGGAAATTGATAAGGGTGACTGAAATAATTCAGAAAATACCCATAATTATTTCCAGGATTTTATAAAATGATTTGATATTTTAAAACAAATCAAAAACAAATTGCAGAAATAGAAAAAAATATAAAACAGAACAGAATTATAAAAGAGAGAGAGAAACATTACCTGCAGCCACCTGGGCCACTTACCTGGCCCATCTCCCCCGGCCCAGCCCGCCACCGCTACTCCCCTGTCGTCTTCCTCCTCGCCAGAAGGACGCGGACACCGCGACGCCGCCGTGCGCGCCACCTCCACCCTGCTCTGGCCACCTCCT
>NC_041390.1:485093092-485146853 GCF_002162155.2 Triticum dicoccoides | reverse complement strand
AGGGCTTAGTCAAAGCTAACCAGCCCGGGTCAACGCGGGATTAGTCCCTGTGTCACTGACGTGTGGACCCCACACGTCAGGTTTGACCCGGGGCAGCCCTGTTGACTTGCTGATGCAAGCATGACGCAGTGCTGATGTCATAAGTATTTTCTGGATTTAATTTAATTCTGAAATTCCAGAAAATGCCTAAAACTTCAATAAATCATAGAAAATTAACCGTAACTCCAAATTTAATAAATTATATATGAAAAATTATCAGAAAAATTCAAGGAATCCATCTGTACCATTTTCATGCATGTTAGAACAACTTATAGATGCTGTTTAGCACAAATCATATAAAGGGCATTTAAATAATCACATATGGAGTTTGAATTTGAATTTTATATTCAAACCAACTTCATTTAATCTGTTGCTAGTTGCATTAGCCCAAAACACATTCATATTGCCATGTCATGAGCATGCATCATATTGTGCATTGCATTGATTGCGCTCCTTTCTGTGTTGCCGGTATTTGTCCCCTCTCGATAGACGTGATACCGATGATGTGATCGTTGACACTGATGAAGACTCAATGTTATCTTCAGAAGTGCCAGGCAAGCAAAACCCCCTTGTTCATTCCGATACAATCCTACTCTCTCGCTCTTGCTCTCTTTTATTGCATTAGGACAACAACGATTCATCTGTTACTTGCTGCGGTAGCTGAACCCCTTTATCCTTTGCATGACCTGTCATTCCACAGTAAATAGATGAAACCCACTAGTATGAGTAGGAATTGTTTGAGCCTGTTGTGCCTACTCATTCATGCTTGTTTGTCATGCCTGCTACTGCTTAGAGTTGAGTCAGGTCTGATTCATCGGGGATGAATCAGAGGCGTGTGAACATGTCCTACTGTGTGTGAGCTAAGTGTGTGAACACGATTTGGTAAAGGTAGCGGTGAGAGGCCATGTAGGAGTACATGGTGGGTTGTCTCATTGCAGCCGTCCTCAGGAACTGAGTTCTGTGTTTGTGATCCATGATTCAGCTACTACCATACATTGGGCCCTGAAATATGACCCCGCTCGACTTCTTATTCACCCTAGTCCTCTGTCCAGGAGTTGCAAGTAGTTTCTGGTGTTTGTAGCCTGCTGGAGGCCGTGGACAGCGCTGACCGTAGGGGTGGGCTGTGATGCGGTAGGCACGTGGCCGGGTATACCGGGCGCCCGTTTGGTGTCACGGAACCCTGTTCACATCGTTTGGGGCTGTGAGCGAAACTCCGGCCGGATCTCCTCATGGATGGAACCCGAATAGGCGATAAACCTGGACTAGAGACTTGAGTGTTTAGGTAGGTCGTGGTCTACACCCACGTCGGCTTTCGCTTGAAGTCTGCCGAGCACATGTCGTGTGCAGACGCTAAGTGGTGGAAACATGTATGAAGAAGTACACCCCTACAGGGTTAACATCATCTATTCGAATAGCCGTGTCCGCGGAAAAGGACTTCTGGGTTGCTTATATCAGTTCATAGACAAGTGAAAGTGGATACTCTAAAATACGCAAGATAAGCGTGAGTGCTATGGATGGCGTTCTCGTAGGGAGACGGGAGCGGATCCATAGTGGTGTATTGATATGGTGAATATGTGGACTCGTGTGCGCCACCTCAAAAGAGTTACTTGCAGTCGTAGTTCAGGATAGCCACCGAGTCAAAGCTGGCTTGCTGCAGTCAAACTCCACCATCCCCTTGGTTGATAATGATGCATGTGTAGATAGATCTGATGTAAGTCTTGCTGGGTACATTTGTACTCACGTTTGCCTATTTTATGTTTTGCAGAGAGACTTCAGTCTCACTAGTAGTTCCACGTGGACTTCGACGTTTAGCTTGATACCTCAGCTACGATCTTGTGCCCTCGGCAGGATCTGATAGATAGTCAGGCTTCTCAGCCTTTTCCATTTATAGATGTCTGTACCCAGACATGATAGCTTCCGCTTGTGCTTTGACTTGTATGCTCTGAGTGTTGGGTCATGAGACCCCTGTTGTAATATCTCGCTCCTCGGAGCCTATTGAATAGACTACTTGAGTCGTAGAGTCATTTTGTGATGCCATGTTGTATTGCACATATCGAGCATATTGTGTGTATGTTATTGAAATGCTTGGTATGTGTGGGATCTGACTACCTAGTTGTTTATCTTTAGTAGCCTCTCTTACCGGGAAATGTCTCCTAGTGTTACCGCTGAGCCACGGTAGCTTGCTACTGCTCTGGAACACTTAGGCTGGCCGGCATGTGTCCTTCTTCGTTCCTGTGTCTGTCCCTTCGGGGAAATGTCACGCATTGAGTACCGGAGTCCTGTTAGCCCGCTACAGCCCGGTTTACCGGAGTCCTGCTAGCCCAGTGCTACAGCCCGGACCCACTTGCTGATGACCGACACGTTCGATGCTGGGTCATGGATGCCTGTCCCTGTAAGTCTGTGCCACTTTGGGTTTACGACTAGTCATGTCAGCCCGGGCTCTTTATCATATGGATGCTAGCGACACTATCATATACGTGAGCCAAAAGGCGCAAACGGTCCCGGGCAAAGGTAAGGCGACACCCGTGGGGATACCGTGCGTGAGGCCGCAAAGTGATATGAGGTGTTACCGGCTAGATCGATGTGACATCGAGTCGGGGTCCTGACATACAGGCTTCTCCAAAAGTCTGTAAAAAACCAAATGCTTTGATCACACTATCAAAACGTTTATTCCAACTCCGAGAGGCTTGCACCAGTCCATAAATGGATCGCTGGAGCTTGCACACTTTGTTAGCTCCCTTTGGATCGAAAAAACCTTCTGGTTGCATCATATACAACTTTTCTTCCAGAAATCCATTCAGGAATGTAGTTTTGACATCCATCTGCCATATTTCATAATCATAAAATGTGGCAATTGCTAACATGATTCAGACAGACTTAAGCATCGCTACGAGTGAGAAGGTCTCATCGTAGTCAATCCCTTGAACTTGCCGAAAACCTTTTGCGACAAGTCGAGCTTTGTAGACAGTAATATTACCGTCAGCATCAGTCTTCTTCTTGAAGATCCATTTATTCTCAATTGCTTGCCGATCATCGGGCAAGTCAACCAAAGTCCATACTTTGTTCTCATACATGGATCCCATCTCAGATTTCATGGCCTCAAGCCATTTTGCGGAGTCTGGGCTCACCATCGCTTCTTCATAGTTCGTAGGTTCATCATGATCTAGTAGCATGACTTCCAGAACGGGATTACCGTACCAATCTGGCGCGGATCTTACTCTGGTTGATCTATGAGGTTCAGTAGTATCTTGTTCTGAAGTTTCATGATCATCATCATTAGCTTCCTCACTAACTGGTGTAGGTGTCATAGAAACAATTTTCTGTGATGTACTACTTTCCAATAAGGGAGTAGGTACAGTTACCTCGTCAAGTTCTACTTTCCTCCCACTCACTTCTTTCGAGAGAAACTCCTTCTCCAGAAAGTTTCCGAATTTAGCAACAAAAGTCTTGCCTTCGGATCTGTGATAGAAGGTGTATCCAATAGTCTCCTTTGGATATCCTATGAAGACACATTTCTCCGATTTGGGTTCGAGCTTATCAGGTTGAAGCTTTTTCACATAAGCATCGCAGCCCCAAACTTTCAGAAACGACAACTTTGGTTTCTTGCCAAACCACAGTTCATAAGGCGTCGTCTCAAAGGATTTTGATGGTGCCCTATTTAACGTGAATGCGGCCGTCTCTAGAGTGTATCCCCAAAACGATAGCGGTAAATCAGTAAGAGACATCATAGATCGCACCATATCTAGTAAAGTACGATTACGATGTTCGGACACACCATTATGTTGTGGTGTTCCTGGTGGCGTGAGTTGCGAAACTATTCCACAATTTTTCAAATGTACACCAAACTCGTAACTCAAATATTCTCCTCCACGATCAGATCGTAGAAACTTTATTTTCTTGTTACGATGATTTTCAACTTCACTCTGAAATTATTTGAACTTTTCAAACATTTCAGACTTATGTTTCATTAAGTAGATATACCCATATCTGCTTAAGTCATTTGTGAAGGTGAGAAAATAACGATATCCGCCACGAGCCTCAATATTCATCGGACCGCATACATCTGTATGTATGATTTCCAACAAGTCTGTTGCTCTCTCCATAGTACCGGAGAACGGTGTTTTGGTCATCTTGCCCATGAGGCACGGTTCGCAAGTACCAAGTGATTCATAATCAAGTGGTTCCAAAAGTCCATCAGTATGGAGTTTCTTCATGCGCTTTACACCGATATGACCTAAACGACAGTGCCACAAATATGTTGCACTATCATTATTAACTCTGCATCTTTTGGTTTCAACATTATGAATATGTGTGTTATTACTATCGAGATTCAATAAGAATAGACCACTCTTCAAGGGTGCATGACCATAAAAGATATTACTCATATAAATAGAACAACCATTATTCTCTGATTTAAATGAATAACCGTCTCACATCAAACAAGATCCAGATATAATGTTCATGCTTAACGCTGGCACCAAATAACAATTATTTAGGTCTAATATTAATCCCGAAGGTAGATGTAGAGGTAGCGTGCCGATTGCGATCACAACGACTTTGGAACCGTTTCCCACGCGCATCGTCACCTCGTCCTTAGCCAATCTTCGCTTAATCCGTAGTCCCTGTTTCGAGTTGCAAATATTAGCAACAGAACTAGTATCAAATACCCAGGTGCTACTGCGAGCATTAGTAAGGTACACATCAATAACATGTATATCACATATACCTTTGTTCACCTTGCCATCCTTCTTATCCGCCAAATACTTGGGGCAGTTCCGCTTCCAGTGACAAGTCTGCTTGCAGTAGAAGCGCTCAGTTTCAGGCTTAGGTCCAGTTTTGGGTTTCTTCTCTTGAGTAGCAACTTGCTTGCCGTTCTTTTGAAGTTCCCCTTCTTCTTCCCTTTGCCCTTTTTCTTGAAACTAGTGGTGTTGTTGACCATCAACACTTGATGCTCCTTCTTGATTTCTACCTCCACAGCTTTCAGCATTGCGAAGAGCTCGGGAATAGTCTTATTCATCCCTTGCATATTATAGTTTATCATGAAGCTCTTGTAGCTTGGTGGCAGTGATTGGAGAATTCTGTCAATGACGCAATCATCTGGAAGATTAACTCCCAATTGAATCAAGTGATTATTATACCCAGACATTTTGAGTATATGCTCACTGACAGAACTGTTCTCCTCCATCTTGCAGCTATAGAACTTATTGGAGACTTCATATCTCTCAATCCGGACATTTGCTTGAAATATTAACTTCAACTCCTGAAACATCTCATATGCTCCATGACGTTCAAAACGTCGTTGAAGTCCCGATTCTAAGCCGTAAAGCATGGCACACTGAACTATTGAGTAGTCATCAGCTTTGCTCTGCCAGACGTTCATAACATCCGGCGTTGCTCCAGCAGCAGGCCTGGCACCCAGCGGTGCTTCCAAGACGTAATTCTTCTGTGCAGCAATGAGGATAATCCTCAAGTTACGGATCCAGTCCGTGTAATTGCTACCATCATCTTTCAACTTTGCTTTCTCAAGGAACGCATTAAAATTCAACGGAACAACAGCACGAGCCAACTATCTACAAACAAGCATAAACAAGCAAGATACTTATCAGGTACTAAGTGTCATGATAAATTTAAGTTCAGTTAATTTACTTAAAGAACTCCCACTAAGATAGACATCCCTCTAATCCTCTAAGTGATTACATGATCCAAATCAACTAAACCATGTCCGATCATCATGTGAGATGGAGTAGTTTCATTGGTGAACATCACTATGTTGATCATATCTACTATATGATTCACGCTCGACCTTTCGGTCTCCGTGTTCCGAGGCCATATCTGTATATGCTTGGCTCGTCAAGTTTAACCTGAGTATTCCACGTGTGCAACTGTTTTGCACCCGTTGTATTTGAACGTAGAGCCTATCACACCCGATCATCACGTGGTGTCTCAGCACGAAGAACTTTCACAACGGTGCATACTCAGGGAGAACACTTCTTGATAATTAGTGAGAGATCATCTTATAATGCTACCGTCAATCAAAGCAAGATAAGATGCATAAAAGATAAACATCACATGCAATCAATAAAAGTAATATGATATGGCCATCATCATCTTGTGCTTGTGATCTCCATCTCCGAAGCACCGTCGTGATCACCATCGTCACCGGCATGACACCTTGATCTCCATCGTAGCATCATTGTCGTCTCGCCAAGCTTGTGCTTCCACGACTATCGCTACCGCTTAGTGATAAAGTAAAGCATTATATCGCGATTGCATTGCATACAATAAAGCGACAACCATATGGCTCCTGCCAGTTGCCGATAACTCGGTTACAAAACATGATCATCTCATACAATAAAATTCAGCATCATGTCTTGACCATATCACATCACAACATGCCCTGGAAAAACAAGTTAGACGTCCTCTACTTTATTGTTGCAAGTTTTACGTGGCTGCTACGGGCTTAAGCAAGAACTAATCTTACCTACGCATCAAAACCACAATGATAGTTTGTCAAGTTGGTGCTGTTTTAACCTTCGCAAGGACCGGGCGTAGCCACACTTGGTTCAACTAAAGTTGGAGAAACTGTCACCCGCAAGCCACCTCTGTGCAAAGCACGTCGGGAGAACCGGTCTCGCGTAAGCGTACGCGTAATGTCGGTCTGGGCCGCTTCATCCAACAATACCGCCGAACCAAAGTATGACATGCTGGTAAGCAGTATGACTTATATCGCCTACAACTCACTTGTGTTCTACTCGTGCATATAACATCAACATATAAAACCTAGGCTTGGATGCCACTGTTGGGGAACGTAGTAATTTAAAAAAAATTCCTACGCACACGCAAGATCATGGTGATTCATAGCAACGAGGGGAGAGTGTGATCTACGTACCCTTGTAGATCGACAACGGAAGCGTTTGGTTGATGTAGTCGTACGTCTTCACGGCCCGACCGATCAAGCACCGAAACTACGGCACCTCCGAGTTTTAGCACACGTTCAGCTCGATGACGATCCCCGGACTCCGATCCAGCAAAGTGTCGGGGAAGAGTTCCGTCAGCATGACGGCGTGGTGACGATCTTGATGTTCTACTGTCGTAGGGCTTCGCCTAAACACCGCTACAATATTATCGAGGACTATGGTGGCTGGGGGCGCCGTACACGTCTAAGAATAAGATCACGTGGATCAACTTGTGTCTCTGGGGTTCCCCTGCCTCAGTATATAAAGGACCAAGGGGGGGTGCGGCCGGCCTAGGAGAGGCGCGCCAGGAGAGTCCTACTCCCTCTAGGAGTAGGATTCCCCCCCCCCCAATCCTAGTTGGAATAGGATTCGCGGAGGGGGGAAAAGAGAGAGGGTGGCCGGCCCCCTCTCCTTGTCCTATTCGGACCAAGGGAGGGGAGGGGCGCGCGGCCCACTTTGGGCAGCCCCTTCTCTTTTCCACTAAGGCCCACTATGGCCCATATAGCTCCCGGGGGGTTCCGGTAACCTCCCGGTACTCCGGTAAAATCCCGATTTCACTCGGAACACTTCCGATATCCAAACATAGGCTTCCAATATATCAATCTTTATGTCTCGACCATTTCGAGACTCCTCGTCATGTCCGTGAGCACATCCGGGACTCCGAACAAAATTCGGTACATCAAAATGCATAAACTCATAATATAACTATCATCGTAACCTTAAGCATGCGGACCCTACGGGTTCGAGAATAATGTAGACATGACCGAGACACGTCTCCGGTCAATAACCAATAGCGGAACCTGGATGCTCATATTGGCTCCTACATATTCTACGAAGATCTTTATCGGTCAGACCGCATAACAACATACGTTGTTCCCTTTGTCATCGGTATGTTACTTGCCCGAGATTCGATCGTCGGTATTCCAATACCTAGTTCAATCTCGTTACCGGCAAGTCTCTTTACTCGTTCTGTAATACATCATCCTGCAACTAACTCATTAGTTGCAATGCTTGCAAGGCTTAAGTGATGTGCATTACCGAGAGGGCCCAGAGATACCTCTCCGACAATCGGAGTGACAAATCCTGATCTCGAAATACGCCAACCCAACATGTACCTTTGGAGACACCTGTAGAGCTCCTTTATAATCACCCAGTTAAATTGTGACGTTTGGTAGCACACAAAGTGTTCCTCCGGCAAACGGGAGTTGCATAATCTCATAGTCATAGGAACATGTATAAGTCATGAAGAAAGCAATAGCAACATACTAAACGATCGGGTGCTAAGCTAATGGAATGGGTCATGTCAATCAGATCATTCACCTAATGATGTGATCCCGTTAATCAAATAACAAATCATTGTTCATGGTTAGGAAACATAACCATCTTTGATTAACGAGCTAGTCAAGTAGAGGCATACTAGTGACACTTTGTTTGTCTATGTATTCACACATGTATTATGTTTCCGGTTAATACAATTCTAGCATGAATAATAAACATTTATCATGATATAAGGAAATAAATAATAACTTTATTATTGTCTCTAGGGCATATTTCCTTCACCCTCGACCCGGCCTCTCAAGAGGATCCGAACATATCTGTGGAGCTAATTGATGGAGTGTTCCATCAATTGAGTATGGACAACGCCTTATTGGCCATTACGTCTGATTACCCAGGGCTAATTCCGGCCTCCCAGGTAACTAAGATTGAAGTCCCAGTACCCCGAATAGGTGTCCGCCCTCTCGTGTTTTCAGTTTCCTGATTACAACCGAACTTTGTAGGGGAGGTTTCTGAGGCGGAAGGTCGAACCTGCGGCGACGAGCCAACGAGGGGCCACAAGGCCCCGTGGGTAGAAAAGAAGTGCAGTCCGGACCAAGGCATCAGCGCAAAGGTATGGCGCCCCTCCTATCCTAGGTGTTATACCTTCGAGGCACATTTGACAGTTGTGCTTTCTTTAGGACGAAGAGACCTTGCCGGACTATATCCAGAGAGGCTGCCAATCGCGCCTCCACCAGCCAGGCTCCAAAGCCTGGTTCGGAGGTGGAGGCGAACGCAAGGCGCGTGCCAGACGCTCCTCCGACGGAGGATGCGGACGGGTTGTCGGCCACCAACTCTGAGGTGGAGAGTGCCATGAACCACAGGCGCCGCCGAACAATTCTTCGCGACGCCTGTTTCTCCCAAGGGGCATTAGATGCCTTCAATTTGGGAGATGTGTACCTCCGTGCCACTCAAAATGGTCTAGCCAGAGCCACGGAGCTATATGTAAAAGACATACGGGTAAGAAATTTTTGGTAATTATATATATACCAGTAGCCCCCGAGACTTGAAATAGTTAGAATAATTGATTTAAGGATCATTTGTTATGCAGGTTCTTATAGAAAAGAATTCCCTACTGTCCAAGGAGCTGGAAGAGTGCAAAGCCCAACTTGAGGCCGCACTGGCCGCGGCAGGGGAACCCAAGGAGACCCCCTCTGGTAATATACGCTTTGAAAGGTAAGTATTTCACGAAGCGCAACATGGGTGCGAATCTGACAAATGAAATTGCAGATGGCGCCGGAGTGAATCCAGAAAGGCAACACCTCCTACGCCAGCTAAAGGATGGTGAGAAGGTGCTGACAAAGGTGAGACGGGAGAAGAACGATCTCCAGGATGCCAACACCAAGCTGGGCGTCGAGCTGAAAGATGTTCGTGCCCAGCTGTCAGACTCTGTGAAGGAGAATCAGTGGCTTCGGCGTGGCATATTTAGTAAGTGCTTGAGCGAACCTTTAAAAGAAAGTTCGGCGGGGAAGTCGACTAACAGAGCAATGTCTGTAGGTGTGCTAACAGGTCGTCCTGCAGAGGAGATGCCCGGTTCTACGGGTGACCTTCTTCCCGAGCTCTCGCAACTGCTCGATCAAGTTCGGCAGGCGATGCAAGGCGTCGCCCAGGCCCTATGGCCATCCATCTCCATGCCCGAAGGTCTTGGAGAGCTTGCAGAGAAGCTAAAGGGAGCACGGTGGTGCTTCCGATTGTAGAAGATATCGGCCTGCCGTCAAGGCGCTAGGGAGGCCTGGGCCATGGTGAAGACGCGGTACTCAAAGGCTGACCCCAACCACATGGCCGAGGTCGGTCCTATAGGGCCCAATGGGAAGGAGATCCCTGTAAGCTTAGTATACAGCCAAGTAGAGTTGGCCGCAAAGTATTCCTAGCAGGACTATAAATTAGACAGCCTGTTAGATGGTATTGAAGAGGAATTCAATCAGTCAAAATGACTATGTAATTTAATTGACATTTATAATGCCTTCTAGCCGGATTGTAGATCATTTGTCATGGCCGACCTTTTCCCTTCAGCCTCGGGACCTGACGGTCCAGAGTGTGTCTGAATTCCCGTGTGGTTATATAAGAACCGGGGAATGCATGGAGACCAGGCGTAGGGGTCATTAGTGCGTGAACAGACAAGTGCCCGACTACTTATGTTATATTACATGGTTAGTAAGAAACATCTTTCAGGGAGAATAGTTCCGTTAGGGGTTCCTTTCCCTGGGAGGCATGCCCTAAAGTGCATGTCCATGCCGCGAAAAGAAACGCAGGAAAAACATCTGGGGGCATGTAGATAAATAAAAAAAGATCATCTTTAGTTCACCGATCGAATATTCCCTTAAGAATGCTAGCTTTCGGCTTCACCCAGTCTGAGGTACACGTCCGGCTGACCCGGCAGTAACAATCGCAGAGGTGCTCCCTTTACCGCCTAGCCAAACAATCGGGAACGTAGGGGTAAGCACAGGAGCCAGGCAACCCAGCTTGGCCAAAACTTAAGTCATATCGATGCATATAATTGTGAATAAAAGGTACATGCGGAAGTTTGACACATGTGTTGGGCATGAAGACCGTATAAATAAGCTTCTGTTTAAAGAAGCCCCCAGGTTTACTGAGCGCGGATAGCGCGTCACTTTATGAGCCTTTAAAGGCTATAAGGGAGAGAGAGAGAGAGAGAAGGAGAGAAATGTAAGACAGAAATTATATAAAAATGGACAGAGTAAGGAGACGAACACAGGATCCGGCGCTAGGCATAGAATCTTCGGAGACGGGCTGCGTTCCATGGATTTGGCTCGAGTCGGTTATCCGATGCATTTCGCAGGCGGTACGCTCCACCAGTCAGGACTTGGTCAATTATGAAGGGACCTTCCCACTTGGGCTTGAGTTTGTCCTTTTTCTTGTCCGGCAGGCGTAGAACTAATTTGCCAACATTGTAATTTTTGGCCCGTACTTCTCTGCTTTGGTATCTTCGAGCCTGCTGTTGATAAAATGCGGAACGGGCTTTTTCCACGTCATGCTCCTCCTCTAATGTGTCCAAACTGTCCTGCCAATCGAGCTCGGCTTCTCTTTCTTCGTACATGCGCACTCGAGGTGAGTCATGAATTATGTCGCAAGGCAAAATTGCCTCTGCGCCGTACACCATAAAGAATGGTGTGTATCCGGTGGTGCGATTCGGCGTGGTCCGCAGCCCCCAGAGTACGGAGTTGAGCTCTTCTACCCAGTGCGTGTTAGATTCCTTGAGGGACCACACTAATCTGGGTTTAATGCCGCTCATGATAAGACCATTTGCGCGTTCGACCTGGCCGTTAGTTTGTGGGTGATAGACAGAAGCATAATCGAGCTTGATGCCCATGTTTTTGCACCAGAGTTTTACCTCGTCGGCCGTAAAGTTTGTGCCATTATTAGTGATGATACTGTGGGGGATGCCGTAACGGTGTACAACCCCGGATATAAAGTCTATCACAGGTCCGGATTCGGCCGTCTTAACAGGCTTGGCTTCTATCCATTTGGTGAACTTATCCACCAATGTCAGTGTCAAAACCGGCGGATCTCGGGTAGGGGGTCCCGAACTGTGCGTCTAGGCCGGATGGTAACAGGAGGCAAGGGACACGAAGTTTTACCCAGGTTCGGGCCCTCTCGATTGTCGGTGTACTAGAATAGGGGTACCCTAGTACCCCGAACTTGTGCACGGGCAGTTGCAGCACCCCGCGGCAAAGGCTTGCCGGGCGAACGCCAAGATCCCCCAAGGTTCCCTTGGAGCCATCCAAGAACAAAGTATTTAAGCTAAGGAGACAAGACCCCGGCAAGAGGAGCTTGCCGGGAAGGCCAACCAAGGCGCTCCAAGGAACTTGCCGCGACGCGCCACACGCTCCGGCAAGGCAACAAGGCCCCGGCAAGAGGAGCTTGCCGGGAAGACTAAATAAGGTACCCCGAGGCCCGGTGAGCGACGAGCTTCTGGACCCGGCGAGATAACAACAGCGGCAAGGCGCTTGCCGCGGCAGGCGGCCACTCTGCGCCCACGCTCCAGCGCATCCACCAACGTGTCGCTCTGGGGGCCTCTCCGGGCGCGCGTGGCGGGAGGCTGTGCAGCCAGCGGTGCGCAGTGGCATGCGAAGCTGACAAGATCGCCATCATGGCGAACGCTGGCGCCCCTAACGGTCCTTTTCTGCACTGTTCGGGCGACTCAGACGGGCATTTAATGCCCTTGTCCCCTGCCGTCAGGGTTAGGTAGGGTGTACTGTACAAGCAACTGTATCAACTACCTTGCTTTTTACGTTTTTACCCTGCTCTGCGTTGCCACCTGTCGGTGACCCCTTTAGCGTATAAAAGGAGGCCCATGCGCAATGTAGAGGGGGTTCAGAGGTTCGGGAGTTTTGCTTCGATTCATTCGTAGCCCAGAAAACATCACACTCTCTCGCTCGAGAGCAAGAACACCAGATAATACAACCAGACAAGTAGCAGTAGGAGTGTTATCTCTCCGGAGAGCTCCGAAGCTGGGTAAACTGCTCGTGTGCCTCGCCTCGATCTGCTCTTCGTGCGACCTCCGCCCCCTGCCGAACCGAAAGGGGCCCGGTCCGCCGGCCCCATAGGTGTTCGTGGATCAGTTTTCCCCGACATCTTTGGCGCGCCAGGTAGGGGGTGTTGAGATTGTGTGAACCAGATCCGGCGTTCACACGAGCTAGATCTTTATTCCCTTCATCCACATGCCACCGAAGAAGAAGACTTCGGCGGCAGCCGCTCCATCCACGTCACTTCCGCCACCGTTGGAGCAAACGAGTGGTGGGATGGACGCCGGCGGAAGAAAGGACGTCGACGAGGAAGCTCATGATGCCGCCAGGTCCAAGAACAAGGCTGCACAAACCTCGGCGACTGTACATGTTCCACGCCACTCTCAGGAGGCGCAAGATCAATAGCGTCATGGCACTAGCAGTGCCATACGCATGATAGCCCAAGACCAAGCTGGTGGATCTCGGGGCGCTCTAGACCAGCATGCACGCCAGCGTGCTGGCACGAGCGGGGCACAGTCGCCTCGACGGGATACTGCTCCTTCTAACATAGTTAGAAGTTCGAGCACGTCCCGCTCCTCGCGCCGTCCGCCACTGCTACCCACCACTCCAGCAGAAGCTTTGGCACGAGCTCAACTTCTCCTAGATTACCCTCCGACGTCGGACAAGATCGACGAATGGAGAGCCACCATTCAGAGTCTCATCGGCTACGCCAACGGCGACACTCCACGGCGACCGAGCGCGTCGCCGCCGCGGCAGGGCCGCCGGACGCGAGCCGGTGGCGACGAAACGGGCGGAGGTTCAACTACCATGCAATCACCGCCCTGAAGGCCAAGATCGCCGACTCGCCGGATCCACCTCAACAGCGACTCCACTGCATCATCGGATCCACGAGCTCGTCGCGATCAGCGCTAAGTTCTTCATGATCGACAACAAGAAGACGCTCGAACCCGCATCGAGCGCCGAAGAGAAGCGCGACGTCAATCCGACAAGCGCGCTGGGCCCTGTGTTGACATGCATGCGCCAGGGGAACCAGGCGATCTGCCGTACGCGGTAGGTTGTCCTGCGTTCACTCGTGAGCTGCGGCAAGTCCAGTGGCCCAGCACAAAGAACTTCAAGCCAGACGTACCAGAGAAGTACGATGGCAAGACGCATCCGTCAGAATTCCTCAGCATCTACACCATCGCGGTGCAGGCTGCTGGGGGACGGGATGACAAGATCCTTGCCAACTACTTCCCGCTGGTGCTCAAGCCCAACGTCAGATCCTGGCTCATGCACTTGCCGGACAACTCCATATCCTCTTGGGCTGATCTGTGCCATCAGTTTGTCGGCGCCTTTACAGGCGGACACAAGCCTCATGGCCAGGAGAGTGATCTTCATCTTCTCGCCCAGAAGGAAGGAGAGCCCCTGCGCAAGTACATTCAGAGATTCAGTAGTGTGCAGCACAACATCCCAGACGTCCACCCTGCCGCGGTGATCAGCGCATTCCATTAGAACGTGCGGAACCGCAGGATGCGGGAGGAAATGGCGATTTGCAAGATCAGGGACGTCAGTGAGTTATATGCACTGGCCGACAAGTGTGCGCGTGCTGAGGAAGGGAGGAGACTCCCCGGAGAAAATATAGGAGCGGGAGGATCTGACAGTGAAGATGCTGCCCCGACAAGGAAAAACCGGCGGCGGAACAACAGAAGGAGGAAAGGCAAAGAAGTGCTAGTTGTTGAGCAGTCCGGCAACAGTGGTAGCGCCAAGGAAGCCAAAGCTGGTGACTCCGGCAAGGAGGTTGCCGCGGAGGTGGCGGTCACCGACAAGCAGGACGGCACCAACAAGCAGTATTGCAAGATTCACCGCACCAAGGGCCATGATCTTCAGAACTGTAAGAGGGTCGAGCAGCTTGTTGAGCAACAGAAAGATGAATACGAGCGGCGCGACAAAGAGAAGGCCCAGGAAGGAGATGGTGGGTCCGGCAAGAAACGTCCCGGCCGAGGAGGACGCCGCGGCAAGGCCAAGCAGCGGCAAGGAGACAGACCTCCCCGTGGCCGCGACAAGGATGAAGATGATAACGAAGACGAAGATATGGATGATGAGGAGACTGATGAGCAGGAGTTCCAGAAAGCCACAGAGGTCCTGTGCGTTGATGGTGGTGCTTCTCTGCATGCCTCGCACCGCCAGCTCAAGCAGTGGGTGCGGGAAGTTAATGCAGCAGAACCACCCGTCGAGTCATGCAAGCCTCTGAAATGGTCTGGCACGCCTATCATCTTTGATATTGAGGACCACCCGGATCGCATAACTGCGGTCGGGTGCTTGCCGATGTTGGTTTCACCAACAATCCGCAACCTCAAGGTCACTAAGATGCTAGTTGACGGCGGGGCCGGCTTGAACCTGATCTCCTCCGCGGTGCTCCAGAAACTCCAGATTCCTGACAGCGAGCTCGAAGAGACCGGCACATTTCAAGGAATTAACCCGGGAATGAGCAAGCCAAAGGGAAAGATCACGTTGCCGGTAACATTTGGCAGCGAGCTGAACTTCAGGACCGAGAGGGTCACGTTTGACATTGCCGACTTTCCATTGCCTTACAATGGAATCCTTGGCCGACCGGCACTCGCCAAGTTCATGGCAGCCTCTCACTATGCGTACAACGTACTGAAAATGCCAGGCCCAATAAGTGTCATCTCTGTCCCTGGCGACAAGAAGGATGCTCTTATCTGTGCCGACAAGATCTACCGGGAAGCCGCAGCCGCAGCAGAACGCAAGATACTTGCCGCTGAAGCTCCCGGGGGGAAGAAGAAGACCAAGTCCGACAAGAGCTCTGATGCCCACTCCGGCAAGCGCACCTCTTCGGAGTGCTGCGCTACCGTCGAGGACGCACCGTCGAGCTCCACCGGCAAGCGAAAGAAGGCAATGGCAGCTCCACCTGAGACCAAGAAGGTGTCCGCCAAGGAGGATGGCGCTGGTGGTACCTTCACCATCAGCGCCACTCTTGACCCCAAATAGGAAAGCGCGCTCGTTGCTTTCCTGCGGGCGAATGTCGACGTGTTTGCGTGGCAACCGTCTGATATCCCCGGTGTTCCCAAGAAAGTGATTGAGCACCACCTTGCCATCTGTCCTCATGCGCGGCCCGTCAAGCAGAGAGTCAAGAAGCAGGCAGTAGAGCGCCAAGAATTCATTGCAGAAGAAATCAAGAAGTTGGAAGCAGCAGGCCTTGTCAGAGGAGTACTCCATCCCACATGGTTGGCCAATCCTGTTGTTGTGCGCAAAGCTAACGGGAAATGGAGACTTTGTATTGACTTCACTGATGTTAATAAAGCTTGTCCCAAAGACCCATTTCCCTTGCCGCGTATTGACCAGATTGTTGACTCCACAGCCGGATGTGATTTGCTTTCATTTCTTGATGCATACTCAGGGTACCATCAGATCTTCATGGCAGAAGAAGATGAAGAGAAAACCGCATTTATCACCCCGTGTGGCACGTACTGCTTCGTACGGATGCCTTTCGGTTTGAAGAATGCTGGTTCAACATTCGCAAGGGTAGTCCACCATGCTTTTGAGCCACAAATACACAGAAATGTGGAAGCTTAGATGGATGACATAGTGGTCAAGAGCAAGAACAAGGCGACCCTGATTCAAGATTTAGACGAAACATTTGCAAACCTGCGCAAGATCAACCTCAAGCTTAACCCCGAGAAGCGCGTGTTTGGAGTCCCTTCCGGCAAGCTTCTCGGGTTCTTCGTGTCTCAGCGGGGAATTGAAGCTAATCCCGACAAGATCAAAGCCATTGAGCAGATCGATGCACCAAAGCGCATCAAGGATGTACGAAGGCTTGCTGGTTGCGTAGCTGCTCTCAGTAGGTTTATCTCCAGATCTGCTGAGCGCGCCCTTCCATTTTTCAAAATTTTGAAATACGCAGGTCCGATAAAATGGACTCCGGAAGCGGAGGCTGCGCTGCAGGACTTGAAGAGATACCTGTCCTCCACTCCAACACTTGTCGCACCTAAGCCGCAAGAGAAGTTGCTGCTGTATATAGCAGCAACCAATCAAGTGGTTAGTGCTGCGTTAGTGGCGGAGAGGGAGGCGGATGATGAGCCAGCAACCACGGCAAATCCATCCAGCGACAAGCAGGGGGCTTCGCCGACAAGCTATGGTCCCGACAAACATGGGTTTGCGTAGGAACATGATAAGATGCCAAGGAGAATGGTGCAGCGCCCAGTTTACTTTGTCAGTTCTCTTCTGCAGGGGGCTAGATCAAGGTACTCTGGTGTGCAGAAGTTGCTTTTCGGCCTCCTCATGGCCTCGAGAAAGCTGCGCCATTACTTCCAAGCACATGAGATCACAGTCGTCACTCGCTTTCCGCTGAAGAGGATACTGCAAAATCCAGAAGCAACGGGCAGGATTGTCGAGTGGGCGCTGGAACTGTCAAGCTTTGGCCTCAAGTTTGAGAGCACCTCAACTATCCAAAGCAGAGCATTGGCAGAGTTCATAGCAGAGTGGACGCCAACCCCAGATGAAGAAATTCCAGAAACAAGCATCCCCTTCAAAGAGGCAAGCAAAGAGTGGCTGATGTACTTTGATGGTGCCTTCTCGCTGCAAGGCGCCGGTGCAGGCGTGCTGCTTGTCGCACCCACCGGAGAGCACCTCAAGTACGTAGTCCAGATGCACTTTCCCAAAGAGCAAGCAACCAACAATACTGCAGAGTATGAAGGATTGCTTGCCGGTCTCAGAATCGCAGCAGACCTTGGGATCAAGAAGCTCATTGTCAGGGGTGACTCACAGCTTGTCGTCCGACAAGTGAACAAGAACTACCAGAGTCCGTTGATGGAAGCGTATGTTGATGAAGTGAGGAAGCTAGAAGAGCACTTGGACGGCCTACAAATGGAGCATATCCCAAGAGCTCAGAATGATATTGCTGATGGCCTGTCAAAGTGCACCGCACTAAAGTTACCTGTGGAACCAGGGATCTTTGTGCTTAAGTTGACTCAACCATCCGTAACGCCCTCAACTGGACAAAGCAAGAAGAGGAAGTTGGTTTCTGGCGACTACTTTCCGGCAGAGCTCCCCGAAGCCGCCGCCAAGAAAGTCCCCAAGATCAACACCGAGGATGCTGAGGGGCAGTCTGCTCTGGCAAGCCTTATGGTTTGTTCCGTTGAAGCAGACGCTCTCGACAAGTTTTGCTCCGGCAAGCTTGCCGGGGAACATCAAGCTCCGGCAGGACCACAAGTCCTTGCCGTGGAAGCGGATGTTCCCACAGCAGCAGATGCGCCTTTAGTCCTTGTTGTCGAGCCACAAGCTCCAGCATGGGCACAGCAGATTGTCCAATTCCTTCAGACAGGAGAACTTCCCGAAGAACAAGAAGAAGCGGAAAGAGTAGCCCGGCAGTCAAGTATGTACCAGTTTGTCGATAGCATACTGTACAGAAGAAGACTCAACGGTGTGAAATTGAAGTGTATTCGCCGGGAAGATGGACAAAAGCTATTGGCGGAGATACATGGAGGCATATGTGGCCACCACATTGGCGCAAGAGCACTTGCCGACAAAGCTTTCCGGCAAGGTTTCTTTTGGCCGACAACCCTCCAGGATGCAACTGCACAAGTAACCGAGTGTGAAGCGTGCCAGTTCCACTCCAAACAAATACACCAGCCAACTCAAGCTCTTCAGACAATCCGTTTATCCTGGCCATTTTCGGTCTGGGGGCTCGATATCCTTGTCCCTTTCCCCCGAGCTGTCGGGGGCTTTGAGTACTTGTACGTTGCAATCGACAAGTTCACAAAGTGGCCGGAAGTGCAGCCAGTGAGGAAGGTGACAGCACAGTCAGCAGTCAAGTTCTTCAGGTCAATTGTTTGCCGTTTCGGGGTCCCTAACAGGATCATCACCGACAACGGCACGCAATTCACGAGCCGCACCTTCATGCAGTACGTCCAAGACCTTGGCGCCAAGGTCTGCTTCGCTTCTGTTGCTCATCCAAGAAGCAACGGTCAAGCAGAGAGGGAAAATGCTGAAGTGCTGCGCGGGCTCAAGACTAGAACTTTCGACAGGCTGCACAGGTGCGGAAGGAACTGGATCGAGGAGCTGCCGGTGGTTCTTTGGTCGATCAGAACGACGCCAAATCGAGCCACTGGCCAGACACCTTTCGCTCTAGTCTATAGAGCAGAGGCAGTTCTCCCCACGGAACTCGTATACGGATCACCTCGAGTGCTCGCTTATGATGAGCTTGAGCAAGAACAGCTGCGGCAAGACGACGCGCTGCTCCTTGAGGAAGATCGTCTTCAGGCTGCTGTACGAGCTGCTCGATACCAGCAAGCTTTGCGCCGCTATCATAGCCGCAAAGTTAAAGCCAGAAGCTTCGAGGAAGGCGACCTTGTTCTTCGGCGCGTTCAGTCCACCAAGAATTCCAACAAGTTGACGCCGAAGTGGGAAGGCCCTTATCGGGTGAGACGAGTCACAAGGCCTGGCGCTGTCCGCCTTGAGACCGAAGATGGCATTCCGGTGAGCAACTCCTGGAACATAGAACATCTTCGTAAGTTTTTCCCATAAGGCGCGGTTGCCGGAACCCATTCCGGCAACCACCTTTTATACAAGTCTTGCCGCTGTTGCATGTAATCCTTTATACAAAGTCGGGCGCAGATCCCGTGCATATGTAAAACCCCATGTGCTCCGCACAGCTTGTCCATTTCATGCGTTAGTTCCTTTCTTGCATGTGATTATCTGACACTTTGTGCAGCACCTACATCCGGTAAGCAATAACGAGCCGAAGAGCTCCATATTATTATTTTCTCTTCTTTCTTTTTCTTTTAAAGGAAAAGAAGGTTCTCTCGCACACAAGTTTGCCGGGGGGAAGGAGAAGATTGTGGTATGGGCCAGGCGTCGTTCAAGCGAAGACTTGCCTTACCGGGAAGCAAATGACAAAAAAGCTAAGTTGCCAAAGTTTGAGCAATCACTTTTTAAAAAATTTGAGTTTTCTTCCTCGAATGACCCTGCTTTGTATGGAAAACCTGTGCACGGAGGAACCAACTCATGGCTAGTTGCGCCCTTACTTTGTTTCGAGTCCGCTCAACAGCTTAAGCGTGCTGCATCTAGTCGCGACAAGGTTTCTTGTCGGAAGCAGCGCCGCCAGCAGGCTGCTGAAGTTCCGCACTCAGCGCTCGTGGCTCGGGCGCCTGCGCCGACAAGTTCCCTAGAAGCGTAGGGTAATAAGATACAAAGGAAGGAATCTAGTAAAGGAAATAACATAGCAATTGATAGACAGAAATAAAGTTATATTACAAAGATAACTTGTCGCAGCTCTAACAGACTGTTTTCATAACATGATCAGCAGCTACAAGGGAAAAGAAGCAATGGGCGGCCTAATCTACGCGTCCGCCCTCGACTCTCTTCATCTCGCTCACCTTGTCCACAATGGGTGCGACAAGGGCCTTGAGTGCATCCAGATCGGCGTCAGGCGGCAAGGACCTGAGGACGTTGGTGAAGCTGAGGCCTGGGTTGCGGAAGGCCACCTTCATCAGCACCTTCTGGAGAACCCCGGCGCAGATTTTGCGCGACTCGTCGGCCAGCTGCTTCGGGATCCTCTCCCGGAGCCGCTGGAGTGCCGTCGCCACGCCCTTGAAGAACAGGCTGAGCTTGGCGCTGGGTTGAAGACTCTCGTCGGAAGGATACCCAAAGTCCTCCATCTCCAGCTGCGCCAGCTCCTCGTTGATGACTGCGGCAGTGTTCACCAGACCCTCGGTCCAGTGCTCCACTGTGTCTCTGAACGAGTTCTGGGTAACTGCAATGCTCTCCAGCAGCGCCGCGTCAGCCTTGACCTTCTCCGACAAGGTCTTCTCCCGCTCCTTGGCGGCCTCCAGCGTTTGCGTCAGCGTGGCCAGCTTCAGCTCCAGGTCTGCTTTGGAATCCTTGGCGAGCTGAGCTCCTTGCCCCTCTCAGCAAGAAGGCCTTGCAGCTCACCGTGGGCGGCAGCATCCTTCTCACGCTCACGCTTGAGCGCGGCAAGCTCCTCGCCGCTCTTCCCAATATCGGCCTCCAGCTGCGCCACCTTCTCCTCTAGCTCTTTCTTGGCGGCCTCTGTAGTTGCCGCGGCGTCCTTTGCCTTCTTGAGCGCCCCGCCAAGTGCTCGCTCACGCTCGGCGAGCTCTTCCTCATAGCTGTCGAGGTTGGCCTTCCGCTGCACTAGTTCACCTTCCCACGCGGACTGCTTCTCGGTAGCCAGCCTTTGTTCCTCCTCAGCCTCGGCCCTCTCGAGAAGAAAGGCCGTGCGCTCCTCGTCGACTCGCTCCCGCTCCTGCGCCAGGGACCGGAGAGCTTCTTGATTTTGGCCCCGGAGCTCCTCCGCGCGCTTTTCCATGTCAACTCCCGCCTTCGCGACAAGCGCTTCCCGGGAAGCCAGCTTGGCTTGCCGGGTGCGGTAGAGTGACAGCAACTTCCGCAGCAGCTGCTCCTCCTCAGGCTCGCCGCTGCTGCTGCCGGGCGCGTCAACCAATGACAGTCCAGCAGAGGCGAGCACCTCCCCGTCAAAAGTCTCCCCCTCGACCGGCGCCCTGGAGCTCGACGCCCAGGGTAGCTTGATGAAGATATTGTCAGCGGCCTTCAAGTAGGCGCCGGGCTGGGGCTCCTCGGAGCCCGGCTCCGCAGAAGCGACAGAGGGTTCGGCGGTCGGCGCAGTGCCCGGCGCTCCTGCGGCCTCAGGGTCGTCAGTGCGATCGCCCGACCCCTCGCCGGCTTCCGCAGCAGCAGCCCCGGCGGCCTCCTCACCGGCGGTCTCATCAGCACCGGCACCTTCCTCGCCGGCGCCCTCTGTCTCCATTGGCTCAGCCGTAGATGGGTCTGAAGAACGAAGAAGGAAGGAAAATCAATCAAAAATCCAAGAAAGGAAAAACGGAAGATGCAGAACCCAAGGGAAAGTTTCTGGGCAAGTGGATTACCTGCGCCAAGATCTTCAGTTGCGGCCTCGGTCGCCGCAGGATCAGCAGTGTCGTCCCTTGCCGGAGAGTCCCCCCTTGCCGGAGAGCGCTCCCTTGCCGGGGACTCCTCCCTTGGCGGCGCAGTCGAAGCAGGTGGCACTTTGGGACCAGCCTCCGGGCGCTCCTGAGGAGGCTGCTCTGCTCCTGCACAAGTCAACAAGCAAGATATCAACAAAGGAAAAAGCACTCAAGCGCGCCCGGCAGCAGAAGGCTAAACTATGAACTTACGCTGGGGGCTGCGCTGGGGGCTGCTCTGAGGGGTGATTGCCAGGTCCGTCAAGGTGGTCTCGGGCCCACCTCCTGCTGACACGATGGGGTCATCCTCGATGACGATCACCGCGGCCTTGGCCCTCTTCGCCGCTCTCTGGGCCAGTGTTCTGAAAAGAAAGGAGTCCAGATTGGAGCAAGTCAGATACAAGATATAAACAGCAAGATTGAAGGATTATAAGAGCACCAAAGAAACTCACTCTTCTTCCTCCTCGTCGGAGCTGAGCGCGGAAAGATCAAAGTCCGGCCCTCCTCCGGTGCGGCGAGGTGGAGGAGTAGGATCCCTTGCCCGCTTGGCGGGGGCAGTGGCAGTAGCCCGGGAAGATCCCGCTCCAGTTGCCGCTGTTGCGTGAGGCGCTCCCACGGCAACATTGCTTTCCGCGGTAGAGTGTGTCGCGCGGCTCGGTGGCTGTGGAGCCGGCTGCCGCCCCGCTGCGTCCCCGGCCCTGCGAAGGCGCCTCCTTGGCGGGGCCGGGGGCTCCGCCTGCGGCAAGTTCTCTGAAGGCTCAGCCTCCTCCTCGCCGGCCTCGCTCGGCTCGGCTTCGGAACCGGCAGGCTCCTCCTCGCCCATGAACTCCGTGCGTTCGGCAAGGTTTGCCGCCTCTGCAGCCTCCGCCTCCTCCACAGTAAACCCAAACACACCCGCAGCAGCTGCGGCCGCAGCCTCTTCCGCCCTAGTAGCGATGAGCTGCAGCTCCTCGTCGGTGGTGTCATGGGTGAGGCTCTTCTGCTCGTCAGCGCGGACCGGCACTTCCTCCAAGGTGTCGAAGAATGCTCGCACAACGTCATCCGCAGGCTCTTGCCAAGTTGGGACGATGCCGTGTGAATCACACAACGGCATCATGGCGCGGATCCGGTCAAGCGAAGAGTTATTGCACAAAGGAACTACGCCCCTCGGCAGTGTGAATGGGTGCTGGGGGTCGCGTTTGAATAATTCCAAGAGCATTGCGTCCAACTCCAAGACGGTGAAGTTGTAGTTGAGGCCCGCCGCAGCCTCATGATGTCCGCCGAATTCTTGAATTCCCAGGCGGGCCTCCCCCTCTCCTGCAGGGGGGCAATGCGGCGGCGGAGGAAATCTGCCCCGACAGCACCTACGGTGAGCCCGGCAAGCCTGAGGCGAAGAATCCTAGTGATGGCGATCTTCAGCCTCTCGTCTTCCGGAGCCACGTTGCTCCAGTCATTGCCGCGCACTATTGGAGTTTGGCGCACGGCGGTGAAGGGCTGCGGATTCTCCTCAACGATCCAGCACCACTCCGCTCTCCACTCCTCCCACTTGCTGCGGAGCTCACCCTCCAAGTATGCCTCTTTCTTGCCGACTCTCGAGACCCAGGCAATCCCTCCGGCAAGCGGCTCTCCTCTCTCTACCCGAGGTATGAAGAAGTGGCGAAAAAGGGCAACACTAGGGTGGACTCCGACAAAGTTTTCGCACAAGTGTGCGAAAACTGCCATGGTCAGGACAGCATTGGGGGTGAAGTCAAGGAGGTGGAAGCCATATGTGTTCATAATATCACAGAAGAACTCCGAGAAGGGCGGGCAGAGCCCGTAATAGAAGAATAGCGGGAAGAACGGGTACCTATTTGGAGCCAACTCCGAGGCAGTGGCCGGGAGTACCCTCGTGCGCGGATGCGCACGCGTCTCCGTCGCCCAAAAGAGGTAGAAGTACTCCCTCAGTTCCTGCACGCCGAGCTGGGGGGTGAAGATCGCCCGCTCCTTCCGCAGCGCCGCGAGCCACTGCGCCTCGGCCGACTTCACACCCTTTCCCTTGTCGGCTTTCGGGGCCATGGCGGAGGTGGTGGGGAAGGTCGACGACGTGGTGATGCTGATGGCAATGGGGGGGCGGAGCGCTGCTCTCTCGGCTACGAGAAGAAGGGGGGAGCGGCGGAGTTTGTGAAGAAGGAGTAGCAGCAACCAGCGAGGGGGAATGAACTGCCTCTATTTCCTCTGCTTATAAAGAGGGACGGGGCGGACGTTTCGGCCTTCCAAATAAACAACCACCCACGATCTCTCCCACGATGCCGCATTCAACGCATGCTATTATGGGAGAGCGCGGTGGATACGGAGAAAGATTTGGCATGGCCCAGCCCGTGTGTGTCCATGCCCTGTCTTGGGCCTAGCCCAACAGCGCTCGGCACCGTGTCTGGCCCAGGCCCGGGGGCTCCTGTCGGTGTACTAGAATAGGGGTACCCTAGTACCCTGAACTTGTGCACGGGCAGTTGCAGCACCCCACGGCAAAGGCTTGCCGGGCGAACGCCAAGATCCCCGAAGGTTCCCTTGGAGCCATCCAAGAACAAAGTATTTAAGCTAAAGAGACAAGACCCCGGCAAGAGGAGCTTGCCGGGAAGGCCAACCAAGGCGCTCCAAGGAACTTGCCGCGACGCGCCACACGCTCCGGCAAGGCAACAAGGCCCCGGCAAGGCAACAAGGCCCCGGCAAGAGGAGCTTGCCGGGAAGACTAAATAAGGTACCCCGAGGCCCGGTGAGCAACGAGCTTCTGGACCCGGCGAGATAACAACAGCGGCAAGGCGCTTGCCGCGGCAGGCGGCCACTCCGCGCCCACGCTCCAGCGCATCCACCAACGTGTCGCTCTGGGGCCTCTCCGGGCGCGCGTGGCGGGAGGCTGTGCAGCCAGCGGTGCGCAGTGGCATGCGAAGCTGACAAGATCGCCATCATGGCGAACGCTGGCGCCCCTAACGGTCCTTTTCTGCACTGTTCGGGCGACTCAGACGGGCATTTAATGCCCTTGTCCCCTGCCGTCAGGGTTAGGTAGGGTGTACTGTACAAGCAACTGTATCAACTACCTCACTTTTTACGTTTTTACCCTCCTCTGCGTTGCCACCTGTCGGTGACCCCTTTAGCATATAAAAGGAGGCCCATGCGCAACGTAGAGGGGGTTCGGAGGTTCGAGAGTTTTGCTTCGATTCATTCGTAGCCCAGAAAACATCACACTCTCTCGCTCGAGAGCAAGAACACTAGATAATACAACCAGACAAGCAGCAGTAGGAGTGTTATCTCTCCGGAGAGCTCCGAAGCTGGGTAAACTGCTCGTGTGCCTCGCCTCGATCTGCTCTTCGTGCGACCTCCGCCCCCCGCCGAACCGAAAGGGGCCCGGTCCGCCGGCCCCATAGGTGTTCGTGGATCAGTTTTCCCCGACATCGATGGAGGTAAAACCCTACGTCCTGCTCGATTAATATTGATGATATGGGTAGTACAAGAGTAGATCTACCACGAGATCGGAGAGGCTAAAACCCTAGAAGCTAGCCTATGGTATGGTTGTTGTTGTCTATGTTGTCCTACGGACTAAAACCCTCCCGTTTATATAGACACCGGAGAGGGTTAGGGTTACACAAAGTCGGTTACAATGGTAGGAGATCTGAATATCCGTATCGCCAAGCTTGCCTTCCACGCCAAGGAAAGTCCCTTCCGGACACGGGACGAAGTCTTCAATCTTGTATCTTCATAGTCCAGGAGTTTGGCTGAAGGTATAGTTCGGCTACCCGAACACCCCCTAATCCAGGACTCCCTCACTAGGCATGATCATGTATATAGGCATCACGTCCGAGACAAGTAGACCGACTCCTGCCTGCATCTACTACTATTACTCCACTCATCGACCGCTATCCAGCATGCATCTAGAGTATTGATTCATGGAATAAGTGCAAAGATTCTTTTATCTCTAAGTATTTTCCTCCCGCTAAGATCATCTCTCTTAGAAACGATATTATGAATTTTAAGCAACTTGATCATGAACATGTTGCACAAGCTTTGGAGAGGAAGCTTGGGAGAGGATGAAATTAATGATACGTAATTGCCCTACTCATGGTTTTAATTTGTGGATGATTATACAAATTTTTTATGCCGGATTGAATTTTGCTTCTAGAAATTTTTTAGATTCGGCCGCGGGAGGCACTTTTATGGAAATCACTTTAGGAGAAGCTACTAAACTCCTAGATAACATTATGGTTAATTATTCTCAATGGCATACTGAAAGATCTACTAATAAAAAGGTGCATGTGATAGAAGAAATTAATGTTTTGAGTGGAAAGATGGATGAACTTATGAAATTATTTGCTAATAAGAGTGTTTCTTCTGATCCTAATGATATGCACTTGTCTACTTTGATTGAGAATAATAATGAATCTATGGATGTGAATTTTGTTGGTAGGAACAATTTTGGTAACAACGCGTATAGAAGAAATTTTAATCCTAGGCCTTATCCTAGTAATCCCGCTAATAATTATGGTAATTCCTACAACAATTCTTATGAAAATTATAATAAGATGCGCTATGATTTTGAATATAATATTAAAGAATTTATTACTTCGCAAAAGAATTTTTAATGCTTTGATTGAAGAAAAATTGCTTAAGATTGATGAGTTGGCTAGGAGCGTTGATAGAATTTCTCTTGATGTTGATTCTTTGAAACTTAGATCTATTCCACCTAAGCATGATATCAATGAGTCTCTCAAAGCCATGAGAATTTCCATTGATGAGTGCAAAGAAAGAACCGCTAGGATGCGTGCTAAGAAAGATGCCTTTATAAGAGCGTATTTTTCTAGTTCCTATGAAAATAATGATGAAGATCTAAAAGTTATTGATGTGTCCCCTATTAAATCTTTGTTTTGCAATATGAATCTTGATAATGATGGGACTGAATATGATCCACCTTTACCTAGAAGACGTTCCAAGAATTCGGAATTTTTTGATCTTGATGCTAAAATTGATAAAAGTGGGATTGAAGAAATTAAAACCCTAGATGTTGCTAAACCCACTATTATGGATTTCAAGGAATTTAACTATGAAAATTTCTCTTTGATTGATTGTATTTCCTTGTTGCAATCCGTGCTAAATTCTTCTCATGCCTATAGTCAAAATAAAGCGTTTACTAAACATATTGTTGATGCCTTGATGCAATCTTATGAAGAAAAACTTGAATTGGACTACCGTGCTCTATTGATTAATTTAAGTGAAGCATGAGAGATCAATAGTTTCTTTAAAACAAATCCACCACCGTGCTCTAAAATATATAAGTGAAGCACATAGAGCAAAATTATAACACTCAAAAGATATAAGTAAGCACATAGAGCAAAATTATCTAGCTCAAAAGATATAAGTGAAGCACATAGAGCAAAACTACTACGCTCAAAAGATATAAGTGAAGCACATAGAGTATTCTATCAAATTTTAATTCATGTATGGCTCTCTCAAAAGGTGTGTACAGCAAGGATGATTGTGGCATACTAAGACACAAAGACACAAATAATACAAGACGCTCCAAGCAAAACACATATCATGTTGGTGAATAAAAATATAGCTCCAAGTAAATTACCGATGGAAGTGGACGAAAGAGGGGATGCCTTCCGAGGCATCCCCAAGCTTTGACTTTTTGGTGTCCTTAGATTATCTTGGGGGTTCCATGGGCATACCCAAGCTTAGGCTCTTTCCACTCCTTGTTCCATGATCCATCAAAAGAATTCACCCAAAACTTGAAAATTTCACAACACAAAACTCAAAATAGAAAACTCGTGAGCTCCGTTAGAGAAAGAAAACAAAAGACCACTTCAAGGTACTGTAATGAACTCATTATTTATTTATGTTGGTGTTAAACCTACTGTATTCCAACTTCTCTATGGATTATAAACTATTTTACTAGCCATAGATTCATCAAAATAAGCAGACAACACACGAAAAACAGAATCTGTCAAAAACAGAACAGTCTGTAGTAATCTGTAGCTAGTGCAAGATCTGGAACCCCAAAAATTCTAAAATAAATTGATTGACGTGAGTAATTTAACTATTAATCATATTAAAAACGAATTAACTAAATATCACTTTTCAAATAAAAATGACAGCAGTTCTCGTGAGCGCTAAAGTTTCTGTTTTTTTACAGCAAGTTCAACAAGACTTTCCGCAAGTCTTCCCAACGGTTCTACTTGGCACAAACACTAATCTATACTACTATTAAATAATCAAACAAGAACTTTTTTAAGTACACCCCACAAAGCGTATACAGATCCAATACCACCGCATGATTAGGCCCACTAAAATCAATCTAACGGTTAGCCTTAACCTAAACTATTTTCTGTGTGCACTTAGCAATTTACATTGACTGACCGTACTCCACCGTGAAGGAAAATATGAAACTCCACGCCTGAGCAATTAGGAAACTAATAATCACGGGTGCATCCTATTCTAGGAAACTAAATCAGAGTGCACCCATCCTATTAGGAAACTAATCTCAGATAAATCCATCCTATTAAAAAACTTATCTCGGACGCATCCATTCTATTAGGAAGCTAATCGCGAGCCGCCTGCCGCCATCATACACGCTAGCCACGATGGGGGAAGCACGAGGAGCTTCGTCTTCCTTCGGGAACACACGTGCCATCGCCGCCATCGTCTTCTGCCTGGAGGCCAGACGCTCTTCTGCCGCTACTGCGACGACTCCATCCACGTCCAGGGCATGCTCTCCGGCAACCATCGGCATCCACGTTGACTTCAGCTTCGTTCGCAGCACCCACACCGACAAAGTGTCTGTTCAGTGGGTGCACGTGCATTACATATTAAATAAGAATCGTGAGGCTTCAAGCAATCTAGAATTATAGATTTAGAATTATCTTAGGTTGCCGATTGCTGTACTGAAAATGTGTAATTATATATGGCACGTACATAAGAATGCAACAATCTTGTCTTACAAAGTAGGATCAAGAGGGGTACTGAAGAAGTCAAGATGCAGAGTCTATTTCCCATGATTACTTATCATATTCATGTCGGCTTCCTTGGGCTTTACTTCGTACCACCATATGCATTAAACTTTATCATAATTGCATAGCAATCCAGTAAATTATGTAAGATTCAGTAGGAGGCAAGATATTGAAGATGTACTACTATTTTAGTTACATGATTCTATACATCTAAAACGGGTCACATGACTCCGTAACTGTTTTTAGAGAATATCTTTCGCTGTTCTGTAAAGGTATGCAATCTCTACTATGTTCCAATAAAGAGAATTTTACCATACAGAAGGATCCAATGAAGAAACTAATCCGGCTGAGTTCCAATAAATAGATCCTTCAAAGGATCTGTCCTAATACAGCTGCCGTATATTGGTACAGAGAAATCATATAAACTGTACTCAGTCGGATTTATTTTGTTTCATGACAGAGAAACCAAATACCTTTCGCTATTTTGGCACATATATTTGTTCTTATATACTTGTGCAGTTTCGAATGATCCAACATATTTGCAGTCATCAAACTTGAAGACATGTTGTTTAAGGCCTTATTTGCACCGCCTCTCTTTCTTTGTCTGCGCGCCTCTTTCCTCCAATAATAATAATGAACAACGTTTTCCGGATCAGGTATTACACTGTTACAAATGTATGCTGAAGCTACTCCTTACGACAAGGAAAAAGAGGATGAATGCTTTCTATCTTCACCAGTTTTGTAGCATGTTCCAAATTGTTGGCTCTTTCTTATTTGAGGATTCATCATTTTTTTGTAATTTAGAAGCTGACCTGAAAGCTTGATAAGGTTAAGCTTGACAAATACTCTAGAATACTTTTCCTTCCATCTTTATTTTTCTTCATAACTCATTTCAGTTTCTATACGTACAAAGCATCTTACATCATTATAAGTTAGTATGGTTGCCAACACATAAACACATACAAAACCGGATAAATATTTTCTATCGTGATAATTATTGGATTTGTTTTAGCCCTTTTACATTTCAATTAGTTCTTGTAAATCATCTTTATTTCATATAGAAGTCGTTGTAGTCACATATCATCTTCTATTTCCTATTATCCATAGTAGGTAGCTAGCTATATAATTTTGGCAGTCCACAAAACCAAAAAATATATATAATTTGATCCAAATTAGTACAAATATATATTTTGCTATGCAGATTAGTAGAATAAAATAAGATTCGAGAATTAAGCATCTTGAACAATATAATTGCACCGTAAGGCAGTTTATACTTTTCTCCTGGCTACACTCGAAAAGAAGACTATATTTTTAAAAACAATTGCTGATTAATAAATAATTGCTGATTTTATTTAAATGAGAATATTTTCCTGCTATTACTATATGCAGCAACATAACCACTATTGTGTCTCGCTTTTGAAAATACAATTTGAGCGACATCAAACATTGTGTATCCATTTGATTTGTATTTTTAAAAACGTTTATTTTTTTATATTATGTGAATTCACCTGTTTTACGTTCGAAACGTGCGTTGCACGTGCATGCTTACTATTAAACACAAAAAACACAACCAAAACAGAGGCTAAATAATTTATTTATTACTAAACAGGAGCAAAAAGCAAGGAAAAAATAAAATTGGGTTGCCTCCCAACAAGCACTATCGTTTAACGCCCCTAGCTAGGCATAAAAGCGAGGATAGATCTAGGTATTGCCATCTTTGGTAGGCAATCCATAAGTGGATCTCATGATAGTTTCATATGGCAATCTTATTTTCTTTCTTGGAAAGTGTCCCATGCCCTTTTTTAATGTAAATTGAAATCTAATATTCCCTTCCTTCATATCAATATTCCCTTCCTTCATATCTATATCAAGAACAATGAAATCTACGGGCACATAATTCCTATTTGCAACAATAAGAACATCATTAATCCTTCCCATAGGTTTCTTAATTGTGGAATCCGCAAGATACAAGTTTAGAGAGCAATCATCAAAATTACGGAAATCTAGCAAATCACACAAAGTCTTGGGAATAGTAGAGACACTAGCACCCAAATCACACAAAGCATAGAACTCATGATCTTTAATTTTAATTTTAATAGTTGGTTCCCACTCATCATAGAGTTTTCTAGGGATAGAGACTTTCAACACAAGTTTTTCTTCATAAGATTGCATCAAGGCATCAACAATATGTTCGGTGAAGGCTTTATTTTGACTATAAGCATGTGGAGAATTTAGCACGGATTGCAACAAGGAAATACAATCAATTAAAGAGCAACTTTCATAATTAAATTCCTTGAAATCCAATATAGTGGGTTTAGCAACATCTAGATTTTTATTTCTTTCAATCCCACTTTCATCAATTTCATCATTAAGATCTAAATACTCCGAATTTTTAGAACACCTTCTAGGTAAAGGAAGATCATATCCAGTTTCATCAAGATTTATATTGCTAAATAAAGATTTAATAGGAGACACACCAATAACTTTTAGATCTTCATCTTGATTTTCATAGGAATCCGGTTTAGCGGCCATCTTATTAACTAAGGTGGCTTGCATAACCGAAATTTCAGCAATCATTTTTTCTAGACGAGCAATTTGGGATCTTATACCATCAAATTCTTTAGACATACATCTAGCTCTTTATTCATATAACTCATAAAACTTTTTTGTTCCTTAAGATCATTTCTAAAGAAATTATTATGCTCAAATTGCAAAACCATAAACTTCCTGACGTTGGTTTCGATCTCCTCTAACCTTTTAAGGTGAGTATCACCAAATCTCGGTTGAGCCATCGTGACAAACAAGCAATCTAACACACGAGCAAACAAAAAAGCAAGTGGGTAAAAAGAGGCAAATAGAGAGGGAGGATAGAGAGAGAGGGCGAATAAAACGGCAAGGTTGAATTGGGGGGAGAGGAAAACAAGAGGCAAATGGCAAATAATGTAATGCGAGACATAGGGATTGTGATGGATACTTGGTATGTTGACTTTTTGCGTAGACTCCCCGGCAACGGCGCCAAAAATCCTTCTTGCTACGTCTTGAGCTTGCGTTGGTTTTCCCCGAAGAGGAAGGGATGATGCAGCAGAGTAGCGTAAGTATTTCCCTCAGTTTTTGAGAACCAAGGTATCAATCCAGTAGGAGCCCACGCTCAAGTCCCTCGTACGTGCACAAAGTGATAGCTACTCGCAACCAACGCGATTAGGGTTGTCAATCCCTTCACGGTCACTTATGAGAGTGAGATCTGATAGATATAATATTTTTGGTCTTTCTGGCATAAAGATGCAAAGTAAAAAGTAAAAGCAAAGTAAAAAAGCAAAGCAAGATTAAAGTGATGGAGATTGATATGATGAGAATAGACCCGGGGGCCATAGGTTTCACTAGTGGCTTCTCTCAAGAACATAAGTATTCTATGGTGAGTGAGCAAATTACTGTTGAGCAATTGACAGAATTGAGCATAGTTATGAGAATATCTAGGCATGATCATGTATATAGGCATCACGTCCGTGACAAGTAGATCGAAATGATTCTGCATCTACTACTATTACTCCACTCATCGACCGCTATCCAGCATGCATCTAGAGTATTGAGTTAAAAACAGAGTAACGCCTTAAGCAAGATGACATGATGTAGAGAGATAAATTCATGCAATATGAAATAAACCTCATCTTGTTATCCTCGATGGCAACGATACAATACGTGCCTTGCTTCCCCTTCTGTCACTGGGTAAGGACACCGCAAGATCGAACCCAAAGCTAAGCACTTCTCCCATGGCAAGAACTACCAATCTAGTTGGCCAAACCAAACGGATAATTCGAAGAGACTTGCAAAGATAACCAATCATACATAAAAGAATTCAGAGAAGATTCAAATATTATTCATAGATAGACTTGATCATAAACCCACAATTCATCGGTCTCAACAAACACACCGCAAAAAGAAGATTACATCGAATAGATCTCCACAAGAGAGGGGGAGAACTCTGTATTGAGATTCAAAGAGAGAGAAGAAGCCATCTAGCTACTAACTATGGACCCGAAGGTCTGAGGTAAACTACTCACACTTCATTGGAGGGGCTAGGATGATGTAGAAGCCCTCCATGATGACAGCCCTCTTCCGGCGGAGCTCCGGAACAGGCCCCAAGATGGGATCTCATGGATACAGAAAGTTGCAGCGGTGGAATTAAGATTTTGGCTCCTGTTCTGATCGTTTGGGGGTACGTGTGTATATATAGGAGGAAGAAGTACACCGGAGGAGCAACGAGGGGCCCACGAGGCAGGGGGCGCGCCCTAGGGGGGGCGCCCCCCACCCTCATGACCGCCTCTTTTGTTCCTTGGAGCAGGGTCCAAGTCTCCTGGATCACGTTCGGTGAGAAAATCACGTTCCCGAAGATTTTATTCCGTTTGGACTCCGTTTGATATTTCGTTTATCCGAAACACTGAAATAGGCAAAAAAACAGCAATTCTGGGCTGGGCCTCCGGTTAATAGGTTAGTCCCAAAAATAATATAAAAGTGGAAAATAAAGCCCAATATAGTCCAAAACAGTAGATAATATAGCATGGAGCAATCAAAAATTATAGATACGTTGGAGACGTATCACGTGCCCTCCACCCTCGTGGGCCCCCTATTGCTCCATCGACGTACTCCTTCCTCCTATATATACCTACGTACCCCCAAACGATCATATACGGAGCCAAAAACCTAATTCCACCACCGCAACTTTCTGTATCCACGAGATCCCATCTTGGGGCCTGTTCCGGAGCTCCGCCGGAGGGGGCATCAATCACGGAGGGCTTCTACATCAACACCATAGCCCCTCCGATGAAGTGTGAGTAGTTTACCTCAGACCTACGGGTCCATAGTTATTAGCTAGATGGCTTCTTCTCTCTTTTTGGATCTCAATACAATGTTCTCCCCCTCTCTTGTGGAGAACTATTCGATGTAATCTTCTTTTTGCAGTGTGTTTGTTGAGACTGATGAATTGTGGGTTTATGATCAAGTCTATCTATGAACAATATTTGAATCTTCTCTGAATTCTTTTATGTATGATTGGTTATCTTTGCAAGTCTCTTTGAATTATCAGTTTGGTTTGGCCTACCAGATTGATGTTTCTTGCAATGGGAGAAGTGCTTAGCTTTGGGTTCAATCTTGCGGTGTCCTTTCCCAGCGACAGCTAGGGCAGCAAGGCATGCATTGTATTGTTGCCACCGAGGATAACAATATGGGGTTTTCATCATATTGCATGAGTTTATCCCTCTACATCATGTCATCTTGCTTAAGGCGTTACTCTGTTTTTAACTTAATACTCTAGATGCATGCTGGATAGCGGTCGATGAGTGGAGTAATAGTAGTAGATGCAGGCAGGAGTCGGCTACTTGTCTCGGACGTGATGCCTATATACATGATCATGCCTAGATATTCTCATAACTATGCTCAATTCTGTCAATTGCTCAGCAGTAATTTGTTCACCCACCGTAGAATACTTATGCTCTCGAGAGAAGCCACTAGTGAAACTATGGCCCCCGGGTCTATCTTTATCATATTAATCTCCTACTACTTAGTTATTTCCTTTGCTTTTTACTTTGCCTTTATTTTACTTTGCATCTTGATGTCTACTACACAACCTTCTTCTTGTAGACGTTGTTGGGCCTCCAAGTGCAGAGGTTTGTAGGACAGTAGCAAATTTCCCTCAAGTGGATGACCTAAGGTTTATCAATCCGTAGGAGGCGTAGGATGAAGATGGTCTCTCTCAAGCAACCCTGCAACCAAATAACAAAGAGTCTCTTGTGTCCCCAACACACCCAATACAATGGTAAATTGTATAGGTGCACTAGTTCGGCGAAGAGATGGTGATACAAGTGCAATATGGATAGTAGATAATAGTATTTGTAATCTGAAATTATAAAAACAGCAAGGTAGCAAGTGATAAAAGTGAGCGTAAACAGTATTTCAATGTGTGGAAACAAGGCCTAGGGTTCATACTTTCATTAGTGTAAGTTCCCTCAACAATACTAACATAATTGTATCACATAACTATCCCTCAACATGCAACAAAGAGTCACTCCAAAGTCACTAATAGCGGAGAACGAACGAAGAGATTATGGTAGGGTACGAAACCACCTCAAAGTTATTCTTTCCAATCAATCCGTTGGGCTATTCCTATAAGTGTCACAAACAGCCCTAGAGTTCGTACTAGAATAACACCTTAAGACACAAATCAACCAAAACCCTAATGTCACCTAGATACTCCAATGTCACCTCAAGTATTCGTGGGCATGATTATACGATATGCATCACACAATCTCAATTCATCTATTCAACCAACACATAGAACCTCAAAGAGTGCCCCAAAGTTTCTACCGGAGAATCACGACGAAAACGTGTGCCAACCCCTATGCATAGGATCATGGGCGGAACCCGCAAGTTGGTCACCAAAACATACATCAAGTGGCACGTGGTATCCCATTGTCACCACAGATATCCACGGCAAGACATACATCAAGTGTTCTCAAATCTTTAAAGACTCAATCCAATAAGATTACTTCAAAGGAGAAACTCAATTCATTACAAGAGAGAAGAGGGGGAGGAGAAACATAAGATCCAACAATAATAGCAAAGTTCCCGATACATCAAGATCGTGCCAAATCAAGAACACGAGAGAGAGAGAGAGAGAGAGAGAGAGAGATCAAACACATAGCTACTGGTACATACCCTCAGCCCCGAGGGAGAACTACTCCCTCCTCGTCATGGAGAGCGCCGGGATGATGAAGATGGCCATCAGAGAAGGATTGCCCCCTCCGGAAGGGTGCCGGAATGGGTCTAGATTGGTTTTCGGTGGCTACAGAGGCTTCTGGCGGAACTCTCGATCTATTATGTGTTCTGGAAGTTTTAGGGTATATGGAGTTATATAGGCAGAAGAAGCACGTCAGGGGAGCCACAGGGGCCCCACAAGGCAGGGGGGCGTGCCCTAGGGGGGGCCCACCCTCGTGGGCAACTCCCGTATCTTCTGACGTGGGGTCCAAGTCCATCAGGTGTGTTTCCTTCCAAAAATAACTTCTCCAGTTGATTTCGTTCCGTTTCGACTCCGTCTGATATTCCTTTTCTTCAAAACACTGAAATAGGCATAAAACAGCAAATCTGGGCTGGGCCTCCGGTTAATAGGTTAGTCCCAAAAGTAATATAAAAGTGGAAAATAAAGCCCAATATTGCCCAAAACAGTAGATAATATAGCATGGAGCAATCAAAAATTATAGGTACGTTGGAGACATATCAAGCATCCCCAAGCTTAATTCCTGCTCATCCTCGAGTAGGTAAATGATAAAAAGATAATTTTTGATGTGGAATGCTAGTTGGCATAATTTTAATGTAATTCTTCTTACTTGTGATATGAATATTCAGATCCATAAGATTCCAGACAAAAGTTCTTATTGACATAAAAATAATAATACCTCAAGCATACTAACAAAGCAATCATGTCTTCTCAAAATAACATGGCCAAAGAAAGATATCCCTACAAAATCATATAGTCTGGCTATGCTCCATCTTCACCACACAAAATATTTAAATCATGCACAACCCCGATGACAAGCCAAGCAGTTGTTTCATACTTTTGATGTTCTCAAACTTTTTCAATCTTCACGCAATACATGAGCGTGAGCCATGGACATAGCACTATAGGTGGAATAGAATGGTGGTTGTGGAGAAGACAAAAAGGGAGAAGATAGTCTCACATCAACTAGGTGTATCAACGGGCTATGGAGATGCCCATCAATAGATATCAATGTGAGTGAGTAGGGATTGCCATGCAACGGATGCACTAGAGCTATAAATGTATGAAAGCTCAACAAAAGAAACTAGTGGGTGTGCATCCAACTCGCTTGCTCACGAAGACCTAGGGCATTTTGAGGAAGCCCATCATTGGAATATACAAGTCAAGTTCTATAATGAAAGATTCCCACTAGTATATGAAAGTGACAACATAGGAGACTCTCTATCATGAAGATCATGGTGCTACTTTGAAGCACAAGTGTGGAAAAAGGAATAGTAGCATTATCCCTTTTATTTTATTTTTTATTTTTTTATTTTTTTATTTGGCCTTTCTCTTTTTTATGGCCTTTCTTTTTTATGGCCTTTCGCTTTTTTTGGGACAATGCTCTATTAATGATGATCATCACACTTCTATTTATTTACAACTCAATGATTACAACTCGATACTAGAACAAAGTATGACTCTATATGAATGCCTCCGACGGTGTACCGGGATGTGCAATGATGCATGAGTGACATGTATGAAAGAATTATGAACGGTGGCTTTGCCACAAATACTATGTCAACTACATAATCATGCTAAGCAATATGACAATCATGAATGTGTCATGATGAACGGAAGGATGGAAAGTTGCATGGCAATATATCTCGGAATGGCTATGGAAATGCCATAAAAGGTAGGTATGGTGGCTGTTTTGAGGAAGGTATATGGTGCGTGTATGATACCGGTGACAGTTGCGCGGTACTAGAGAGGCTAGCAATGGTGGAAGGGTGAGAGTGCGTATAATCCATGGACTCAACATTAGTCATAAAGAACTGACATACTTATTGCAAAAATCTATTAGTTATCGAAGCAAAGTACTACGCGCATGCTCCTAGGGGGATAGATTGGTAGGAAAAGACCATCGCTCGTCCCCGACCGTCACTTGTAAGGAAGGCAATCAATAAATAAATCATGCTCCGACTTCATCACATAATGGTTCACCATACGTGCATGCTACGGGAATCACAAACTTCAACACAAGTATTTCTCAAATTCACAACCACTCAACTAGCATGACTCTAATATCACCATCTTCATATCTCAAAACAATGATCAAGCATCAAACTTCTCTTAGTATTCAACACACTCATAAGAGAATTTTATTATTCTTGAATACCTAGCACATTAGGATTTTAAGCAAATTACCATGCTATTTAAGACTCTCAAAATAATCTAAGTAAAGCATGAGAGTTCATCTATTTCTTCAAAATAAAACTACCACCATGCTCTAAAGGATATAAGTGAAGCACTAGAGCAAATGACAAACTACTCCGAAAGATATAAGTGAAGATCAATGAGTAGTCGAATAATTATGCAACTATGTGAAGACTCTCTAACATTTAAGAATTTCAGATCTTGGTATTTTATTCAAACATCAAGAAAAACTAAATAAAATTACATCTAAGAATGGCAAACATCATGTGAAGAAGCAAAAACTTAGGATCAACCGATACTAACCGATAGTTGTTGAAGAAGAAAGGTGGGATGCCAACCGGGGCATCCCCAAGCTTAGATGCTTGAGACTTCTTGAAATATTATCTTGGGTTGCCTTGGGCATCCCCAAGCTTGAGCTTTTGTGTCTCCTTAATTCCTCTCATATCACGGTCTCCGTAAATCTCAAAAGCTTCATCCACACAAAACTCAACAAGAACTTGTGAGATAAGTTAGTATAAATCATTGCCAAAACCTTATCATCCTCTACTGTAGAAAATCACTAAAATTATTATTCAACATTTCATACTAAATTCCTCTGCATATTTAATAGTCCTATCATCAAATAGAATCATTAAAGAAGCAAACATATGCAAACAATACAAACATAACAGCAATCTGCCTAAACAGGATAGTCTGTAAAGAATGCTGCAACATCCATACTTCCCTAGCTCCAAAAATTAAGATAGAAAATTCACTCTGTAGTAAATTTATAAGAGCTTAATATTCAAAAGGTTTCAACATTTTATCACATTCTTACTTTTCTAGGGAATTATTGCAACAGCGGTAAACTTCCTGTTTTCAAACAGCAACATGTATACTTGTAACATAGGCATAGTAAAGGCTACCAATGCCACTTTTATTGAAATAAAATATGCAAAACATTATTCTAAATAAAATCAAGAAAATCCTAACAAAATAAATTGACGCTCCAAGCAAAACACATATCGTGTGGCGAATAAAAATATAGCTCCAAGTAAAGTTACCGATGAATGAAGACGAAAGAGGGGATGCCTTCCGGGGCATCCCCAAGCTTAGGCTCTTGGTTGTACTTGAATTTTACCTTGTGGTGCCTTGGGAATCCCCAAGCTTAGGATATTGCCACTCCTTATTCCATAGTCCATCGAATCCTTATCCAAAACTTGAAAACTTCACAACACAAAACTTAAAGTAGAAAACTCGTAAGCTCCATTAGTATAAGAAAATAAATCACCACTTCAAGGTACTGTAATGAACTCATTATTTATTTATATTGGTATTAAACCTACTGTATTCCAACTTCTATATGGTTTATAAACTATTTTACTAGCCATAGATTCATCAAAATAAGCAAACAACACATCGAAAACAGAATCTGTCAAAAACAGAACAGTCTGTAGTAATCTGGATCAAACGTATACTTATGGAACTCATAAAATTCTCAAATAAATTTCTGGACCTGAGGAATTTATCTATTAATCATATTCAAAAAGAATTAACTAAATAGCACTCTCCAAATAAAAATGGCAGCAATTTCCGTGAGCGCTAAAGTTTATGTTTTTTACAGCATGATCAACAAGACTTTCCCCAAGTCTTCCCAAAGGTTCTACTTGGCACAAACACTAATTAAAAGCATAAACCCACATCTAAACAGAGGCTATATGAATTATTTATTACTAAACAGGAACAAAAAGCAAGGAACTAAAATAAAGTTGGGTTGCCTCCCAACAAGCGCTATCGTTTAACGCCCCTAGCTAGGCACGATGATTTCAATGATGCTCACATAAAAGATAAGAATTGAAACATAATGAGAGCATCTTGAAGAATATGACTAGCACATTTAAGCCTAACCCACTTCCTATGCATAGGGATTTTGTGAGCAAACAACTTATGGAAACAACAATCAACTTGCATACGAAGGTAAAACAAGCATAACTTCAAAATTTTAAGTACATAAAGAGAAAACTTGATATTATTGCAATTCCTACAAGCATATGTTCCTCCCTCATAATAATTTTCAGTAGCATCATGAATGAATTCAACAATATAACCAGCACCTAAAGCATTCTTTTCATGATCTACAAGCATAGAAATTTTACTACTCTCCACACAAGCAAAATTCTTCTCATGAATAATAGTGGGAGCAAACTCAACAAAATAACTATCATGTGAGGCATAATCCAATTGAAAACTAAAATCATGATGACAAGTTTCATGGATATCATTATTCTTTATAGCATACAAGTCATCACAGTAATCATCATAGATAGCAACTTTGTTCTCATAATCAATTGGAACCTCTTCCGGAATAGTGGATTCATCACAAAATAAAGTCATGACCTCTCCAAATCCACTTCCATCAATATAATCATCATAAATAGGAGGCATGCTTTCATCATAATAAATTTGCTCATCAAAACTTGGGGGACAAAAAATATCATCTTCATCAAACATAGCTTCCCCAAGCTTGTGGCTTTGCATATCATTAGCATCATGGATATTCAAGGAATTCGTACTAACAACATTGCAATCATGCTCATCATTCAAATATTTAGTGCCAAACATTTTAGAGATCTCTTCTTCTAGCAGTTGAGCACAATTATCCTTTCCATCATACTCACTAAAGATATTAAAAAGATGAAGCGTATGAGACAAACTCAATTCCATTTTTTTGTAGTTTTCTTTTATAAACTAAACTAGTGAGAAAACAAGAAACTAAAAGACTCGATTGCAAGATCTAAAGATATACCTTCAAGCGCTAACCTCCCCGGCAACGGCGCCATAAAATAGCTTGATGTCTACTACACAACCTTCTTCTTGTAGACGTTGTTGGGCCTCCAAGTGCAGAGGTTTGTAGGACAGTAGCAAATTTCCCTCAAGTGGATGACCTAAGGTTTATCAATCCGTAGGAGGAGTAGGATGAAGATGGTCTCTCTCAAGCAACCCTGCAACCAAATAACAAAGAGTCTCTTGTGTCCCCAACACACCCAATACAATTGTAAATTATATAGGTGCACTAGTTCGGCGAAGAGATGGTGATACAAGTGCAATATGGATAGTAGATAATAGTATTTGTAATCTGAAATTATAAAAACAGCAAGGTAGCAAGTGATAAAAGTGAGCGTAAACGGTATTGCAATGTGTGGAAACAAGGCCTAGGGTTCATACTTTCGCTAGTGTAAATTCCCTCAACAATACTAACATAATTGGATCACATAACTATCCCTCAACATGCAACAAAGAGTCACTCCAAAGTCACTAATAGCGGAGAACGAACGAAGAGATTATGGTAGGGTACGAAACCACCTCAAAGTTATTCTTTCCAATCAATCCATTGGGATATTCCTATAAGTGTCACAAATAGCCCTAGAGTTTGTACTAGAATAACACCTTAAGACACAAATCAACCAAAATCCTAATGTCACCTAGATACTCCAATGTCACCTCAAGTATCCGTGGGCATGATTATACGATATGCATCACACAATCTCAATTCATCTATTCAACCAACACATAGAACCTCAAAGAGTGCCCCAAAGTTTCTACCGGAGAATCACGACGAAAATATGTGCCAACCCCTATGCATAGGATCATGGGCGGAACCCGCAAGTTGGTCACCAAAACATACATCAAGTGGCACGTGGTATCCCATTGTCACCACAGATATCCACGGCAAGACAAACATCAAGTGTTCTCAAATCTTTAAAGACTCAATCCGATAAGATTACTTCAAAGGAGAAACTCAATTCATTACAAGAGAGAAGAGGGGGAGGAGAAACATAAGATCCAACAATAATAGCAAAGCTCGTGATACATCAAGATCATGCCAAATCAAGAACACGAGAGAGAGAGAGAGAGAGAGAGAGAGAGAGAGAGAGAGAGAGAGAGAGAGAGAGATCAAACACATAGCTACTGGTACATACCCCCAGCCCCGGGGGAGAACTACTCCCTCCTCATCATGGAGAGCACCGGAATGATGGAGATGGCCACCGGAGAAGGATTTCCCCCTCCGGCAGGGTGCCAGAACGGGTCTAGATTGGTTTTCGATGGCTACGGAGGCTTCTGGCGGCGGAACTCCCGATCTATTGTGCGTTCTGGAAGTTTTAGGGTATATGGAGTTATATAGGCAGAAGAAGCACGTCAGGGGAGCCACGGGGCCCCCACGAGGCAAGGGGCGCACCCTAGGGGGGGAGCCCCCACCCTCGTGGGCAGCTCCCGTATATTCTGACATGTGGTCCAAGTCCATCAGGTGTGTTTCCTTCCAAAAATAACTTCTCAAGTTGATTTCGTTCCGTTTCGACTCCGTCTGATATTCCTTTTCTTCAAAACACTGAAATAGGCATAAAACAGCAAATCTGTGTTGGGCCTTCGGTTAATAGGTTAGTCCCAAAAGTAATATAAAAGTGGAAAATAAAGCCCAATATTGCTCAAAACAGTAGATAATATAGCATGGAGCAATCAAAAATTATAGATACGTTGGAGACGTATCACATCTTTTTCACAAAATACCAAAAATATTATCTTATCATATCTATCAGATCTCACTCTCGTAAGTGGCCATGTAGGGATTGACAACCCCTATTCGCGTTGGTTGCGAGGATTTATTTGTTTTGTGCAGGTACGAGGGACTCGCGCGTAGCCTCCTACTGGATTGATACCTTGGTTCTCAAAAACTGAGGGAAATACTTATGCTACTTTGCTGCATCATCCCTTCCTCTTCGGGGAAAACCAACGCAGTGCTCAAGAGGTAGCACCAAGCTTTAGCACGATCTCTAAGTGAAAAAGGAAATAGCTTCAATTTAACAATATTATTATCCACATCTTTCTTGTTTTGCATATCACACAAATCAACGAAGCTATTTAGATGGCTAGAGGCATCTTCACTAGGAAGGCCGGAAAACGGATCTTTCATGACAAGATTTAGCAAAGCAGTATTAATTTCACAAGATTCAGCATCGGTAAGAGGAGCAATCGGAGTGCTAATAAAATCATTGTTGTTGGTATTGGTGAAGTTACATAATTTAGTATTATTTTGAGCCATCGTGACAAGCAAGCAAACTAACACACAAGCAAACAAAAAACAAGCGGGCAAAAAGAGACAAATAGAGAAAGAGATGGAGGATAGAGAGAGAGGGCGAATAAAATGGTAAGGGTGAAGTGGGGAAGAGGAAAACGAGAGGCAAATGGCAAATAATGTAATTCGGGAGATAAGGGTATGTGATGGGTACTTGGTATGTTGACTTTTGCGTAGACCTCCCCGGCAACGGCGCCAGAAATCCTTCTTGCTACCTCTTGAGCACTGCGTTGGTTTTCCCCGAAGAGGAAGGGATGATGCAGCAAAGTAGCATAAGTATTTCCCTCAGTTTTTGAGAACCAAGGTATCAATCCAGTAGGAGGCTACGCGCGAGTCCCTCGTACCTGCACAAAACAAATAAATCATTGCAACCAACACGAATAGGGGTTGTCAATCCCTACACGGCCACTTACGAGAGTGAGATTTAATAGATATGATAAGATAATTTTTTTGGTATTTTTGTGATAAAGATGCAAAGTAAAATAAAGGCAAAGTAAAAAAGCAAAGGAAATAACTAAGTAGTAAGAGATTAATATGATAAAGATAGACCTGGGAGCCATAGGTTTCACTAGTGGCTTCTCTTGAGAGCGTAAGTATTCTACGGTGGGTGAACAAATTACTGTTGAGCAATTGATAGAATTGAGCATAGTTATGAGAATATCTAGGCATGATCATGTATATAGGAATCATGCCCGAGACAAGTAGACCGACTCCTGCCTGCATCTACTACTATTACTCAACTCATCGACCGCTATCCAGCATGCATCTAGAGTATTAAGTTAAAAACAGAGTAACGCTTTAAGCAAGATGACATGATGTAGAGGGATAAACTCATGCAATATGATGAAAACCCCATCTTGTTATCCTCGATGGCAACAATACAATACGTGCCTTGCTGCCCCTACTGTCACTGGGAAAGGACACCGCAAGATTGAACCCATAGCTAAGCACTTCTCCCATTGCAAGAAAGATCAATCTAGTAGGACAAACCAAACTGATAATTCGAAAAGACTTGCAAATATAACCAATGATACATAAAAGAATTCAGAGAATATTTAAATATTGTACATAGATAGACTTGATCATAAACCCACAATTCATCGGTCTCAACAAACACACCGCAAAAAGAAGATTACATTGAATAGTTCTCCACAAGAGAGGGGGAGAACATTGTATTGAGATCCAAAAAGAGAGAAGAAGCCATCTAGCTAATAACTATGGACTCGTAGGTCTGAGGTAAACTACTCACACTTCATCGAAGGGGCTATGGTGTTGATGTAGAAGCCCTCCGTGATCGATGTCCCCTCCGGCGGAGCTCCGGAACAGGCCCCAAGATGGGATGTCGTGGATACAGAAAGTTGCGACGGTGAAATTAGGTTTTTGGCTCTGTATCTGATCGTTTGGGGGTACGTAGGTATATATAGGAGGAAGGAGTACGTCAGTGGAGCAACAGGGGGCCCACGAGGGTGGAGGGAGCGCCTGGGGGGGTAGGCGCGCCCTCCTACCTCGTGGCCTCCTCTTTTGTGTCTTGACGTAGGGTCCAAGTCTCCTGGGTCTTGTTCGTTGAGAAAATCACGTTCCCGAAGGTTTCATTCCGTTTGGACTCCGTTTAATATTCATTTTCTTCGAAACCATAAAACAGGCAAAAAACAGTAATTCTGGGCTGGGCCTTCGGTTAATAGGTTAGTCCCAAAAATAATATAAAAGTGGAAAATAAAGCCCAATAATGTCCAAAACAGTAGATAATATAGCATAGAGCAATCAAAAATTATAGATACGTTGGAGACGTATCAGGCTACACCCAGCCGGGCACACAGTAGTCCTACATCCAGACTAGCACGAGTACATAGCAGCAGGATTTGGCCGCCGGACAGCAGGATGAGGAGGACAACGAGGACGATGATCCAACTGATTCTGCTGGCGATCCGAAGAAGAAGCGTAGATGAGAAAGCTTAAACATGCGCGAGGACGAGTTGTTTACAATGCATGGTTGGCCACTGGTATTGATCTAATCCATGGCACGAAGAAAAAGGGCACAGCATTTTGGTCCAACATTCGCACATGGTTCTATGAATATAAGCATTTTGCACCCTACTTTGACACGGTCATCCGCAACCGTGAATCAAAGTCCCTCAAGAGACCATGTCCAAGTATTGCGGCCACTTAGCGCATCTCATCGCACAGTGGCCTAGTGGTGCGTAAATCATCAAGAGTAAGTTCATTTGGCTGGACACGCATAGTTTTGTTGATCACTGACCGGATATGCAAAGGTTTGTAGCCAGATATGCATAGTTTTGTTGATCACTAGCCGAATATGCATAGTTTTGTTGATCACTAGCCGGACATGCAATGTTTTGTAGCCGGACATCCATACTTTTGTTGATCACTTGCCGGATATGCATTGTGTGACAATGTTTTACTTTGTAGCCTTCTCGCGCATGTATGGTGTTCAAGTTGGAGAAGAAAATTTTCACTATCATGCATTGTTGGTTGAAGTTCAATGGGCAACCTAAGTGAAACACATTCATATCCAAGACCGCTGCCCAAGCCACAGAGAAAGAAACTGGTGACCCAACGGACCCAACAAAAGAACCGCCCAACAAAGTTAGAAGAGGGTTCGGAGTAAAGAAGTGGGAGGAGACAGAGCAAAGCGAGAAGCTGTGGGCGGCCAAGATGACGAACATGTTCGAGGACATCTTGATGAAGAAGGAGGAGGCATATGTCAAGCGCTCGGACATCAAGGAAGAAAAAAAGGGGGAGAGGTTCAAATTGTTGATGAAGGCGACCAAGAAGAAGCTCAAACTCGAAGAGTAGAGGGCCATGATCTAAGAGAAGAAGGCAATGCTCGAGGAGAAGAAGGTGATGCTTGAAGAAAAGAAGGCGAAGATCACAGCCACGCGGAGGACGCCAAGATGTTGTCCTTGAATTTGGAGTCTTTGGATGCCGAGGCAAAAATGACCGTGCAAGCCGTCCGCTATAAGATCTTGCAGAAAGATGAGTTGAAGGCAGCGGCAAATTGACCCTTGTCTGTTGTATGCCATGATTCATTTGAGTATCGTCACACGCTAATACAATATGCAATTTTGCTTCCTTGTATCAAACCCACTTTGCATACCTGGTGGGCGAGATAATTAAATTCCTTCTTACTAATTGTAAGTCACTTGGCAGGCCGAACTTATACATAGGTGAGTGGCGAATCAACATGAGAAATGAAGGGTGGACTCAAAATATGAAGTCCTAACTCCTAAGCCTAGTTAGCAAATGCGTTAGAATTGTTACATGCAAATTACATGCAATATAGTACTACTCTGTCTCGTAATGTAAGACGTTTTTGCAGTTTAATTTAAACTGCAAAAACATCCTATATTATGGGACAGAGAGAGTAATTGTCAAGTGACATATTTAGGTTCCTAATTAGTAATTCTCCCTCTGGTTGTAAATACAAGGCCACTATCAAAAATATATTTTACAGCTATACAAGGTCACCATCTCTTTTCAAGAAGGATTGATTAGGTTTCTACCTTGTACGATGGTGCTCATTACTGTGAACACTTGCATGCAATTATAGAAGAAAAAGACACCACAACCAATGTGTTTAGTTATTTTTTTGCGAGAAAACTTTTGATATATTCATCTTCAATCATGGCAGTACAACTAACACCAGAAATAATAAAAAATACATCCAGATCTATAGACCGCCTAGCGACGACTACTGAAGCGAGCAGAAGGCGCGCCGCCGTCATCGTCCCTCCCTCATCGGAGTCGAGCACAACTTGTTGTAGTAGACAGACGAGAAGTCGTTGTGTTAAGCCCTCATAGGATCAGCGCATCAGAACATCAACCGCCGTCGATGAAGAATAAGGTAGATCAAAAGGATCCAACCCGAAGACACACGAACATAGACAAATAACAACCAGATCCGAGCAAATCCGCCGAGGGTAGATCCGCGGGAGACACACCTCCACACGCCTACCAACTATGCTAGGCGCACCACCGGAACAGGGGTTAGGCGGGAAAACCTTTATTCCATCTTCAGGGAGCCGCCGCCGTCTCGCCTTCCCGAGCAGGACACAAACCCTAACAAATCTTAAAGGAACGACTAACAACAGAGCCCTCCCGCCGGCCCTTACCAGGATCCACCGCGCCCCCATGACCCTAGGGCCACCGGAGACGAGGCGGACCTACGCGGAGCCAGTGAGAGGCACAAACCCTAGCTGTTTTTTTAGGAGGAGGAGGCGGCTGTGTTGCTTCCCTGCAATATGTTTAATTGACTCAAAATACAAGATTTTCCACACAATTAATTGTGTTACTTATTAGTTGATTTTGTTTTCTTGATATCTAAAAATTGAGAAAGTGGTCTTGTGTACAAAACGGGAGGGAGTAACATGTTTGAAGGGTAAAGCCGCCCGATAAAATCTCCACTGGAGTGCATCCATCTATTTTGATGTGTAGGCTTGTAGATATGCACCTCATTTGACTTCCACAGATGAAAATGGACCCATTCAAAAAAGGAAAACGAAAATGTAGGAGGTCCTTTTGATTTAGAAAAGCCAGTTTACAAAAGTTGAAAGGCTAGTGCATGCATCCACGCACTAATGTCTGGCTAGTCATAATTACAAGGAGCTACTTACTAGCTAGTGAGTGCAGCTGAAGTACATATTGTACCACAAGATCCATGTACGACCACCGATTTCTAAGCCCTTTCCTGTGCACTTTGAGTTGAGGGTTATGAATATGCTCCCAATATCCAATTTAGCGGCGGTTGGAGCAATTCTTCCCGCATTTGTATAATTTTCGTCCGTCTAAATTCTAAGTACCCCCTCTGTTCATTTTTATAAGGCTTTGTAAATGTTTCAGACAGTGTGCAAAACAACACAATTTTGTTTGTCTGAAACGATTTATAAAAAATTTTGTTTGTCTGAAACGATTTATAAAAGTGAAAGGAGGGAGTAGATCAAAACGAGTACATCAATTTTATTTTATTTTGAAAAAAAGAGATTGTACTATTAATGACTGGTTTGGCCACATAGGCTTACAATCTCATCAGGACGCGAGCGCAACCAGGCAGCTGCACGCGCGGAGAAGAACTCCCCAACCGGGCAAGTCTATGGCTAGCAACGTTCTGATCACGAGACATAGCAGCAATTTTGAACTCACTCCCCGTCTCCTTCCAGTAAACGCTTGGTTTCACCGACCAGAGCCGTCACCGGAGATCTGTCAGTACCATGCTCCAGCATCGCCGCCGCCGCGACTGAGCAATCTGTCTCAAGGATGAAAGGGGCCGAGCTCATCTTGCCGGCGTCTATATATCGATCAGGCGATCGAGTTTGTGCCCAACAAGTTCGAACTACATGCGTGTCCCTATCGGTCTCAAAGACTTGAGCAACTGACAATTACGCAGCAGCAAATCTCTAGACGGTTCGAATTTGTCGCACTACAGATTGAGGATCAAATTGGCTAAGGACGAAATTGCTGATGCGACGCGGTAACTGACAAGTAACTAATCGAAGCGGAGCGGTCAGGAATTCCGGATCGCCCTGAGCCGGAGACGAGCAGATCAATCGTGATCGATCGTGTGGCGAGCAAAACCGCGACGACGACGATGGGAAACCGCACTCGATCTGCACGTACCGCGCCTCCATTTCCATCCACCCTGTTGGCGACGCACTCGGCCCCTTTTCCTTTGCCGAGAAACGCACGTATCGCGCGAGCTTTCGTGCGCGAGGCCGGTCGTCTCCAATCTCCAGCCTGACAAATGCCCCACGTCAAAGTCCATTGGAGTGCCTCGGAAAGCTTCGTCCCTATATAAGCAAGTCCCCCGGCGTCTCACAACATTCCAAGACACGGAGGTCATTCGCCCGGCAGCCTTTCCTTTCCCTCGTTCCTTCCTTGGAAGCTTGCGTTGCTCCCCTCCCTTCTCCCTCCGGTCCTGTCAGCTCGTAGCATAACTCCAACAGAATAAGTGACGCAGAAGCAGCGGTCAACCTATATATACCATAGCAGAGCCGGCCAGCCGGGCCGCATTTTCTTGGCACGCTTGCAGTAGGGAGGGGCTCGTCTGGACCTGCTTCTGCCGGTGATCATGGAGGCCGCTGCGAGGGACGCGCAGAGCGGGCTGGAGTGGCGGGTGACGGTGCCGGAGGGCGCGTCGGTGACGGTGGAGCACGAGGCCGGGCCGGCCGGGAGGGCCTGGGCGTGGCTGGTCGCCTGCGTGCTCATGCTCGGGGCCACGGTGTCCGGCTTCGCCAAGAAGGTGTGGAAGATTGGCGCCGACGATCCGAGGAGAGTGGTGCACGGCCTCAAAGTCGGCGTTGCGCTTACCTTGGTCTCCGTCTTCTACTACACCAGGCCGCTCTACGACGGCGTCGGCGGGGCTTCCATGTGGGCCATCATGACCGTCGTCGTCATTTTCGAGTACACTGTTGGTAAGTCGCACCTAGTAGAATCATTACAAAACGGATCAGTAGCGGAGCAACTGTATCTTCAGCATGCATGCATGCATGTATTTACTCTTGGCTTGATCGCTGATTTTTTTTGTGTATGGACGTGTAGGCGGCAGCGTGTACAAAGGGTTCAACCGGGCCGTGGCGACGGCGAGCGCCGGCGTGCTCGCGCTGGGCGTGAACTGGGTGGCGAGCAAGTCCGGCGACAAGCTCGAGCCGGTCATCACCACTGGCTCCCTCTTTCTTCTTGGTACGTAGTACTATAAACCTTCGTGCGCACTTACAAACCGGGCACGCTACCTTTCTGCCACACGTACTAATAATTATCTATGGGGTGTGCGCGTGCAGCTGCGGCAGCCACCTTCTCGCGGTTCATACCGACGGTGAAGGCCCGGTTCGACTACGGCGTGACCATCTTCATCCTGACATACAGCCTGGTGGCCGTGTCGGGGTACCGCGTCGACGAGCTGGTGGAGCTGGCGCAGCAGCGGCTTGTCACCATCGCCATCGGCATCTTCATCTGCCTCGCCGTCTGCGTGCTCATCTGGCCCGTGTGGGCCGGCCAGGAGCTGCACCAGCTCACGGTGCGCAACATGGAGAAGCTCGCGGCCGCCGTGGAGGGCTGCGTCGAGGAATACTTCGGCGAGGAGGAGGGCGCGCAGGCCAAGTCGGAGGGCTACAAGTGCGTGCTCAACTCCAAGGCGTCCGAGGACTCGCAGGCCAACCTGGCGCGGTGGGAGCCCGCGCACGGCAAGTTCGGCTTCCGCCACCCCTACGCCCAGTACACCAAGCTCGGCGCCGCCATGCGCCACTGCGCCTACTGCGTGGAGACCCTCAAGAGCTGCGTCGGCGCCGAGCTCCAGGCCCCCGAGAGCGTGAAGCGGCTGCTCGCCGACGTGTGCACGAGGCTGGGTGCGCAGTGCGGGCGGGTGCTGAGGGAGGCGTCCAGCTCCGTGGCCACGATGACGACCTCCCCGGCCCTGGACTTCGCCGTGGCAGACATGAACACGGCCGTGCACGAGCTGCAGGGCGACATGCGGGAGCTCCCGTTCACGCTGGCCGGGGAGCCGGAGGAGGCGTCGCTGATCGACGCCATGCCGCTCTTCACCGTGGCGTCGCTGCTGACGGAGATATCGACGAGGATCGAGAGCGTGGTCGACGCCGTGGACACGATGGCCAGCCTCGCCAGCTTCAAGCAGGCGGACGATGATGACGACAAAAAGGGAGACGCCGAGCTGAAAACGAAAGTACATCCATTGAACGAGACAGACTCCGATGAGCCACCTGAAGAAAACAAAACAACCAAACCTTCTGAGCAGGTTTAGAACGAGCGTCGTCTATGAAAGCGCTCCGGAGCAGCTGGACTTATCGGACCGGACGAGTAACCGAGTATGATCAGATTTAACCTGACAATACCATCGAGTTAGCTATATCAGTAGTAATTACATTCTTGTTTATAGCGTTGGTTATTATTTTCCGCGGACAGAAGATGATGCATGAACTTCTGATCCGCGGCGTTCAGGTCGAATAAACACCGGCTTATGATCATCGCAGAGTAGACCGGCGTCCATCATGTTGTACCTGTGCATACATATATGTTGACACGATCATACAAACTGATGAAATGACACTAGTTTTCTCATTTCAGAATATGAAAAGACAGTAGCTGCTAGTAGTACGTACCCGTGTGCGTACCACACTTGTACAAACCGACGGAAAAGGCGGCTGAGCACACGAACCTTGCAGGGCTGGCTACCCTAAAATAATCCATCCTATAGACATGCGGTCACTCTCCGTGCTTTTCCCCTAGTCGATGCCATGTTTCTATTTCTCTGGTGCAGCCTGTTGCATTACAGCAGCGCGGCGCACTAGAGGATTGTGCGCTCGCATTGCCCCGGTTCCGATCGTATCGCCTCGAGAAAGAGGTTTTATAATCGGGCCGGGAAAGGCGTCGTCCTTGTCCGGCCGACGGCGGCGCAACCCAAACCCGTTGAGCTCGATGGCGTATCGTACCTGATGCCGAGGTTAGGAGGACAGTGGCCATGGGATTCGGCCCAGCTCCTTCCTAGTGGAGTACAAACACAGCGGCACTGAGCTGCTGGGAGATGGGAGAGGACCCCCTGATGGCGGGGTAGATGACGCCTCATGCATATCTGAAACGAAATGGCGGACCGCTGGATCACTCGGTTGGATATCATCGTCCTCGAGCTGAGCGATGGCCACGGGATAATGTTTCGGTGGCGGTAATGCGTATGGAAACAGCGTTATCTCCATGGTTAGCCGTGGCTGAATAATATCTCATGGGATATTGCGATCTTCGGATTTCAGTAGCCCCCATGCAGTGGATGTGCTCTGACCAACATGATAAAGCTATGCAGCCGCGAGTAGCACTCACAACTCTTTATACATCAACTTGGTGTGTGATTTATGCTTTAATGAAACAAGCATTTTTCGTATGGGAAGCACTAGCCGACGCCTTTCAGTTTCACCTGGAAAAACATTCATGGTTATATTTGAAGACAATTGCCCCTTCATCGCTTTGGGTATGAAAAGTTTTGGACGCGTCCGCCATGTCAGCCCGGTCCGCCACGACCATACAGACCCCGCTTCGTCCCCATTAAAAAATCCTCATCTGAAGCAAGCCCTAGCTTCACTCCACTCACCGCCCCGCTCTCCATCACTTCCCATCCACTCGCCATTCGTTCCCCTCCCCCCGGGCTAAGTACATACTCCCTTCGTTCGGAATTACTTGTCGCGAAAATGGATGTATCTAGATGTATTTTAGTTCTAGTTACATCCATTTTCGAGACAAGTAATTCGGAACGGAGGGAGTAGATGACAACGTATAACAAACACCTGAAGAGTATAAGAATCAGGATTGCTCAGCCCCATGAACCTATGTTAACTTGTGTCAATGATGTTTTTTCAATTTACGTATAGCACAGTTGTGCTTCTCACAGAAGCACAATTTTTTTCGAGAAGCAAAGTTGTGCTTCTTGTGGAAGCAAATTTGTGCTTTTAGTTGAAGCATTTTTTTTCAAGAAGCACAGTTGTGTTTCTCGCGAAAGAAAAGCAAATGTATGCTTCTCATGTAAGCGCATGCTTTTTCTCTTTTGGAAAAGCATAACCATGCTTCACAAAAAAATACACAAAAGAAATCTCTAAAACCTACGGAAAATTAGGAGAAAACCGAAAAGATGAAAACCCCGAAAACACGATCTAAATCCGGAAAACACGTGCAAAACAATTCAGATGAAACGCCGAACATACAACACGTGACGGCAGCTGGGCGCTCCACTTGGTAGGCTCCCAGGCCATAAAAGTGACATTTGCGGGAGGCCTGCAAGGGGTAACACTTAGTTGCTCTCCTATATCTCTCTTGATGCGAGATGGAATTGAAGGCAGCCTCAAGCGAGCATATTATTGGGTCGAGCCAAGTAGCTTTCTACTGGTTTGTCTTTCTTCTCCATTTTCTCATTCTTCATCGTTTATATATTTTTGAAACATTTGAAATACATATATTCCAGAACCAAAATGTACTTAATTTTTCTAAAATCACGAGGAGTATGGATTTTAAACAATTTTGAATGTTGACCCAATATGAACATTTTGTTAGCATAATTTTAATAAAATGTCGACAACATTAAAAAAATGTTTGTGCTATTGAAAAGTGGTCATGCGTTTCCAAAATATCAAATATTTATACAACTAAAAGTATGTTTATGCAATTCAAAAAAATATGCCGTTCATAAAAATGTATGTTACATTAAAAAATGTTCATGAGTCCAAAACTATGTTCATGATATTCATGTGTTTCAAAAATATTTCGTGACATCTTGTAAAATGTATATACAATTTAAAATATGTGCCTAATTTAAAAAAGCATCATACCATTTATAAAGATGTTGCAACATATATTTGCACTCGACATGTATCAAAAAATGTTCAAAAACATGTATTTAAATGTGTATAAAGAAGTTTTAGATGTATAAGAAAAATGTACAAACTTTATGAAAAAACATAGACATCAAAACATATATATAATTAAAAATATGTATTTAAAAATTATTAAACGTGTATAACAAATTGCTCTAATATATATGAAAAATATACAATGTATGCGAGAAAAAGGGAAATAGATGTTGAAAAAGGCAAAAGGATAAAAAAACAAAAAACAAAGCAAACCGGCAGAGAAATACAGAAAACCAAAACCCAAAAGAAAATTGTAGAAAACCGACACAGACAACCGAAAGAAAAGATAATGGGAAAAGGGAAAATGAAAACAAAAAGGAAAACCCGACGAAAAAGCGCAAGAAAAAAAACGAAAACCAGCACATAAAAATATAGATAAAGAGAGAGAAAAACCGGCCCTAAAAACCGCTCCTGTAAGAACCATATATTAGGATGGCCCGATAACGCCTGGACGCGAAAATCCTTGAGGCGAGACGGAAGATATTGTAGCATTAGTAGTTATATAAACAAGCGGATCCTATACGGCGCGTAGGACACCCCCTAGCGCCATGGTGCACCCCCTCCCCCC
>NC_041390.1:485041542-485092771 GCF_002162155.2 Triticum dicoccoides | reverse complement strand
CCCCCCTTTCTTTTTTCTTTCCTTTTTTCATCTTTACTTTTTACCTTTTTGCGAGTTTTCTTTCAAATTCATGAACACTTTTTTGTTCATCGTATTAAAAAAATTCATCAATGTAAAAAAAGTTCAACAATTCAGAAAATGTTCATCGAATTCAAATTTTTTGTTCATTGGATTTTAAAAATGTAGACCAAAATTCAAAAATTGTTCATCGACCTCGAAAAATATTCATTAAATTAAAATTTGTTCATCAAACTCCAAATTTGTTCATTGATTTCAAAGTTTGTTCATCCATTTTTCAAAAAAAACTTGAATACAAATTTTCTTCATCAAGTTAAAAAATTGTTCATCAAATTCAAATATTTTTTATGAAATATAAAAAATGCTCATCATTATAAAAAATGCTCATAAAAATGTTCATTAAAATTAAAAAGATGTTCATTCTTTTGAGTTGCAAACATTTTTGAATTCAAGAACTATTTTTATGACAATGCACAATATTTTTGAATTTTACAACCAATCCTGAATTATTTGGATATAGAATAAATGAAAAACAGAAAGTAAAAAAGGAAAAGTAAGAGAACGAAAAAAACGGGGGCGCCTGCTCGCGCATGGGCAAACCCAATAGGGCGCCCACTATGTTCAAATAATCGAGTTAGTTTTGTTTGTGTTTGATCCCTAGTATCCACTATGTTCTGAGATTGATGTTGCTATGACTTTGCTATGCTTAATGCTTGTCACTAGGGCCCGAGTGCCATGATTTCAGATCTGAATCTATTATGTTTTCATAAATATATGTGTGTTATTGATCCTACCTTGCAAGTTGGAGACACATATTATGAGTTATGATCCGCATACCCCAAGGTGACAATAATTGGGATTCTTTCCGGTGATTATCGTAGTTTGAGGAGTTCATGTATTCACTAAGTGCTAATGCTTTGTTCTGGTTCTTTATTAAAAGGAGGCTTTAATATCCCTTAGTTTTCTTATGGACCCTGTTGCCACGGGAGGATATGACAAAAGATATCATGCAAGTTCTTTTTCATAAGCACGTATGACTATATACGGAATATATGCCTACATTATATTGATGAATTGGAGCTAGGTATGTGTCACCCTAGGTTATGACTGTTACATGATGAATATTATCCAACACAATTATCGTTGCCGATCCAATGCGTACGAGCTTTTCACATATTGATCTTTGCTAAGTTACTTTTGCCGTGCTGCTGTTACAATCACTACAAAACTGCTACTGCTACTATTGCCACTGTTATCATTACTTCCATACAACTTTGCTACTAAAACTTCGTTGCAGATATTAAGTCTTTTAGATGTGGTTGAATTGACAACTCAACTGCTAATACTCGTGAATATTCTTTGGCTCTCCTTGTGTCGAATCGATAAATTTTGGTTGAATACTCTACCCTCGAAAACTGTTGCGATCCCCTATACCAGTGGGTTATCAGCGCGCAGGGCTCCGCTACAACGGGGAGGCCCGGGAAGGCCTTGAAGGAAATATGCCCTAGAGGCAATAATAAAGTTGTTATTTATATTTCCTTATATCATGATAAATGTTTATTATTCACGCTAGAATTGTATTAACCGGAAACTTAGTACATGTATGAATACATAGACAAACATAGTGTCCCTAGTATGCCTCTACTTGACTAGCTCGTTAATCAAAGATGGTTAAGTTTCCTGACCATAGACATGTGTTGTCATTTGATGAACGGGATCACATCATTAGAGAACGATGTGATGGACAAGACCCATCCGTTAGCTTAGCATAATGATCGTTTAGTTTTATTGCTATTGCTTTCTTCATGACTTATACATATTTCTCTGACTATGAGATTATGCAACTCCCGAATACAGGAGGAACACCTTGTGTGCTATCAGACGTCACAACGTAACTGGGTGATTATAAATATGCTCTACAGGTGTCTCCGATGGTGTTTGTTGAGTTGGCATAGATCGAGATTAGGATTTGTCACTCCGAGTATCGGAGAGGTATCTCTGGGCCCTCTCGGTAATGCACATCACTATAAGCCTTGCAGGCAATGTGACTAATGATTTAGTTACGGGATGATGCATTACAAAACGAGTAAAGAGACTTGTCGGTAACGAGATTGAACTAGGTATGAGGATACCGAAGAACCAAATCTCGGGCAAGTAACATACCGATGACAAAGGGAATGACGTATGTTGTTATGCGGTTTGACCGATAAATATCTTCGTAGAATATGTAGGAGCCAATATGAACATCCAGGTTCCGCTATTGGTTATTGACCGAAGATGTGTCTCGGTCATGTCTACATAGTTCTCGAACCCGTAGGGTCCGCACGCTTAACATTCGATGACGATTTGTATTATGAGTTATGTGTTTTGGTGACCGAAGTTTGTTCAGAGTCCCGAATGAGATCACGGACATGACGAGGAGTCTCGAAATGGTTGGGAGGTAAAGAATGATATATTGGAAGGTTATATACGGATACCGGAATGGTTCCGATAAGGTTTGTGGATTTTTCGGAGTACCGGGAGGCTACCGGAACCCTCCGGGAAAGTTAATGGGCCTATTGGGCCATACCGGAGAGAGGGAGGAGGGAGGCTGCCATAGGAGGTGGCGCCCCCAAGCCCAAACCGAATTGGACTAGGGGGGGGGGGGGGGGGGTGCGGCTCCCCTTTCCTTCTCCCTCTCCCTCTTTCCCCTTTCCCCTTTCCGTTGGTTGGAAGGAGGGGGGGGGGCGAATCCTACTTGGACTAGGAGTCCAAGTAGGACTCCCCCCTTGGCGCGCCCCCCTTGGGCCGGCCACCTCCTCCTCCCCCCTTTATATATGGGGGCAGGGGGCACCCCAAAGGCACATTAATTGTCCCTTAGCCGTGTGCGGTGCCCCCTCCATAGTTTACCAGCTCAGCCATATTGTCGTAGTGCTTAGGCGAAGCCCTGCGCGGATCATATCATCAACACCGGCACCACACCATCGTGCCGACGAAACTCTCCCTCGACCCTCTATTGGATCAAGTGTTGGGGATCGTAGCAGAAATTTAAAATTTTCTACGCATCACCAAGATCAATCTATGGAGTCATCTAGCAACGAGGGGAGAGGAGTGCATCTACATACCCTTGTAGATCGCGAGCGGAAGCGTTCAAGAGAACGGGGTTGATGGAGTTGTACTCGTCGTGATCCAAATCACCGAAGATCCTAGCGCCGAACGGACGGCACCTCCGCATTCAACACATGTACGGAGCGAGAACGTCTCTCGCACCTTGATCTAGCAAGGAGGAGGGAGAGGTTGAGGAAGAGGGCTCCAACAGCAGCACGATGGCGTGGTGGTGGTGGAGCAGCAGTACTCCGGCAGGGCTTCGCCAAGCTCTTGCGGAGGAGGAGAGGTGTTGGGGAGGGGAGGGGCTGCGCCTTGGATGGTGTATGCAGCCCTCCCCTTGCCCCTCTATATATAGGGGAAGGAAGGGGGCCGTCCCCCTCTAGATGAGATCTAGAGGGGGGCGGCGGCCAAGGGGAGGAGGCTTGCCCCCCAAGCAAGGGGGGCGCCCCCTTAGGGTTTCCCCCCCAACCCTAGGCGCATGGGCCCAAGGGGGGGATGCGCCCATCCCATGTAGGGCTGGTTCCGTTTCCTCTACAGCCCATTAGGCCCTCCGAGAGAGGTGGCCCCTCCCGGTGGACCCCGGAACCCCTCCGGTGGCCCCGGTACAATACCGATATGCCCCCGAACCTTTCCGGTGACCGTATGACAACTTCCTACATATAAATCTTCACCTCCAGACCATTCCGAAACTCCTCGTGACGTCCGGGATCTCATCCAGAACTCCGAACAACATTCGGTAATCACATACAAGTCTTCCTAATAACCCTAGCGTCATCGAACCTTAAGAGTGTGTAGACCCTATGGGTTCGGGAACCATGCAGACATGACCGAGACAACTCTCCGGCCAATAACCAACATCGGGATCTGGATACCCATGTTGGCTCCCACATGTTCCACGATGATCTCATCGGATGAACCACGATGTCGAGGATTCAAGCAATCCCGTATACAATTCCCTTTGCCAATCGGTACATTACTTGCCCGAGATTTGATCATCGGTATCCCAATACCTCATTCAATCTCGTTACCGGCAAGTCACTTTACTCGTTCCGTAATGCATGATCCCGTGACCAACTACTTAGTCACACTGAGCTCATTATGATGATGCATTACCGAGTGGGCCCAGAGATACCTCTCCGTCATACGGAGTGACAAATCCCAGTCTCGATTCATGCCAACCCAACAGACACTTTCGGAGATACCTGTAGTGTACCTTTATAGCCACCCAGTTACGTTGTGACATTTGGTACACCCAAAGCACTCCTACGGTATCCGGGAGTTGCACAATCTCATGGTCTAAGGAAATGATACTTGACACTTAGAAAAGCTCTAGCAGACGAACTACACGATCTTGTGTTATGCTTAGGATTGGGTCTTGTCCATCACATCATTATCCTAATGATGTGATCCCGTTATCAATGATATCCAATGTCCATGGTCAGGAAACCGTAACCATCTATTGATCAACGAGCTAGTCAACTAGAGGCTCACTAGGGACATGTTGTGGTCTATGTATTCACACATGTATTACGATTTCCGGATAACACAATTATAGCATGAACAATAGACAATTATCATGAACAAGGAAATATAATAATAACCATTTTATTATTGCCTCTAGGGCATATTTGCAACATTCTCCCACTTGCACTAGAGTCAATAATCTAGTTACATTTTGATGAATCGAACACCCATAGAGTTCTGGTGTTGATCATGTTTTGCTCGAGGAAGAGGTTTAGTCAACGGATCTGCGACATTCAGGTCCGTATGCACTTTAAAAATATCTATGTCTCCATTTTGAACATTTTCATGAATGGAGTTGAAGCGACGCTTGATATGCCTGGTCTTCCTGTGAAACCTGGGCTCCTTGGCAAGGGCAATAGCTCCAGTGTTGTCACAGAAGAGAGTCATCGGGCCCGACGCATTGGGAATAACTCCTAGGTCGGTAATGAACTCCTTCACCTAGATTGCTTCTTGTGCTGCCTCCGAGGCTGCCATGTACTCCGCTTCACATGTAGATCCCGCCACGACGCTTTGCTTACAACTGCACCAGCTGACTGCCCCACCATTCAAGATATACACGTATCCGGTTTGTGACTTAGAGTCATCCAGATCTGTGTCGAAGCTAGCATCGACGTAACCCTTTACGACAAGCTCTTCGTCACCTCCATAAACGAGAAACATATCCTTAGTCCTTTTCAGGTACTTCAGGATATTCTTGACCGCTGTCTAGTGTTCCATGCCGGGATTACTTTGGTACCTTCCTACAAAACTTACGACAAGGTTTACATCAGGTCTGGTACACAGCATGGCGTACATAATAGACCCTATGGCTGAGGCATAGGGGACGACACTCATCTTTTCTCTATCTTCTGCCGTGGTCGGGCATTGAGCTGTGCTCAATCTCATACCTTGCAACATAGGCAAGAACCCCTTCTTGGACTGATCCATATTGAACTTCTTCAATATCTTGTCAAGGTATGTACTCTGTGAAAGACCAATGAGGCGTCTCGATCTATCTCTATAGATCTTGATGCCTAATATATAAGCAACTTCTCCAAGATCCTTCATTGAAAAACACTTGTTCAAGTAGGCCTTTATGCTTTCCAAGAATTCTATATCATTTCCCATCAATAGTATGTCATCCACATATAATATGAGAAATGCTACAGAGCTCCCACTCACTTTCTTGTAAACACAGGCTTCTCCATAAGTCTGTGTAAACCCAAACGCTTTGATCATCTCATCAAATCGAATGTTCCAACTCCGAGATGCTTGCACCAGCCCATAGATTGAGCGTTGGAGCTTGCACACCTTGTCAGCATTCTTAGGATCGACAAAACCTTCCGGCTGCATCATATACAATTCTTCCTTAAGGAAACCATTAAGGAATACCGTTTTGACATCCATTTGCCATATCTCATAATCATAGAATGCGGCAATTGCCAACATGATTCGGACGGACTTCAACTTTGCTACGGGTGAGAAAGTCTCATCGTAGTCAACCCCTTGAACTTGTCGATAACCCTTAGTGACAAGCCGAGCCTTATAGATGGTCACATTACCATCCACGTCTGTCTTCTTCTTAAAGATCCATTTATTTTCTATGGCTCGCCGATCATCGGGCAAGTCAGTCAAAGTCCATACTTCATTTTCATACATGGATCCTATCTCGGATTTCGTGGCTTCCAGCCATTTGTCGGAATCTTGGCCCGCCATCGCTTCTTCATAGTTTGAAGGTTCACCATTGTCCAACAACATGATTTCTAGGACAGGGTTGCCGTACCACTCTGGTGTGGAACGTGTCCTTGTGGACCTACGAAGTTCAGTAGCAAATTGATCTGAAGTTTCATGATCATCATCATTAACTTCCTCTCTAGTCGGTGCAGGCACCTCAGGAACATTTTCGTGAGCTGCACCACTCTCCGGTTCAAGAGGCAATACTTCATCAAGTTCTACTTTCCTCCCACTTACTTCTTTCGAGAGAAACTCTTTCTCTAGAAAGGATCCATTCTTGGCAACAAAGATCTTGCCTTCGGATCTGAGGTAGAAGGTATACCCAATAGTTTCTTTAGGGTATCCTATGAAGACGCATTTTTCCAATTTGGGTTCGAGCTTTTCAGGTTGAAGTTTCTTCACGTAAGCATCGCATCCCCAAACTTTTAGAAACGACAGCTTAGGTTTCTTCCCAAACCATAATTCATACGGTGTCATCTCAACGGATTTCGATGGAGCCCTATTTAAAGTGAATGCGACAGTCTCTAAAGCATAGCCCCAAAATGACAATGGTAGATCGGTAAGAGACATCATAGATCGCATCATATCTAATAGAGTGCGATTACGATGTTCGGACACACCATTATGCTGAGGTGTTCTAGGCGGCGTGAGTTGTGAAACTATTCCACATTTCCTTAAGTGCGTGCCAAATTCGTGACTCAAATATTCTCCCCCACGATCTGATCGCAAGAACTTGATTTTCCTGTCATGTTGATTCTCATCCTCACTCTGAAATTCCTTGAACTTTTCAAAGGTCTCAGACTTGTGTTTCATTAAGTAGACATACCCATATCTACTCAAGTCATCAGTGAGGGTGAGAACATAACGATAGCCACCATGAGCCTCAACACTCATTGGACCGCACACATCTGTATGTATGATTTCCAATAAGCTGGTTGCTCGGTTCATTGTTCTGGAGAACGGAGTCTTGGTCATTTTTCCCATGAGGCATGGTTCGCATGTGTCAAATGATTCATAATCAAGAGACTCCAAAAGTCCATCTGCATGGAGTTTCTTCATGCGTTTGACACCAATGTGACCAAGGCGGCAATGCCACAAGTATGTGGCACTATCATTATCAACCTTACATCTTTTGGTATTCACACTATGAATATGTGTAACATCACGTTCGAGATTAAATAAGAATAAACCATTGACCAACGGGGCATGACCATAAAACGTATCTCTCATATAAATAGAACAACAATTATTCTCGGATTTAAATGAGTAGCCATATCGTATTAAACGAGATCCTGATACAATGTTCATGCTCAAAGCTGGCACTAAATAACAATTATTGAGGTTTAAAACTAATCCTGTAGGTAAATGTAGAGGTAGCATGCCGACGGCGATCACATCGACCTTGGAACCATTCCCGACGCGCATCGTCACGTCGTCCTTCGCTAGTCTCCTCTTATTCTGCAGCTCCTGTTTTGAGTTACAAATACGAGCAACCACACCGGTATCAAATACCCAGGAGCTACTACGAGTACTGGTAAGGTACACATCAATAACATGTATATCACATATACCTTTGGTGTTGCCGGCCTTCTTGTCCGCTAAGTACTTGGGGCAGTTCCGCTTCCAGTGACCACTTCCCTTGCAATAAAAACACTCAGTCTCGGGCTTGGGTCCATTCTTTAGCTTCTTCCCGGCAGCTTGCTTACCGGGTGCGACAACCCCCTTGCTGTCCTTCTTGAAGTTCTTTTTACCCTTTCCCTTCTTGAACTTAGTGGTTTTATTCACCATCAACACTTGATGTTCCTTTTTGATTTCCACCTCTGCTGATTTCAACATTGAATATACCTCAGGAATGGTCTTTTCCATCCCCTGCATATTGAAGTTCATCACAAAGCTCTTGTAGCTAGGTGGGAGCGAATAAAGGATTCTGTCAACGACCGCATCATCCGGGAGACTAAATCCCAGCTGAGACAAGCGGTTGTGCAACCCAGACATTTTGAGTATGTGCTCGCTGACGGAACTATTCTCCTCCATCTTACAACTGTAGAACTTGTCGGAGACTTCATATCTCTCGACCCGGGCATGAGCTTGGAAAACCATTTTCAGCTCTTGGAACATCTCATATGCTCCGTGTTGCTCAAAACGCTTCTGGAGCCCCGGTTCTAAGCTGTAAAGCATGCCACACTAAACCAGGGAGTAATCATCAGCACGGGACTGCCAAGCCTTCATAACGTCTTGGTTTGCTGGGGGTGGTGCTTCACCTAGCGGTGCTTCAAGGACATATGCTTTCTTGGCAGCTATGAGGATGATCCTCAAGTTCCGGACCCAGTCCGTATAGTTGCTACCATCGTCTTTCAGCTTGGTTTTCTCTAGGAACGCGTTGAAGTTGAGGACAACATTAGCGTGGGCCATTTGATCTACAAGACATATTATAAAGATTTTAGACTAAGTTCATGATAATTAAGTTCATCTAATCAAATTATTTAATGAACTCCCACTCAGATAGACATCCCTCTAGTCATCTAAGTAATACATGATCCGATTCAACTAGGCCGTGTCCGATCATCACCTGAGACGGACTAGTCATCATCGGTGAACATCTTCATGTTGATCGTATCTTCTATACGACTCATGTTCGACCTTTCAGTCTTCCATTTTCCGAGGCCATGTCTGTACATGCTAGGCTCGTCAAGTCAACCTAAGTGTTTTGCATGTGTAAATCTGGCTTACACCCATTGTATGCGAACGTTAGAACCTATCACACCCAATCATCATGTGGTGCTTCGGAACAACGGACCTTAGCAATGGTGCACAGTTAGGGGGAACACTTTCTTGAAATTATTGTGAGGGATCATCTTATTTATGCTACCGTCGTTCTAAGCAAATAAGATGTAAAACATGATAAACATCACATGCAATCAAATAGTGACATGATATGGCCAATATCATTTTGCTCCTTTTTGATCTCCATCTTCGGGGCACCATGATCATCGTCGTCACCGGCATGACACCATGATTTCCATCATCATGATCTCCATCATCGTGTCTTCATGAAGTTGTCTCGTCAACTATTACTTCTACTACTATGGCTAACGGTTAGTGATAAAGTAAAGTAATTACATGACGTATAAGTTGACACGCAGGTCATAAATAAATTAAGACAACTCCTATGGCTCCTGCCGGTTGTCATACTCATCGACATGCAAGTCGTGATTCCTATTACAAGAACATGATCAATCTCATACATCACATATATCATTCATCACATCCTTTTGGCCATATCACATCACACAGCATATGCTGCAAAAACAAGTTAGACGTCCTCTAATTGTTGTTGCAAGTTTTTTTTACGTGGCTGCTATAGGTTTCTAGCAAGAACGTTTCTTACCTACGCCAAAACCACAACGTGATGTGCCAATTTCTATTTACCCTTCATAAGGACCCTTTTCATCGAATCCGATCCGACTAAAGTGGGAGAGACAGACACCCGCTAGCCACCTTATGCAACTAGTGCATGTCAGTCGGTGGAACCAGTCTCACGTAAGCGTACGTGTAAGGTCGGTCCGGGCCGCTTCATCCCATGATGCCGCCGAATCAAGATAAGACTAGTAAAGGCAAGTAAATTGACAAAATCGATGCCCTCAACAACTTGTGTTCTACTCGTGCATAGAAACTACGCATAGACCTAGCTCATGATGCCACTGTTGGGGATCGTAGCAGAAATTTAAAATTTTCTACGCATCACCAAGATCAATCTATGGAGTCATCTAGCAACGAGGGGAGAGGAGTGCATCTACATACCCTTGTAGATCGCGAGCGGAAGCGTTCAAGAGAACGGGGTTGATGGAGTCGTACTCGTCGTGATCCAAATCACCGAAGATCCTAGCGCCGAACGGATGACACCTCCGCGTTCAACACACGTACGGAGCGAGGACGTCTCCCGCGCCTTGATCCAGCAAGGAGGGGGAGAGGTTGAGGAAGAGGGTTCCAACAGCAGCACGACAACGTGGTGGTGGTGGAGCAGCAGTACTCCGGCAGGGCTTCGCCAAGCTCTTGCGGAGGAGGAGAGGTGTTGGGGAGGGGAGGGGTTGCGCCTTGGATGGTGTATGCAGCCCTCCCCTTGGCCCTCTTTATATAGGGGAAGGAGGAAGGGGGCCGGCCCCCTCTAGATGAGATCTAGAGGGGGGGGCAAGGGGAGGGGGCTTGCCCCCCAAGCAAGGGGGGCGCCCCCCTTAGGGTTCCCCCCCAACCCTAGGCGCATGGGCCCAAGGGGGGGATGCGCCCAGCCCATGTAGGGCTGATTCCCTTTCCTGTACAGCCCATTAGGCCCTCCGAGAGAGGTGGCCCCTCCTGGTGGACCCCCGGAACCCCTCTGGTGGCCCCGGTACAATACCGATATGCCCCCGAACCTTTCCGGTGACCGTATGACAACTTCCTACATATAAATCTTCACCTCCGGACCATTCCGGAACTCCTCGTGACGTCAGGGATCTCCTCCGGGACTCTAAACAACATTCGGTAATCACATACAAGTCTTCCTAATAACCCTAGCGTCATCAAACCTTAAGTGTGTAGACCCTACGGGTTCGGGAACCATGCAGACATGACCAAGACAACTCTCCGGCCAATAACCAACAGCGGGATCTGGATACCCATGTTGTCTCCCACATGTTCCATGATGATCTCATCGGATGAACCACGATGTCGAGGATTCAAGCAATCCCGTATACAATTCCCTTTGTCAATCGGTATGTTACTTGCTCGAGATTCGATCGTCGGTACCCCAATACCTCATTCAATCTCGTTACCGGCAAGTCACTTTACTCGTTCCGTAATGTATGATCCCATGACCAACTACTTAGTCACACTGAGCTCATTATGATGATGCATTACCGAGTGGGCCCAGAGATACCTCTCCGTCATACAGAGTGACAAATCCCAGTCTCGATTTCATGCCAACCCAACAGACACTTTCGGAGATACCTGTAGTGTACCTTTATAGCCACCCAATTACGTTGTGACGTTTGGTACACCCAAAGCACTCCTACGGTATCTGGGAGTTGCACAATCTCATGGTCTAAGGAAATGATACTTGACACTTAGAAAAGCTCTAGCAGACGAACTACACGATCTTGTGCTATGCTTAGGATTGAGTCTTGTCCATCACATCATTCTCCTAATGATGTGATCCCGTTATCAATGAAATCCAATGTCCATGGTCAGGAAACCGTAACCATCTATTGATCAACGAGCTAGTCAACTAGAGGCTCACTAGGGACATGTTGTGGTCTATGTGTTCACACATGTATTACGACTTCCAGATAACACAATTATAGCATGAACAATAGACAATTATCATGAACAAGGAAATATAATAATAACCATTTTATTATTGCCTCTAGGGCATATTTCCAACATCAAGAGCTCAAGGGACGTCATCGTGCTGAAGTGCGCTGAACACGGAGGTGTCATACATTCGGTACTTGGATCAGTTGGATCGTGAAGACGTTCGACTACATCAATTGCATTAACCTAACGCTTCCGCTTTCGGTGTAGGAGGGTATGTGGACACACTCTCCCCTCTCGTTGGTATGTATCTCCTAGATAGATCTTGCGTGATCGTAGGATTTTTTTTGAAATTGCATGCTACGTTCCTAACAGTGGCATCCGAGCGAGGTCTATGCGTAGATGATATGCACAAGTAGAACACAATGAGTTGTGGGCGATAATAGTCATACTGCTTACCACCAACGTCTTACTTTAATTCGTCGGTATTGTTGGATGAAGCGGCCCAGACCGACATTACATGACCGCGTTCATGAGACTAGTTCTACCGACGTGCTTCGCACACAGGTGGCTAGCGGGTGTCTGTTTCTCCGACTTTAGTTGAATCGAGTTTGACTACGACCGGTCCTTGTTGAAGGTTAAAACAACACACTTGACAAAAAATCGTTGTGGTTTTGATGCGTACGTAAGAACGGTTCTTGCTCGAAGCCTGCAGCAGCCACGTAAAACTTGCAACAACAAAGTAGAGGACGTCTAACTTGTTTTTGCAGGGCATGTTGTGATGTGATATGGTCAAGACGTGATGAGATATAAATTGTTGTATGAGATGATCATGTTTTGTAGAAGTTATCGGCAACTGGCAAGAGCCTTATGATTTTCGCTTTATTGTATGAAATGCAATCACCATGTAATTGCTTTACTTTATCACTAAGCGGGAGCAATAGTCGTAGAAGCTATAGTTGGCGAGACGGCAACGATGCTACGATGGAGATCAAGGTGTCAAGCCGGTGACGATGGAGATCATGATGGTGCTTTGGAGATGGAGATCAAAGGCACAAGGTGATGATGGCCATATCATGTCACATATTTTGATCGCATGTGATGTTTATCCTTTATGCATCTTATTTTGCTTAGTACGACGGTAGCATTATAAGATGACCCCTCACTAAATTTCAAGGTATAAGTGTTCTCCCTGAGTATACACCGTTGCTACAGTTCGTCGTGCCGAGACACCACGTGATGATCGGGTGTGATAAGCTCTACGTTCACATACAACGGGTGCAAGCCAGTTTTGCACGTGCAGAATACTCGGGTTAAACTTGACGAGCCTAGCATATGCAGATATGGCCTCGGAACACAGAGACCGAAAGGTCGAACGTGAATCATATAGTAGATATGATCAACATAGTGATGTTCACCATTGAAAATTACTCCATCTCACGTGATGATCGGACAGGGTTTAGTTGATATGGATCACGTGATCATTTAGATGACTAGAGGGATGTCTATCTAAGTGGGAGTTCTTTAGTAATATGATTAATTGAACTTTAATTTATGATGAACTTAGTACCTCATAGTTTTTGCATATCTATGTTGTTGTAGATCAATGGACCGTGCTACCGCTCTCTTGGACTTCAATGCATTCCTAGAGAAAGCTAAGTTGAAAGATGATGGTAGCAACTACACAGACTGGGTCCGTAACTTGAGGATTATCCTCATTGCTGCACAGAAGAATTACGTCTTGGAAGCACCGCTAAGTGCAAGGCCCGCTGCAGGAGCAACTCTGGACGTTATGAACGTCTGGCAGAGCAAAGCTGATGACTACTCGATAGTTCAGTGTGCCATGCTTTAAGGTTTAGAATCGGGACTTCAAAGACGTTTTGAACGTCATGGAGCATATGAGATGTTCCAGGATTTGAAGTTAATATTTCAAGCAAATGCCCTAGTTGAGAGATATGAAGTCTCCAACAAGTTCTATAGCTGCAAAATGGAGGAGAATAGTTCCGTCAGTGAACACACACTCACAATGTGTGGATACCATAACTACCTGACTCAGCCGGGAGTTAATCTTCCTGATGATAGTTTCATTGACAGAGTTCTTCAATCACTGCCGCCAAGCTATAAAGGCTTCATGATGAACTATAATATGCAAGGGATGGAAAAGACAATTCCCAAGCTCTTTGCGATGCTAAAGGCTGCAGAGGTAGAAATCAAGAAGGAGCATCAAGAGAAGACCACTAGTTTCAAGAAAAAGGGCAAAGGGAAGAAGGGGAACTTCAAGAAGAAGAACAAGCAAGTTGCTGCTCAAGGGAAGAAGCCCAAGTCTGGACCTAAGCCTGAAATTGAGTGCTTCTACTACAAAGGGACTGGTCACTGGAAGCGGAACTGCCCCAAGTATTTGGCGGCTAAGAAGGATGGCAAAGTGAAAGGTATATTTCATATACATGTTATTGATGTGTACCTTACTAATGCTCGTAGTAGTGCCTGGGTATTTGATACTGGTTATGTTTCTCATATTTGCAACTCGAAAGAGGGGCTACGGATTAAACAAAGATTGGCTAAGGACAAGGTGATGATGCGCGTGGGAAATGGTTCCAAAGTCGATGTGATCACCGTCGGCACGCTACCTCTACATCTACTGTCGGGATTAGTTTTACAACTAAATAATTGTTATTTGGTGCCAGCGTTAAGCATGAACATTATATCTGGATCTTGCTTGATGTGAGACGGTTATTCATTTAAATCAGAGAATAATGGTTGTTCTATTTATATGAGTAATATCTTTTATGGCCATGCACCCTTGATGAGTGGTCTATTTTTATTGAATCTCGATTGTAGTGATACACATATTCATAATATTGAAGCCAAAAGATGCAAAGTTAATAATGATAGTGCAACTTATTTGTGGCACTACCGTTTAGGTCATACTGTTGTAAAGCGCATGAAGAAACTCCACGCTGATGGGCTTTTGGAATCACTTGATGCTTGTGAACCATGCCTCATGGGCAAGATGAGCTAGACTCCATTCTCCGGAACAATGGAGCGAGCAACTGACTTATTGGAAATAATACATACTGATGTATGCAGTCTGATGAGTGTTGAGGCTCACGGTGGGTATCATTATTTTCTAACCTTCACAGATTATTTGAGCAGATATGGGTATATTGACTTAATAAAACATAAGTCTGAAACAATTGAAAACTTCAATGAATTTCAGAGTGAAGTGGAAAATCATCGTAACAAGAAAATAAAGTTTCTACGATCTGATCATGGAGGTGAATATTTGAGTTATGAGTTTGGTCTTCATTTGAAACAATGTGGAATAGTTTCGCAACTCACGCCACCTGGAACACCACAGCGTAATGGTGTGTCCGAACGTCTTAACCGTACTTTATTAGATATGGTGCAATCTATGATGTCTCTTACCGATTTACCGCCATTGTTTTGGGGTTATGCTTTAGAGACGGCTGCATTCACATTAAATAGGGCACTGATACATCTCCAATGTATCTACTTTTCGTAACACTTTTCCTCTTGTTTTGGACTCTAATTTGCATGATTTGAATGAAACTAACCCCAGACTGACGTTGTTTTCAGCAGAACTACCATGGTGTTGTTTTTGTGTAGAAATAAAAGTTCTTGGAATGGAACGAAACTTTGCGAGGAATTTTTATATAATATATAAGAATTTCTGGAGCCAAGACCTACCGGAGAGGGGCTCCTGGGTGGGCACAACCCACCTGGGCACGCCCCCTCTCCTGGTGCGCCCAGGTGGGTTATTCCCACCTGGTGGCCCCGCAGACCATGAAACTAATGCTATAAAATCCTATTTTCAGAGAAAAAATTAGGGAGAAAGAATTATCGCGATCCATGAGACAGAGCCGCCGCCAAGCCCTGTTCTTCCTCGGGAGGGCAGATCTGGAGTCTGTTTGGGGCTCCGGAGAGGGGGATCTTCGTTCTTCATCATCACCAACCCTTCTCCATCGCCAATTCCATGATGCTCCCCACTGGGAGTGAGTAATTCCTTCATTGGCTCGCTGGTCAGTGAGGAGTTGGATGAGATTCATCATGTAATTGAGTTAGTTTTGTTAGTGCTTGATCCCTAGTATCCACTATGTTCTTAGATTGATGTTGCTATGAGTTTGCCATGCTTAATGCTTATCACTTTGGGCCGGGGTGCCATGATTTCAGATATGAACCATTTATGTTATCACCATTATATTCATGTTCTAGATCCAATCTTGCAAGTTATAGTCACCTGCTACGTGTTATGATCCGGTGACCCTGGAGTGACAATAACCGGGACTTCTTCCGGTGATTACCGTAGTTTGAGGAGTTCATGTATTCACTATGTGTTAATGCTTTGTTTCGGTTCTCTATTAAAAGGATGCCTTAATATCCCTTAGTTTCTGTGTTGACACCTGATTTTGGCAAGATACAGATTGCAATGAAGATGGTATCGAGTGAATGAGTTTTCAGCATAAAAATATTCACGTCACCGAGTGGAACCACTTTGATGTTTCGGTTATATTCATTCGACTTTATCTTACCGACTGAAACTATATTCCGAGTGGCATAGTTCAATGTTCCGAGTGGTTTTTGGCCAATCACGTCTTCAAGATGACCTCGGAAGAAGGAGCACTCTTAAGGAATTGTCTTCGTCTCGTCGAAGCAATCGATTTTGATATATAAATCATCTCAATCCGAGTTCATATGCAAAAGTTAGAGGCAATATACTGCAGACTGAACCTCAACGGAAATATAGCGCGAGGTGCCAGACACTTGTCTGATAGGTTGCGCGAGTAATTCGGCCATCAATATGGCCTTGAATCAAAAACCTTCAACATGGAAAAGTTTCTTCTCATCGAGCCGATCAATTTTCATATATAATTCGTCTCAATCCGAGATCATATGAGGCCTGGAGAGACAAATCAAGATCGGGCTATGTTTTCAGTCGGAAATCCGAGTGAAAAGTTTACCATCCGAGTGAAAGTTTACGGTCGAGTGAAAGTTTACGGTCAAGTGAAATTGTACGGTCAAGTGAAAGTTTGCTGACCGGATGAACTTATTATTATCCAAGTGGAAATATAGTCATCCGAGTGAAAATATGATCATCCGAGTGAAATTGTCGTCCAGGTGAAAATATTCCGAGTGAAAAGATTACCATCGGGACGAAAACTTGCCGATTGAATAAGATAGTGCCTTCCGAGTGGAAATATAGTCATCCGAGTGGAAATATAGTTATCCGAGTGAAAGATTGTCTTCCGAGTGAAAAAGTCCAATCGGACGATCCGAGTGAAAGTATCTAATATCCGAGTGGATGAGCTCAAGTCCGAGTGAAATTGAGCATGTGCTCGAAAGTTTATCAAAATGACCTTGGATGAAGAAGTGTTCAATACAGAAGTTGTGCGTATCATCAAGACGGTAAATTTTTATCTTCGAGTCATCATCATCAGAGATAATATATAGCCTACAAATTCACTACGAGACTCGGATAATCCAGTCTACTGCAAAACCGAGTCCGACTGGAAGATAAAGATGACCTCGAAAAGTATTCAAGATGGCCTTATTTGAAAAAATGATCAACATGAGAGTTGTTCGTATCATCGAGGCGCACAAGTTTGATATTTGGGCCGTCTCGATCAGAGATCATATGCAAGCCCGGTGGCCTGCGCAAGAAGGAAGACAGAGTTTGGGCCAGATTCAGACTGAATCCGAGTTGGAATAGAATTAGGACTCTAGGACGTGAATTGATATAATTTTTCTTGTAAGGAAAGCCTAGATGAATCCTTTACTTGTACGCGAAGTCCAGCCGCCTTTTATATATGTTGGGGGTGACGGCCGATTGAACAACACACAATCGAACAAATCAATATACTACTTTTTCATCTACATTTTATCTCTCCACCGTTTTTCTATCTCGTTCTTCGCTGTTCTTCGTGTTTGAGAGCTGCGAATCCCGAGGCTCTAGGGGCGAGCGAATCGACCTAGGGCAGCCCATAGCCGCCGCACTCCCTGACGGGGTCCCTCCCGGGGGTGTGGGGTTTTCGGGTCTGCAAAAGCGCCCGTCGACTGTCTTGCGTATCGCGCTATCGGTCGGGTCTCCTTCGACGTGAGCTGCGGTGCATCACCCCCGGCATCGAGGGTACACGTGACGTGTTCGTGTGTCAACACACTTTTTGGCGACTCCGCTGGGGAACGAAGATCAATCGTCATCATCCACCATGTCTGATATTCCCAAGCCATCTGAGGTAGACGCCGATAACATCATTAAGCCCAGTCTTGATGAGATATCGGCCAATCATCGCCAAGTTTATGAGGAGTACAAGAAGGCGTGCGAGGAGAAGGACTTGCAGGAGTTCCTTGCAAAGTTCAAGAAGGATCGCCAAGGCAACATCACTCCGATTGAAGAAATCAAGTTCCCTCCTCTTCAAGCCGAGCAGGTTAAACCCTCTGTAAGTACTGCCTTTTCTCCTGAGCAGTGGGCTGAGATTGAAAGTCGTATTGCTGATGGTAACAATCTAGTATATCAAACTTTTATAGAAAATACTAATGCTCAGAAGAATATATCTTAATCGTCTAGTGGTAATAATGGTGTAGCTGCTAGTGTGCAAAACCCTAATCTGGCTTTACCTATTGCATCGGCGCCTCCCGTGCCGATGACTTATTATCCTACCCAAACAAATCAGATTGTGACTACACCCATTAATCCTATTATGAGCATGACAGGTTCGGTGGCAATGCCGAACCAAACTCTACCTACAGCTACAACCACTCGACCACTACCAAATTATGTGTCGACATACATGCCACAATTCCTACCCACAACTAGCAACCCTACTCCTTCTATGCCACTGCCACAAGCTGCATCGTCCACTATGGATGACGGTCTAGCTAATCTTAGAGAGGAGATGGCTAAGATGCTTCGAGAAAATTTTGGAGTTGAGTTACCTCAGAATCGGATTTACCAAAAGCCATACCCCGAGTACTTTGATGCCATCCAGTGCCCTCCAGGATATAAGATTCCAGATTTTGTTAAGTTCAATGGAGAGGGCACAAAAACCACATGGGAGCATGTTAGTCAATACTTAGCACAACTAGGTGAAGCAGGCTCACTAAATGAGTTGAAAGTGCGTTTGTTTCCTTTATCTTTAACTGGTACTGCATTTTCATGGTTTTCTTCTTTACCACATGGTTCCATTCAGGTTTGGTCGCAGCTAGAGCAGAAATTTCATGATCACTTTTATAGCGGCGACAATGAACTCAAGTTATCACATCTAACATCGGTTAAACAGAAGCATGATGAATCGGTCTCCGATTACGTCAAGAGATTCAGAGAAACAAAAAACCGGTGTTTTAGTTTGGTGATAACCGAGAGAGACTTGGCAGACCTAGTGCTGAGTGGTTTGAGAACTCCCATTAGAGAAAAGCTGGAAGGTTATGAGTTCTTAAATATCAACCAAGTCTTACAAAGGGCTTTGGCTCAGGAAAGCTGAAGCAAAGATCTCAAAGAAGTGCATAGATACAAAGCCGATCGTCCAAAGATGAATATGGTGGAATATGATAGTGATCACTCGGACGATGAGGGTGATGTTTTTGCTACTGAATTTGTTTGGCCATCTAAGGACAAACCCTTTACTTGCAATGATCTGAAACCGATTCATAAGAATCATGATGAAGAGATGAAGTTTACTTTTAACATTGCTAAGTGTGATAGAATATTTGATGCTTTGCTGCAGGCTAAGATTATTAGAATATCTCATACTTTACAGCCATTTGAAGAGCTAAAACGGCGTGCTTATTGCAAGTATCATAATTCTTTTTCTCATGCTACTAATGATTGCAATGTTTTTCGACGACAGATACAATCGGCCATTAATGATGGACGATTGAACTTTTCTGAGATGCAAGTTGATAAACAGCCTTTTCCAATGAATACCATGGATTTGGAGGGCAAGAAGCTACTCATTCGGCCGGAGGTAGCCAAATCTGCTAATAAAGCTAATGTCATTGTTGGTGAGCCCAGGAAAGACAAGGAGGACAACAAGGTCTTGGGGAGACATGTTGTGCTTGGTAAGCAACCCGATGGCAAGGAAGTAATCAAAATCACCATCAAGAATCCTACACTCGGGGGGAAACCGCAAGTGCAAGAAAATACGCGAGTTAAATTTGTCAAACCCAAGAGTCCAGAAGTTGGCAAGTGGAAGAGGAATGAAGCTAAAGTGCAACGCAAGCGGATCAAGCCAACTTTTGATATGTTGCTATCCAAATATGCTAATCAGTCGGCTGGTCCCAGCTCTAACCGACCATCATACCTGAAGCAACCAAGGTCACCATCAGCTGATATATTCAGTCAGTATATAAAACCGAGTGGACCAAGGGTGTCGTTTCCAGAAAAGCATACGCAATCTATTTGGGATCGACTTGACTATTCATATAGAGGCCGACTGAACATCGGTAACTATCGGTCGGCTGGTCAAAACATGTGACTGGATGGAAATTATTCGAGTGTAAGAATGCACCCAGGTGGAAGCTATCCGAGTGAAAAAATGTGGCCGAGTAGATTCCATCCGACTGAATTCCATCCGAGTGATATTCATCCGAGTGGATTCCATCAGAGTAAAAAGGTGCGCCCGAGTGGAAATTTCATGCATCTGGAAAGTCGAAAAGAATGGCGTGTTAAATCACCAAGTGTTGCAGCAGTTGAGTCGGGAAAAGGCAAGGAGAAAATGGATGCCGACTCACTTTCTTGGGCACCGAAACATTCACCATACAGCAACCAATTGTGCATAGCAATCCGACTGAGCCGATACTTGCTATCGCGCCAAAGCACTTGGCTAATGACCATAAAGCAAGCACCAGGCGAGTAAAAATGAGAGATCCTAAATACACTCAGCCAAAGTGGTGTCCTCCAAGGCTAACAAAGACACAAAAGAGGAAACTACAGAGGTTAAGGAGTCGAGAGATGGCAGAACAGGAGGCCGAGAAACAAAGGGATAAGTTGTTCAATGACACTCGACCCATGGTTCCACCAAAACAAGTGTGGAGGCCTAAACAAATACAAGACATAGCATCTTCTACATCTATCACAGCAATACCTACATCACCAAAGGAGGACGATGCAACAGATATGACATCATCTGCGACACTTCTTACTTATCCATCACTCGGACAAATTTCAGAATCGGTGGATGCACTCGAGGAGGAGGCTGATATGTTGGACTATGAGTCTACGCCGGTTCATGAAGGTATGGATATCAACATGGTGTACTAATTACCTGCTGAGTTTCATGCTGTAGATGAAGAAGGGGAGGTGGCGCAGCTGGATTTTGGCCCTAAAAACGCAATATTCGAGAAGCCAAAAGAACCAGTAATGCATCTTAAACCATTATATCTCAGAGGTCATATCAATGGGTCGCCGCTCACTCGGATGCTTGTTGATGGTGGTGCTGTGGTAAATCTTATGCCCTATTCGGTCTTCAAGAGATTGGGTTTGCCTGATGAAGAATTGATCAAGACCAATATGGTGCTCAATGGATTTGAAGGCAAAGAGAAAACTGAAGCCAAAGGTGTGATGTATGTGGAGCTTACAGTCGGAAGCAAAACTTTGGCTACTGCATTCTTTGTCGCTGAGGTGCAAGGTAACTACAACGTCATACTAGGCCGTGATTGGGTTCATGCAAACCAGTGCGTGCCATCCACTATGCACCAGTTTTTGATTCAGTGGGTTGATGATGAAGTGGAAGTTATTCACGCGGATAACTCGGCCTGTGTTGCTTTGGCCGATGCATCAGTGGATTGGCAACATCCCAATGCTACTTGCTTGACGGGACGTGACTTATCAGAATTTGATTTTCTCAGCGCAACCAAGAATGGTTTTGTGCCCGTCTCTTTAAAGCCGAGTGAATGCAATCGGCTCCAAGGTATGATATGTTTAAATGGATCCTAATTCCAAGTGGTTACAAAAACGTCTTGTAAAGTATCGGTCCAATGAGAACGATATGTATGAGTCTATAGAGGAGTTGGATGACATGGATAAACTTGGACAAGGTTTTACATCAGCCGATCAGTTAGAAGTGGTAGATATTGGAGATGGTTCAGTCACTTGACCGACATTTATAAACAAAAATTTGAAAGCCGATTGTAAGGCTAAGTTAATCGAGCTACTGAAAGAATATGTTTGTTGCTTTGCATGGGAATATCATGAGATGCCAGGGTTAAGCCGAGAGCTAGTGGAACATCGATTGCCTATAAAGGCCGGTTTTAGACCTTATAAACAGTCGGCCAGAAAATTTAATCCGAAAACATATGACCGAATCAAGGAAGAGATCGGTCGACTGCTTGAAGCTAATTTCATTCGACCTTGTAGGTATGCCGAGTGGATTTCTAACATTGTCCCAGTAGAGAAGAAAGGATCTGGCAAGTTGAGGGTGTGCATTGATTTCAGAGATTTGAATAGGGCTACACCCAAAGATGAGTATCCTATGCCAATAGCCGATATGCTTATTAATGATGCTTCTGGACATAAGGTTATTAGCTTTCTAGATGGTAATGCCGGATATAATCAAATTTTCATGGCCGAAGAGGACATGTACAAAACAGCTTTTCGATGTCCTGGTTTCCTTGGTTTATTCGAGTGGACAGTGATGACATTCGGATTAAAAAATGCTGGCGCCACGTATCAAAGGGCTATGAATTTGATTTTTCATGATTTACTCGGTGTCATACTTGAAGTTTATATTGATGATATTGTTGTCAAATCGGATGCTTTTGAATCTCACTTGGACGATTTGCGTTTATCTTTTGAAAGAATGAAAAAGTATGGATTGAAAATGAATCCTTTGAATTGTGCTTTCGGCGTGTCAGCTGGCAAGTTTTTGGGTTTCATTATTCATGAAGATGGTATAGAGATTGATCCCAAAAAGATAGAGGCTATACAGAAGGTGGAGGCTCCAACATGCAAGAGAGATATGCAAAAGTTCCTTGGCAAGGTCAATTATTTGAGAAGGTTCATAGCTAATCTATCAGGGAAAGTTGATGCATTTACTCCTATCCTTCGATTAAAGAATGGTGCTGATTTCACTTGGGGGGCAAAACAGCAAAAAGCATTTGATATGATCAAGAATTATTTGTGCACTCCTCCGGTGATGAAAGCACCCAAGCATAGGGAACCCTTCAGACTTTACATTGCAGCAGAGGAAGGAGTTATTGGTGCTGTTCTAACTCAAGAGACCGAAGGAAAAGAGCATGCCATCACTTATTTGAGCCGCTGTTTATTGGACGCAGAGACAATGTATACATTTATTGAGAAATTATGTCTATGCTTATATTATGCTTGCACAAAACTGAGACATTATTTAGTGCCAAGTGTTTGTGTAGTAGCTTGTCAAACCGATGTCATTAAATACATGTTGCATAGGCTAATTCTTAGTGGTAGAATTGGCAAGTGGGCTTATGCTTTGATTGAATATGATTTGGCTTATGAGTCTCTAAAATCCATGAAAGGCCAAATTGTTGCTAATTTCATTGTTGAACATCGGATTAATAACAAGCATGATGTTGATATGAACCTTGTTTCATTAGTACCATGGAGATTATACTTTGATGGTTCAGTTTGTAGCAATGGCCAAGGTGTTGGTATTGTTTATATATCTCCTCATGGTGCTGTTTTTGAAGCCTCATGCCGCTTAGAATATTTTTGCACAAACAATCAAGCCGAATATGAGGCATTGTTATTCGGCCTAGAGATGTTACTTGCTATAGGTGCTACACATATTGAGGCTTATGGTGATTCGTTACTAGTGGTGCAGCAAATATCCAAAGTCTTTCAGTGTTTGGACGAATCACTTAATGTTTATCTTGATAGATGTCTAGATATAATTTCTACTTTGGATTGCTTTAGCATTGCTCATATATCTAGACATGACAATTGGAAAGCAAATGAATTGGCACAACAAGCATCCGGATATCATGTTGATCATGGCATGTTTCATATCTCTCAAAGACCGATGTCTTGTCTTGCCAATATGGGAGAGGCCGAACCTGAACCCACTGATTCGGCCATTAACAAAAAGTCTAGTGCAGGTGACAATCCCGACTGGAGGAAGCCCATTGTTGATTACTTGTGCAATCCGAGTGAAAGGGTGGACAGGGTTGTTCGGCGTATGGCTTTCAAGTATATAATGAGAGATGATGGTCTTTATCGCCGAATTGTCGATGATGTTCTTCTAAAGTGTTTGGACGAGGACCAGGCAAGAGTTGCTATGGGAGAAGTACATGAAGGTATTTGTGGCGCTCACCAGTCGGCTCCCAAGATGAAATGGTTATTGCGACGTGCTGGGTTTTATTGGCCGACTATGATTAATGATTGCTTCAGATATTATGAGGGGTGTGAAGCTTGTCAAAAGTTTGGTGATATTCAATTGGCTCCTGCTGCTATGTTACATCCTAGTATCAAACCGTGGCCTTTCAGAGGTTGGGGTTTAGATTTCATTGGACAAATCCATCCGTCTTCCTCAAAAGGGCATCGGTTCGTATTGGTGGCAACCGATTATTTCACTAAATGGTCTGAAGCAGTACATCTCAAGAACATGACGCATACGGAGGTAATTCAATTCATAACTCAGCACATTATTCATAGATTCGGTATTCCTCAAACGTTAACTACAGATCAAGGTTCACCTTTCATGTCACACCAAGTCAGAGAGTTTGCCGAATCTTATAACATAAAGTTGCTCAATTCCTCTCCATATTATGCCCAAGCTAATGGACAAGCTGAGTCTAGCAATAAAATTTTAATCAAGCTCATCAAGAAGAAATTGAGGATAATCCAAGGAGATGGCATGACTTGTTGTCTGAGGCATTATGGGCACATAGAATCTCAAGGCATGGTGCTACGAAAGTGACTCCATATGAGCTAGTATATGGTCAGGAGGCTGTTTTACCAGTGGAAGTAAATTTGAATGCTTTGAGAATAGCCAAACAAAATGATTTATCGGCAATAGACTTCTATAACTTGATGATGGACAACATTGATGAGATTGCTGATAAACGTTTGGCTGCTTTGAATGCCATAGAGAGAGATAAGTTGAGGGTGGCAAGGGCTTACAATAAGAAAGTCAAGTTGAAGAATTTTCAAGTTGGTGATCTTGTTTGGAAAGTGATTCTGCCGATTGGTTCAAGAGATAGAAAATTCGGGAAGTGGTCTCCAAGTTGGGAAGGTCCTTTTAGAATTACAAGAGTTGTTCCCGGAAATTCATATTTGGTGGAATCAATACAAGGGGCATTGTTACCTCGAGCTCTCAATGGCAAATATTTGAAGAAGTACCACCCGAGTGTGTGGCAGGAAGCCTAAGTGGGCAATGGCCGATATATGATTATCACCCTTAGCACAAACATGGCCAATACATAATTATCGCCCTGAGAAAAATAAATGGCCGATGGAGTGTTGATATCGTCCTTAGAACAAACACTATGCATATTATTTTTTGGCGTGCAAGCTTTGCCAAAAACAGGGGGGCATGTGTTGACACCTGATTTTGGCAAGATACAGATTGCAATGAAGATGGTCTCGAGTGAATGAGTTTTCAGCATAAAAATATTCACGTCACCGAGTGGAACCACTTTGATGTTTCGGTTATATTCATTCGACTTTATCTTACGGACCGAAACTATATTCCGAGTGGCATAGTTCAATGTTCCGAATGGTTTTTGGACAATCACGTCTTCAAGATGACCTCGGATAAAGGAGCACTCTTAAGTAATTGTCTTCATCTCGTCAAAGAAATCGATTTTGATATATAAATCATCTCAATCCGAGTTCATATGCAAAAGTTAGAGGCAATATACTGCAGACTGAACCTCAACGGAAATATGGCGCGAGGTGCCACACACTTGTCTGATAGGTTGCGCGAGTAATTCGGCCATCAATACGGCCTTGAATCGAAAAACCTTCAACATGGAAAAGTTTCGTCTCATCGAGCCGATCGATTTTCATATATAATTCGTCTCAATCCGAGATCATATGAGGCCTGGAGAGACAAATCAAGATCAGGCTATATTTTCAGTCAGAAATCCGAGTGAAAAGTTTACCATCCGAGTGAAAGTTTACGGTCGAGTGAAAGTCTACGGTCGAGTGAAATTGTACGGTCGAGTGAAATTTTTCTGACCGGATGAACTTATTATTATCCAAGTGGAAATATAGTCATCCGAGTAAAAATATGATCACCCGAGTGAAATTGTCGTCCAGGTGAAAATATTCCGAGTGAAAAGATTACCATCGGGACGAAAACTTGCCGATTGAATAAGATAGTGCCTTCCGAGTGGAAATATAGTCATCCGAGTGGAAATATAGTCATCCGAGTGGAAATATAGTTATCCGAGTGAAAGATTGTCTTCCGAGTGAAAAAGTCCAATCGGACGATCCGAGTGAAAGTATCTAATATCCGAGTGGATGAGCTCAAGTCCGAGTGAAATTGAACATGTGCTCGAAAGTTTATCAAAATGACCTTGGATGAAGAAGTGTTCAATACAGAAGTTGTGCGTATCATCAAGACGGTAAATTTTGATTTTGGAGTCATCATCATCAGAGATAATATATAGCCTACAAATTTACTACGAGACTTGGATAATCCAGTCTACTACAAAACTGAGTCCGACTGGAAGATAAAGATGACCTCGAAAAGTATTCAAGATGGCCTTATTTGAAAAAATGATCAACATGAGAGTTGTTCGTATCGTCGAGGCGCACAAGTTTGATATTTGGGCCTTCTCGATCAGAGATCATATGCAAGCCCGGCGGCCCGCGCAAGAAGGAAGACAGAGTTTGGGCCAGATTCAGACTGAATCCGAGTTGGAATAGAATTAGGACTCTAGGACGTGAATTGATATAATTTTTCTTGTAAGGAAAGCCTAGATGAATCCTTTACTTCTACACGAAGTCCAGCCGCCTCTTATATATGTTGGGGGTGACGGCCGATTGAACAACACACAATCGAACAAATCAATATACTACTTTTTCATCTACATTTTATCTCTCCACCGGTTTTCTATCTCGTTCTTCGCTGTTCTTCGTGTTTGAGAGCTGCGAATCCCGAGGCTCTAGGGGCGAGCGAATCGACCTAGGGCAGCCCATAGCCGCCGCACTCCCTGACGGGGTCCCTCCCGGGGGTGTGGGGTTTTCGGGTCTGCAAAAGCGCCCGTCGACTGTCTTGCGTATCGCGCTGTCGGTCGGGTCTCCTTCGACGTGAGCTGCGGTGCATCACCCCCGGCGTCGAGGGTACACGTGACGTGTTCGTGTGTCAACAATTTCCAATATGGACCCCGCTGCCACGGGAGGGTAGGTGATACGTCTCCAACGTATCTATAATTTTTGATTGCTCCATGCTATATTATCTACTGTTTTGGACATATTGGGCTTTATTTTCACTTTTATATTATTTTGGGACTAACCATTAACCGGAGGCCTAGCCCAGAATTGCTGTTTTTTGCCTATTTCAGTGTTTGGAAGAAACAGAATATCAAACGGAGTCCAAACGGAATAAAATCTTTGGGAACATGATTTTCTCACCAAACGTGATCCAGGAGACTTGGACCCTGCTTCAAGGAACAAAAGAGGCGGTCATGAGGGTGGGGCCCCCCTAGGGCACGCCCGCTGCCTCGTGGGCCCCTCGGTGCTCCTCCGGCATACTTCCTCCTCCTATATATACACATGTACCCCCAAACGATCAGAAGAGGAGCCAAAAACCTAATTCCACCGCCGCAACTTTCTATATCCACGAGATCCCATCTTGGGGCCTGTTCCAGAGCTCCGCCGGAAGAGGACCGTCATCACGGAGGGCTTCTACATCATCATAACCTCTCCGATGAAGTGTGAGTAGTTTACCTCAGACCTTCGGGTCCATAGTTAGTAGCTAGATGGATTCTTCTCTCTCTTTAAATCTCAATACAAAGTTCTCCCCCTCTCTTGTGGAGATATATTCGATGTAATCTTCTTTTTGCGGTGTGTTTGTTGAGACCGATGAATTGTGGGTTTATGATCAAGTCTATCTATGAATAATATTTGAATCTTCTCTAAATTATTTTATGTATGATTGGTTATCTTTGCAAGTATCTTCGAATTATCTGTTTGGTTTGGCCAACTAGATTGGTAGTTCTTGCCATGGGAGAAGTGCTTAGCTTTGGGTTCGATCTTGCGGTGTCCTTTCCGAGTGACAGAAGGGGCAGCAAGGGACGTATTGCATCATTGCCATCGAGGATAACAAGATGGGGTTTATTTCATATTGCATGAATTTATCTCTCTACATCATGTCATCTTGCTTAAGGCGTTACTCTGTTTTTAACTTAATACTCTAGATGCATGCTGGATAGCGGTCGATGAGTGGAGTAATAGTAGTAGATGTAGAATCGTTTCGGTCTACTTGTCACGGACGTGATGCCTATATACATGATCATGCCTAGATATTCTCATAACTATGCTCAATTCTGTCAATTGCTCAACAGTAATTTGTTCACCCACCGTAGAATACTTATGCTCTTGAGAGAAGCCACTAGTGAAACCTATGGCCCCCGGGTCTATTCTCATCATATCAATCTCCATCACTTTCATCTTGCTTTGCTTTTTTACTTTTCCTTTACTTTTTACTTTGCATATTTATACCAAAAATACCAAAAATATTATATCTATCAGATCTCACTCTTGTAAGTGACCGTGAAGGGATTGACAACCCCTAATCGCGTTGGTTGCGAGTAGCTATCGTTTTTTGCAGGTACGAGGGACTTGAGCGTGGCCTCCTACTGGATTGATACCTTGGTTCTCAAAAACTGAGGGAAATACTTACGCTACTCTTCTGCATCATCCCTTCCTCTTCGGGGAAAACCAATGCAAGCTCAAGACGTAGCAAGAAGGATTTCTGGCGCCCTTGCCGGGGAGTCTACGCAAAAAGTCAACATACCAAGTACCCATCACAATCCCTATCTCTCGCATTACATTATTTGCCATTTGCCTCTCGTTTTCCTCTCCTCCACTTCACCCTTGTCGTTTTATTCGCCCTCTCTCTCTATCCTCCCTCTCTATTTGCCTTTTCGTTTGCTTGTGTGCTAGTTTGTTTGCTTGCCTTCATGGCTAGTCTCATATCTTCTCCGTTGTCTCCCGAGAGTGAAGTTCTAAATTTTAAACAAAGGGAGGGAGAAAATCTAAAAGATGCTTGGTATAGAATTTGCAATGCTCAAAATAGATCTACCAGGAAGCAATCTACCTTAGTTCTTCTCCGCAATTTTTATGTAGGTGTTAATCGTTGGTATAGATATATCCTCGATACCATTACCGGAGGGAACTTCTTGGGTAGCCATACTTTTGATTCTTATAATGCTATGCTAAATTTATTTGGCTCACCACCTCTTTTAGTTAATAGAACCTTGTTAACTTTGGAGCATGTTATGCAAAGACTTGAAATTATTGAAAATAAAGTTGCTACTATTGAATCAATTGAAAATCTAGATAAAAATATCCACAATCAAATTACTCAATATGGATCTAAGGTAGGAATGACTTTGAAAAATATTAAGGAAAAGGAACCCATAGTTAATGAGAAGATGAACTTAGATTCTACTAGAATTGATAAACTTGAGGGTATCGTTAAAAACTTGGGAACCGCTTTTTCTTCCGTAAAGAATACTCCAAGCCCTCCTACTAAAATTGCCAAGCTTATGTATGTTCCTTAAAATAAGGGTGAATCATCTAAGGAAACTGCAGATCTTAAATCTATAAGTATTCATCCCAATCTTTTTGATATCATTAAGGAACTAATTGCTACAAATGAATTTTTCGATCTTGTGCCTAAAAGTTTAATAATCACTAGAAAGAAAGAAATTCCTAAGGGAAGTAGATGCCTCATCGAAGAATTAAATACCAAAGATGGCAATACTTAGATCTATCCTCGCTTTTATGCCTAGCTAGGGGCGTTAAACGATAGCGCTTGTTGGGAGGCAACCCAATTTTATTTTTATTCCTTGATTTTTGCTCCTGCTTAGTAATAAATAAATTATTTAGCCTCTGTTTTGGTTGTGTTTTTTGTGTTTAATTAGTGTTTGTGCCAAGTAGAACCGTTGGGAAGACTTGGGGAAAGTCTTGTTGAACTTGCTGTAAAAAACAGAAACTTTAGCGCTCACGAGAACTGCTGTCATTTTTATTTGAAGAGTGATATTTAGTTAATTCGTTTTGTAGATGATTAATAGATAAATTCCTCACGTCCAGCAATGTATTTTATAATTTTTGGGGTTCCAGATATTGCGCTAGATACAGATTACTACAGACTGTTCCATTTTTGACAGATTCTGTTTTTCGTGTGTTTTTTGCTTACTTTGATGAATCTATGGCTAGTAAAATAGTTTACAATCCATAGAGAAGTTGGAATACATTAGGTTTAACACCAATATAAATAAAGAATGAGTTCATTACAGTACCTTGAAGTGGTCTTTTGTTTTCTTTCGCTAAAGGAGCTCACGAGTTTTCTATTTTGAGTTTTGTGTTGTGAAGTTTTCAAGTTTTGGGTGAATTCTTTTGATGGATTATGGAACAAGGAGTGGTAAGAGCCTAAGCTTGGGGATGCCCATGGCACCCCCAAGATAATCCAAGGACACCAAGAAGTCAAAGCTTGGGGATGCCCTGGGAGGCATCCCCTCTTTCGTCCACTTCCATCGGTAATTTACTTGGGGCTATATTTTTATTCACCAACATGATATGTTTTTTGCTTGGAGCGTCTTGTATTATTTGTGTATTTGTGTCTTAGTATGCCGCAATCATCCTTGCTATACACACCTTTTGATAGAGCCATACATGAATTAAAATTTGATAGAATACTCTATGTGCTTCACTTATATCTTTTGAGCTATGTAGTTTTGCTCTATCTGCTTCACTTATATCTTGTGAGCGTTATAATTTTGCTCTATGTGCTTCACTTAGATCTTTTAGAGCATGGTGCTGGATTTGTTTTAAAGAAACTATTGATCTCTCATGCTTCACTTAAATTATTTTGAGAGTCTCTTAATAGCATGGTAATTTGCTTAATAATAATATGCTTGGTATTCAAGATTTCTGAAACTTTCTTTTGAGTGTGTTGAATACTAAGAAAAGATTGAAGCATGATAATTGTTTTGAGATATGGAGGTGATAATATTAAAGTCATGCTAGTTGAGTAGTTTTGAATTTAAAGAATACTTGTGTTAAAGTTTGTGATTCCCGTAGCATGCACGTATGGTGAACCGTTATGTGATGAAGTCGGAGCATGATTTATTTATTGATTGTCTTCCTTATGAGTGGAGGTCGGGGACGAGCGATGGTCTTTTCCTACCAATCTATCCCCTAGGAGCATGCGCATAATACTTTGCTTTGATAACTTCTAGATTTTTGCAATAAGTATATGAGTTCTTTATGACTAATGTTGAGTCCATGGATTATACGCACTCTCACCCTTCCACCTTTGCTAGCCTCTCTAATACCGCGCACCTTTCGCCGGTATCATACACCTACCATATACCTTCCTCAAAACAGCCACCATACCTACCTATTATGGCATTTCCATAGCCATTCCGAGATATATTGCCATGCAACTTTCCACCGTTCCGTTCATGACACATGCCATCATTGTCATATTGCATATCCCGGTACACCGCCGGATGCATTCATATAGAGTCATATTTTGTTCTAAGTATCGAGTTGTAATTGTTGAGTTGTAAGAAAAATAAAAGTGTGATAATCATCATTATTAGAGCATTGTCCCAGTGAGGAAAGGATGATGGAGACTATGATTCCCCCATAAGTCGGGATGAGACTCCGGACGAAAAAAAATAAAAGAGGCCAAAGAAGCCCAAATAAAAAAAGAAAAGAGGCCATAAAAAAGAGAAAAGGCCCAAATAAAAATATATACAAACATATATATAAAAAAATGAGAGAAAAAGAGAGAAGGGACAATGTTACTATCCTTTTACCACACTTGTGCTTCAAAGGAGCACCATGATCTTCATAGTAGAGAGTCTCTCATGTTATCACTTTCATATACTAGTGGGAATTTTACATTATAGAACTTGGCTTGTATATTCCAATGATGGGCTTCCTCAAATTGCCCTAGGTCTTCATGAGCAAGCAAGTTGGATGCACACCCACTTAGTTTCTTTTCGAGCTTTCATATACTTATAGCTCTAGTGCATCCGTTGCATGGCAATCCCTACTCACTCACATTGATATCTATTGATGGGCATCTCCATAGCCCGTTGATACGCCTAGTTGATGTGAGACTATCTTCTCCTTTTTGTCTTCTCCACAACCACCATTCTATTCCACCTATAGTGCTATATCCATGGCTCACGCTCATGTATTGCGTGAAGATTGAAAAAGTTTTGAAAAAGTTAGAGTATGAAACAATTGCTTGGCTTGTCATCGGGGTTGTGCATGATTTAAATATTTTGTGTGGTGAAGATAGAGCATAACCAAACTATATGATTTTGTAGGGATAACTTTCTTTGGCCATGTTATTTTGAGAAGACATAATTGCTTTGTTAGTATGCTTGAAGTATTATTCTTTTTATGTCAATATGAACTTTTGTCTTGAATCTTTCGAATCTGAATATTCATACCACAATTAAGAAGATTTGCATTGAAATTATGCCAAGTAGCACTCCACATCAAAAGTTCTCTTTTTATCATTTACCTACTCGAGGACGAGCAGGAATTAAGCTTGGGGATGCCTGACACGTCTCCAACGTATCTATAATTTTTGATTGCTCCATGCTATATTATCTACTGTTTTGGACTATATTGGGCTTTATTTTCACTTTTATATTATTTTTGGGACTAACCTATTAACCGGAGGCCCAGCCCAGAATTGCTGTTTTTTTGCCTATTTCAGTGTTTCGAAGAAACGGAATATCAAACGGAGTCCAAACGGAATAAAATCTTCGGGAACGTGATTTTCTCACCGAACGTGATCCAGGAGACTTGGACCCAGCTCCAAGGAACAAAAGAGGCGGTCACGAGGGTGGGGGCGCACCCCCCTTAGGGCGCGCCCCCTGCCTCGTGGGCCCCTCGGTGCTCCTCCGGCGTACTTCTTCCTCCTATATATACACACGTACCCCCAAACGATCAGAAGAGGAGCCAAAACCCTAATTCCACCGCCGCAATTTTCTGTATCCACGAGATCCCATCTTGGGGCCTGTTCCGGAGCTCCGCGGAAGAGGGCCGTCATCACGGAGGGCTTCTACATCATCATAGCCTCTCCGGTGAAGTGTGAGTAGTTTACCTCAGACCTTCGGGTCCATAGTTAGTAGCTAGATGGCTTCTTCTCTCTCTTTGAATCTCAATACAAAGTTCTCCCCCTCTCTTGTGGAGATCTATTCGATGTAATCTCCTTTTTGCGGTGTGTTTGTTGAGACCGATGAATTGTGGGTTTATGATCAAGTCTATCTATGAATAATATTTGAATCTTGTCTGAATTCTTTTATGTATGATTAGTTATCTTTGCAAGTCTCTTTGAATTATCCGTTTGGTTTGGCCAACTAGATTGGTAGTTCTTGCCATGGGAGAAGTGCTTAGCTTTGGGTTCGATCTTGCGGTGTCCTTTCCTAGTGACAGAAGGGCCAGCAAGGCACGTATTGCATCGTTGCCATCGAGGATAACAAGATGGGGTTTATTTCATATTGCATGAATTTATCTCTCTACATCATGTCATCTTGCTTAAGGTGTTACTCTATTTTTAACTTAATACTCTAGATGCATGCTGGATAGCGGTCGATGAGTGGAGTAATAGTATTAGATGCAGAATCGTTTCGGTCTACTTGTCACGGACATGATGCCTATATACATGATCATGCCTAGATATTCTCATAACTATGCTCAATTCTGTCAATTGCTCAACAGTAATTTGTTCACCCACCGTAGAATACTTATGCTCTTGAGAGAAGCCACTAGTGAAACCTATGGCCCCCGGGTCTATTCTCATCATATCAATCTCCATCACTTTAATCTTGCTTTGCTTTTTTACTTTGCCTTTACTTTTTACTTTGCATCTTTATACCAAAAATACCAAAAATATTATATCTGTCAGAGCTTACTCTCGTAAGTGACCATGAAGGGATTGACAACCCCTAATCGCGTTGGTTGCGAGTAGCTATCGTTTTGTGCATGTACGAGGGACTTTAGCATGGCCTCCTACTAGATTGATACCTTGGTTCGCAAAAATTGAGGGAAATACTTATGCTACTCTGCTGCATCATCCCTTCCTCTTCGGGGAAAACCAACGCAAGCTCAAGACGTAGCAGTAGGACAAAAGATGTCATGCAAGTTCTTTTGATAAAGCACGTATGGCAATTTACGGAATACATGCCTACATTATATCGATGAAATGGAGCTAGTACCATTTGGCCCTATGTTATAACTGTCACATGATGAATATCATCCAACAATTCACCGATCCAATGCCTACGAATTTATCTTATATTGTTTATGCTAAGTTACTACTGCTATCATCACTGTTACACTTGCTACAAAATTACTGCTATCACTGTCACTGTTGCTATTGCTGCTGCTACTACTATCAAAACTATCATACTACTTTGCTGCTGATCACTTTTGTGTAGATAATTAATCTCCAGGTGTGGTTGAATTGACAACTCAGCCGCTAATACCTTCAAATATTCTTTGGCTCCCCTTGTGTTGAATCTATAAATTTGGGTTGAATACTCTACCCTCGAAAACTATTGCGATCCCCTATACTTGTGGGTTATCAAGACCTTTTTCTAGCGCCGTTGCCAGGGAGCATAGCTATATTTGTTGAGTCACGTGGGATTATTATCATATTATCACTATGAAGAATCTGAAGGATGCTAAGACTAAGATTTTTTCCTCAAAGACGAGGGGAGGTAAGGAACTTCCATCCAGTTCTACTTTAGATTCACCTTCTGTTATAAGTAAACTTGCAACACCACCATATGCTATTAATTTTGATATGTCGCAAGTTATTGATGATGCTACTTCTGCTATGGATAATGCTTATGATGATGCTAGTACCTTCCTTGATAATGATGATGTGCCACTTGGTGAATTTCTTGATAAACAAATTGCTAGAGTTATACAACATGATGTTGTTGAATCTGATGATGAGCTGGAAACTGAATCTCCTGAAACACCTACTAGAACTAGCCTTCCTAGATATGAATTGCCTAAGGTACCAGAAGGTTATGTTATGAGTGAAGAAACAACAAGGGATATTCTTGCTTGCAGAGATAGAGATGATCTAGAGAAATTATTATGCAAGTATAAAGAAAAATATCTGAATGCTAGAATGAAATGTGATCGTAAGTTTGCTACTTCACCTATATTTATTGATGATAAGGAGTATGCATTCTCTGTCGACCTAGAGTTAATTACTCTGGTTGAATCTGATCCTTTCCATGGTTATGAAACTAAAGCTGTTGTGGCACATCTTACTAAGTTCAATGACATAGCCACCCTTTTTACTCATGATGAGAAAACTCGCTATTACTTTACTCTCAAATTATTTCCGTTCTCATTAAAGGGTGGTGCTAAAGCTTGGTACAATACTCTTGCTCCTAGTTGTGTGCGTAGTCCCAGGATATGATTTATTACTTCTCTGAAAAATATTTTCCTTCTCATAAGAAACAAGCTTCCTTACAGGAAATATTTAACTTTGTGCAAATTAAAGAAGAGAGCCTCCCACAAGCTTGGGGGAGGCTTTGCCAATTACTTAATGCTTTGCCTAATCATCCTCTTAAGAAAAATGAAATACTTGATATATTCTATAATGGACTAACCGATGCTTCTAGGGACTTCCTAGATAGTTGTGCCGGTTGTGTTTCCAGGGAACAAACTGTTGGACAAGTTAAAGAATTATTGAACAACATATTGAAAAATTACGATGATTGGACTCTTCCTGAACCACCGCCTAAACCCACTCCGAAGAAGAGGGGTATATTATATCTCAGTCTTGAAGATATGCAAGAGGCAAACAAATCTATGAAGGAAAAAGGTATTAAAGCTGAGGTGTTAAAAATTTACCTCCTATTGAAGAAATGGATGGGCTTAATACACCACCACCGCCTAAGGTGGTAGAAGTAAATTCTCTTATGAAGTTCAATGATAATGAAAATCCTCACAATATGCATCCTAGCCAATGACTTTATGAGTTTAAAAATTATATTAGAAAACAAGATCACTTCAATGCAAATGTTATGAAACAATTGAAATACAATTCTGATATGATTGCTCACTTGAGTGACTTGTTATTTAGAATATCAAATGATGTTAGAGTTGTTGGAAAGCATGCTTCTATGGTTCGAACTCGGTTAGAACAAGTTTCTAAATCTCAAAGAGAATTGCTTGATGAAATGAATAATAATATGCATGACTTTGCTGTTAGAGTTGCAACTAGAGGAGGTAAAATGACTCAGGAACCACTTTATCCTGAGATACACCCAAAAAGAATTGAACAAGATTCATAAAGAGCCAACACTAGTGCACCTAGTTCTTCTAAAAAGAAAAAGAAAAAGAAGAATGATAGGACTTCACATGCTCCTAGTGAACCTGGAATAGAAAAACCTCCTGATAATGAAAATGAAAAAGATAATGCTAATGCTCACAAAGAACCAGACAATGATGTTGAGATAGAACCACCTGTTGATCTTGATAACCCACAACCTAAGAATAAAAGATATGACAAAAGAGACTTTGTTGCTAGAAAACACGGTAAAGAAAGAGAACCGTGGGTTCAAAAACCTATGCCTTTTCCACCTAAATCAACTAAAAAGAATGATGATGAAGAATTTGAACACTTTGCAGAAATGTTGAGGCCAGTCTTTTTGCGTACTCACTTGAGTGATATCTTGAAATTGCCTCCTTATGCAAAGTATATGAAAGACATTATCACCAATAAGAGAAAAATACTGGAAGCTGAAATCTCCACCATGCTTGCTAATTACACTTTTAAGGATGGAGTACCTAAAAAACTCGGAGACCTGGGAATACCAACTATACCTTGCTCCATCAAAACGCATTATGTGAAAACTGTTTTGTGTGATTTAGGAGCAGGTGTTAGTGTTATGCCTTTCTCTTTATATAAAAGACTTGACTTGAATAAACTCACACCTACTGAAATATCTTTTCAAATGGATGATAAATCAACTGCCATACCTATCGGTATATGTGAGGATGTGCCTGTTGTTGCTGCTAATGTTACTATTTTGACTGACTTTGTTATACTTGAGATGCCCGAGGACGACAATATGTCGATTATCCTCGGTAGACCCTTTTTGAATACTACATGGGTTGTTATTGATTGCAATAAAAGCAAGGTCACTTTTCATATCAATGGTAATGAGCATACGGTGCACTTTCCGAAGAAACAATTCCAAGTGATTGGTATTAATGTTATTGAAAAATCTCTTGACAATCACTATTGGAAGTTTTCAAATACCTCTACCTACTGTCAAAAAGAAATATGAAATGCTTATTGTTGGGGACATTCATATCCCCATTGAGGTAACCTAGTGATCTACGTAAGTTCTTTGGTTTCATGCTAATCGAAAGTGGTTGTTAATAAGACTTGATCAACCTTATTAATGGATCATTTTTGAATGGTATGAAGTTGATGAATTTAGTAAGCACTACTTTCTGTCCCTACTTTATATTCCCTATTTTTATTAGTTAAATAAAATAAAATACCATGTTTTGTCAGTTTTCTGATTTTCTCGTGCAATAAAAAAGACCCAAAAATAAAAGTTCTCAGAATGCCCTGAAAATTTAATACGATTTTTTCTGAAAATTTAAGAATTTTTGGTGTAACAAACACCAGAGGGAGGTGTACCAGGTGGGCACAACCCACCTGGGCGCGCTAGCACCCCCAGGCGCGCCCTGGTGGGTTGTGGTCCCCACGTGGGCCCTCTCACTTATATCTTTATACCACATCATTACCTACCTCCAGAAAAAAAATCTCCATTGCTCTTTCTCCCGTGTTCTTGAGCTCAAACCCATGGATTTTGATCGCTTTGCTCGAAGCTCCATTTCCGAAACTGTTTCGGGGGATTGTTGCTTGGTATGTGACTCTACCATTTGTCTTATTAGTTTTTGTTTTAGTGGTTTATACTTTGAATAATTAGCTACTTTGGCGCTGCTGTAGATGAGCTTGCATGTTGAATTCTTAGTGTTCTAAGTAGTTTGAATGCTTGCTTTGGCCTCTATGTATCCCTATGAGTAGTTGCTATCAATCTTACAAAGTTTTGTTGATAAATTTTTGTCAACCAAAATTTTTATTTTCAAAAAATTGTACGCGGACATGATGAACTTGTTTGGAAGGAGTTCCCTGAGGAGGCGATCCTCGGGGGCATCCTCTAGTGACAGCTCCGCTCGCCGGTCATATGTTGAACAAAGTGAAAGTTCCACTCGAGATGCCGCCACCAAAACATGCTTATGGCCTAGCGATGAGTATATGATATGTGTGGGCATTAAAGAAGAATTTGAGCAATATGTTCACAATGCCGGTCTCGCTCCCTACCTTTTAGATAAGTGTGAACAACGCCACCTTCTCACTGAATCATTTGTTAAAGGATTTAAATTCTTTCCCCGTGAGTCTAGGGTGTCATTTATGCTTTATGATAACCCATTTACTATATCACTAGAGAAATTTGCTTACCACTGCAAACTCCCGTATTGGGGCTCGCTTGACGAGCCGTCAAAGGCTGAGTACCAAACATTCCTGGCTAGTCTTTGTTATATGAGAATAGAGGAGTGACACAAGGTAGAATAAAGAGAATTCATTTTCCCGCAATTCATTATTTTGCATTATTTAATGGGAAATGTATAGTAGGCAAGCAAGACTGTAGTACGCTCTATGCTCCAGACTTGAGCCTCATCCACACCGCTCTCACCGGTGAAAGGAATTATAACCTTGGAGCGATTGTTGCACGCAGACTTCAACACAACGCTAACAGTGGGTATTTCTATGGTGGAATATATGCCACGCGTTTAGCACGAGGGCTGGGTGCTGCAACCTTGCCCTTTGATCCTATCCTACCCACGCAGTATTTAGATTTTGAAACCTTAAAGGAACATAAGATTCTCAAGGGAAAGGTTGACAACTTCACTTATAATCTGTTGTTTAACCAAAAATTTGTTGTGCACACATATTTGCCCGTGCCTTCTCTTTTTGATTATCACAGCAAGGGAAGATATTTTCTTCCTGAGAGCGAGGCCCGAGCTCACAACGCAGTAGTGGAGGCAGCACGGCAGGCCGAGGCATCCGCACCTAGAGCCTCTGTGAGCTACCATGCCAACTACTATCCAGACTACTGATCAATTACCAACTTAGGCCAAAAGCCTAAGCTTGGGGGAGTACGTGTTTCTCACCGACATTACATTCATGTCCACTTGGTGCTCACACTTTTTCATTATATCATCCATGCTTAGATTTATTTTTCTTGCTTTCTTCTTGTGTATTTGAAAAAAAAACTTTAGAAAAACAAAAAATTAGTTGTAGCTAATTTACTTTCAATGCATGCTTAGTTGTAGTATTAAAAAGAAAACCCAAAAAGATTTCCTTATTCTTATTGTCGGTGTACTAGAGTAGGGGTACCCTAGTATCCCGAACTTGTGCACGGGCAGTCGCAGCGTCCCGCGGCAAGGCTTGCCGAGTGACCGCCAAGGTCCTTCGTGGTTCCTTTGGAGCCATTCAAGAACAAAGTATCCAAGCCAAGGAGACAAGACCCCGGCAAGAGGAGCTTGCCGGGAAGAGCAACAAAAGCGTCTCAAGACCCCGGCAAGAGGAGCTTGCCGGGAAGGCCACCCAAGGAACCTCAAGGAACTTGCCGCGACGCGCCACACGCCCCGGCAAGGCCCGGTGAGCAACAAGCTCCCGGACGCGACAAGACAACGACCGCGGCGAGGCGCTTTCCGCGGCAAGCCACCACTCTGTGCCTGCTCTCTAGCACATCCATCAACGTGTCGCTCTGGGACCCTTCCAGGCGTACGTGGCGGGAGGCTGTGTAGCCAGGGGTACGCGGTGGCAAGCGGTGCTGACAAGATCGCCATCGTTGCGAGCGGTGGCGTCCCTGACGGTCCCTTTTGCACTGGTTAGGCGACACAGACAGGCATTTAATGCCCTTGTCCCCTGCCGTCAGGGTTAGGTATGATACACTGTAGCAGGTAGCTGTACCTACCGCAGCACCTTTCCATTTTTACCCTTGTCTACGTTGCCACCTGTCGGTGACCCCTTGAGCATATAAAAGGAGGCCCATGCGCAACGTAGAGGAGGTTGGCTGGTTAACGGGCTAGCTAGTTAGCTAGTTCGGGGAACACTCCCGCTCGGTCTCGTTAGCTGCTGGTGTGTACTGTAGCACTCCGCGCTCCCGAGCAAGAAATCAATACAAACCACAAAGCAGGAGTAGGATTTTACGCATCCGTGCGGCCCGAACCTAGGTAAACCGCTCGTGTGCTTCGCCTTGATCCGCTCTTTGCACGGCCTCCGCCCTCACCGTATCGAAAGGGACTCGGCCCGCCGGTCCCATAGGTGTTCGTGGATCAGTCCCCCGACATCTTTGGCGCGCCAGGTAGGGGGCGTTGAGGTTGTGTGAACCAGATCCGGCGACCACGCAAGCTAGATCTTCATCATCCTCATCGACATGCCGCCGAAGAAGAAGGCTTCGGAGGCGGCTGCTCCGTCCGCACCGAACCCACCATCGCCGGATCAAGCGGCTAATGGGGCAGGTGCCGGCGGAAGAACGGGCGTCGACGAGGGAGCTCACGGTGCTGCCAGGTCCAAGGACAAGGCTGCGCTGCCCATCGGCGGCGTGGCCGGCTCCCACAACGACCGAGCGCACTCCAAGACCTCGGCGTCCGTACATGCACCGCGCCCATCTCAGGAGGCGCGGGACCGGCAGCGTCATGGTACCCATGGCACCATGCGTTTGCTAGACCAAGATCGAGCTGGTGGATCTCGGAGTGCTCAGGACCACCATGCACACCAACATGCTGGCACGAGCGAGGCACGGTCGCCTGGACGGGACACTGCTCCTTCTAACATAGTTAGAAGTCCGAGCATATCCCGCTCCTCGCATCGTTCGCCACCGCCACCCGCCACTGCAGCAGAAGCTTTGGCCCGAGCTCAACTGCTCCTAGACTACCCTCCAACGGCAGACAAGATTGACGACTGGAGGGCCACCATTCAGAGTCTCATCGGCTTCGCCAACGGCGACGCCCAACGGCAGCCGGGCACGTTGCTGCCGCGGCAAGTCAGCCAGGCACAAGCCGGTGGCGACAGGACCGGTGGGGGTGCAACCACTGTGCACTCTCCGCCCCGAAGGCCAAGATCGCCGACTCGCCGGATCCACCTCGACAGCGACTCCACCGCGTCATCAGATCCACAAGCTCGTCGCGATCAGCGCCAAGTTCTTCACGAACGACAACAAGAAGACGCTCGTACTCGCATCGAGCGCCGAAGAGAAGCGCGACGTCAATCAGACCAGTGCGCTGGGCCCTCTGTCGACATGCATGCGCCAGGGGAACCAGGCGACTTGCCGTACGCGGTAGGTTGCCCTGCGTTTACCCGTGAGCTGCGGCAAGTCCAGTGGCCCAGCATGAAGAATTTCAAGCCAGACGTATCGGAGAAGTACGACGGCAAGTCGCATCCGTCGGAGTTCCTCAGCATCTACACCATCGCAGTGCAGGCTGCCGGGGGACGGGACGACAAGATCCTTGCCAACTACTTCCCGCTGGTGCTCAAGCCCAACGTCAGATCCTGGCTCATGCACTTGCCGGACAACTCCATATCCTCCTGGGCAGACCTTTGCCATCAGTTTGTCGGCGCCTTTACAGGCGGACACAAACCTCATGGCCAAGAGAGTGACCTTCATCTGCTTGCCCAGAAGGAAAGAGAGCCTCTGCGCAAGTACATTCAGAGATTCAGGCGTGTACAGCACAACATCCCAGATGTCCACCCTGCCACGGTCATCAGCGCGTTCCATCAGAACGTGCGTAACCGCAGGATGCAGGAGGAGATGGCGATGTGCAAGATCAGAGACGTCAGTGAGCTGTATGCCCTGGCCGACAAGTGTGCACGTGCTGAGGAAGGGAGGAGACTCCCCGGAGAGAATACAGGAGCTGGAGGATCTGACAGTGAGGATGCTGCCCCGGCAAAGAAAAACCGGTGGCGGAATAGGAAGAAGAAAGGTAAAGATGTGCTAGTCGTTGAGCAGTCCGACAATGAAGGTGGCGCCAAGAAAGCCAAAGTTTGTAGCTCCGGCAAGGAGATTGCCGCATGCTCCAACTGCCAGGCTGTGGCGGTCGCCGACAAGCAGGACAGCTCCGACAAACAATACTGCAAGATCCACCGCACCAAGGGCCACGACCTCCAGAGCTGCAAGAAGGTCGAGCAGCTTGTCCAGCAACAAAAGGCTGAGTACGAGCGACGAGACAAGGAGAGGGCCCAAGGTGGCGCTGGAGAATCCGACAAGAAGCGCGCCGGCTGGGGAGGACGCCGCGGCAAGGCCAAGCAGTGGCAAGGAGATAGACCTCCCCGCGGCCGCGACAACGATGAAGACGACGACAACGAAGACATGGATGATGTCGAGACCAGTGAGCAGGAGTTCCAAAAAGCCACAGAGGTTTTGTGCGTTGATGGCGGTGCTTCTCTTCATACTTCGCACTGCCAACTCAAGCAGTGGGTGCGGGAAGTCAATGCAGCAGAACCACCCGTCGAATCACGCAAGCTTCTGAAATGGTCCAGCACGCCTATCATCTTTGATATTGAGGACCACCCTGATCGCACAACTGCGGTCGGGTGTTTGCCGATGTTGGTTTCACCAACTATCCGCAACCTCAAGGTCACTAAGATGCTAGTTGACGGCGGGGCCGGCTTGAACCTGATCTTCTCCGCTATACTCCAGAAACTCCAGATCCCTGACAGCGAGCTTGAAGAGACCGGCACATTCCAAGGAATTAACCCGGGAAGGAGCAAGCCGAAGGGGAAGGTCACGTTGCCAGTAACATTTGGCAGCGAGCTGAACTTCAGGACTGAGAGGGTCACTTTTAACGTTGCCGATATTCCATTGCCTTACAATGGGATACTTGGCCGTCCAGCACTCGCCAAGTTCATGGCAGCCTCTCACTATGCATACAACATGCTGAAGATGCCAGGCCCGATAAGCGTCATCTCTGTCCCCGGCGACAAGAAAGATGCTCTTATCTGCACCGACAAGATCTACCAGGAAGCGGCAGCTGCAGCAGATTGCAAGTCACTTGCCGTTGAAGCTCCCGGGAGGAAGAAGACCAAGTCCGGCAAGAGTTCTGATGCCCACTCCGGCAAGCGCACCTCTTCGGAGTGCTGCGCTGCCGTCGAGGAGGCACCATCGAGCTCCACCGGCAAGTGTAAGCAGACAATGGCAGCTCTGCCAGAGACCAAGAAGGTGTCCGCCAAGGAGGACGGCACTGGTGGAACCTTCACCATCAGTGCCACTCTCGACCCCAAATAGGAAAGCGCACTCATTGCTTTCCTGCGGGCGAATGTCGACGTGTTTGCGTGGCAACCGTCTGACATCCCCGGTGTTCCCAGGAAAGTAATTGAGCACCACCTTGTCGTTTGTCCTCATGCGCGGCCCGTCAAGCAAAAGATCAGGAAGCAAGCAGTGGAGCGCCAAGAATTCATTGCAAAAGAGATCAAGAAGTTGGAAGCAGCAGGCCTTGTCAGAGGAGTGCTCCATCCTACGTGGTTGGCCAATCCTGTAGTCGTGCGCAAGGCAAACGGGAAATGGAGACTTTGTATCGATTTTACCGATGTTAACAAAGCTTGTCCCAAAGACCCATTTCCTTTGCCGCGCATTGACCAGATTGTTGACTCCACAGCCGGATGTGATTTGCTTTCATTTCTTGACGCATACTCAGGATACCATCAGATCTTCATGGCAGAAGAGGATGAGGAGAAGACCGCATTTATTACTCCATGTGGCACATACTGTTTCGTACGGATGCCTTTCGGATTAAAAAATGCTGGCTCAACGTTTGCAAGAGTATTTCATGTCGCTCTTGAGCTGCAGATACACAGAAATGTGGAAGCATACATGGACGACATAGTGGTCAAGAGCAAGGACAAGGCAACCCAGATCCAAGATTTAGACGAGACCTTTGCAAATCTGCGCAAGATCAGCCTCAAGCTCAACCCAGAGAAGTGTGTGTTTGGAGTTCCCTCCGGCAAGCTTCTCGGGTTCTTCGTGTCTCAGCGGGGAATTGAAGCCAATCCCGACAAGATCAAGGCCATTGAGCAGATTGAAGCACCAAAGCGCGTCAAGGATGTACAAAGACTTGCCGGTTGCGTGACTGCTCTCAGCAGGTTTATCTCTAGGTCTGCTGAGCGCGCCCTGCCATTTTTCAAATTATTGAAAAAGGCAGGTCCAATGAAATGGACTCTGGAAGCGGAGGCTGTGCTGCAATACTTGAAGAGATACCTGTCCTCCCCTCCAATACTTGTCGTACCTAGGCCACAAGAGAAGTTGCTGCTGTACATAGCGGCAACCAATCAAGTGGTTAGTGCTGCGTTAGTAGTGGAGAGAGAGGCAGATGACGAGCCAGCAACCACGGCAAGCGCATCCAGTGACAAGCAAGGGGCTTCCCCGGCAAGCTCTGGTCCCGACAAGGATGGATCTGCGCAGACGCGCGAGGAGATACAGAAGAGAATGGTGCAGCGCCCAGTTTACTTTGTCAGTTCCCTTCTGCAGGGGGCTAGGTCAAGGTACTCTGGCGTGCAGAAATTGCTTTTCGGCCTTCTCATGGCCTCGAGAAAGCTGCGCCATTACTTCCAAGCACATGAGATCACAGTTGTCACTCGCTTTCCGCTGAAGAGGATACTACAGAATCCAGAAGCGACAGGCAGGATTGTTGAGTGGGCACTGGAACTGTCAAGCTTTGGCCTCAAGTTTGAGAGTAGTTCAACTATCCAAAGCAGAGCATTGGCAGAGTTCATAGCAGAATGGACACCAACACCAGATGAAGAAATTCCAGAAATGAGCATCCCCGTCAAAGAAGCAAGCAAAGAGTGGCTGATGTACTTTGATGGTGCCTTTTCGCTGCAAGGCGCCGGCGCTGGTGTGCTGTTTATCGCACCCACCGGAGAGCACCTCAAGTACGTAGTCCAGATGCACTTTCCCAAGGAGCAAGCAATAAACAATACTGCAGAGTATGAAGGCTTGCTTGCCGGTCTCAGGATCGCGGCAGACCTTGGGGTTAAGAAACTCATTGTCAGGGGTGACTCGCAGCTTGTCGTCCGACAAGTGAACAAGAATTATCAGAGTCCGTTGATGGAAGCCTACGTCGACGAAGTGAGAAAGCTAGAAGAGCACTTTGACGGCCTACAGATGGAGCATGTTCCAAGAGCTCAGAACGCCATTGCCGATGGCCTGCCAAAGTGCGCCGCACTTAAGTTACCTGTGGAACCAGGGATCTTTGTGCTCAAGCTGAATCAACCGTCCGTAACGCCACCGACTGGACAGAGCAAGAAGAGGAAGTTGATTTCTGGTGACTATTTGCCGGCAGAGCTCCCCGAAGCCGCCGCCAAGAAGGTCCCCAAGATCAACGCCAAGAGCGTTGAGGAGCAGTCTGCTCCGGCAAGCCCTAGGGTTTGTTCCGTTGAAGCAGAAGCTCCCGGCAAGTTTTGCTCCGGCAAGCGTGCCGGGGAACGTCAAGCTCTGGCAGAACCGCAGGTTCCCGCAATAGAAGCGGGCGTTCCCGCAGCAACAGATTTGCCTTGCGCTGAGGAGCAGTCTGCTCCGGCAAGCCCCAGGGTTTGTTCCGTTGAAGCAGAAGCTCCCGACAAGTTTTGCTCCGGCAAGCTTGCCGGGGAACGTCAAGCTCCGGCAGAACCACAGGTTCTCGCTGTAGAAGCGGATGTTCCCGCAGCAGCAGATTTGCCTTTAGTCCTTGTTGTCGAGCCACAAGCTCCAGCATGGGCACAACAGATTGTCCATTTCCTTCAGATAGGAGAACTTCCCGAAGAGCAAGAAGAAGCGGAAAGAGTAGCCCGGCAGTCAAGTATGTACCAGTTTGTTGACAAGACACTGTACAGAAGAAGACTCAACGGTGTGAAATTGAAGTGTATTCACCGGGAAGACGGACAAAAGCTGTTGGCAGAGATACATGGAGGCATATGTGGTCACCACATTGGCGCAAGAGCACTTGTCGGCAAAGCATTCCGGCAAGGTTTCTTTTGGCCGACAGCCCTCCAGGATGCAACTGCACAAGTAACCAAGTGTGAAGCGTGCCAGTTCCATTCCAAGCAGATACACCAACCAGCTCAAGCTCTCCAGACGATCCCTTTATCCTGGCCATTTTCGGTCTGGGGGCTCGACATCCTCGGCCCCTTCCCCCGAGCAGTCGGGGGCTTTGAGTACTTGTACGTTGCAATCGACAAGTTCACAAAGTGGCCGGAAGTGGAACCAGTGAGGAAGGTGACAGCACAGTCAGTAGTCAAGTTCTTCAGGTCGATTGTTTGCCGCTTCGGGATCCCTAACAGGATAATCACCGACAACGGTACGCAATTTACGAGCCGCACCTTCATGCAGTACGTCCAAGATCTTGGCGCCAAGGTCTGCTTTGCTTCTGTTGCTCACCCGAGAAGCAACAGTCAAGCGGAGAGGGCAAATGCTGAAGTGCTGCGCGGGCTCAAGACCAGAACTTTCGACAGGCTGCACAAGTGCGGAAGAAACTGGATCGAGGAGCTGCCGGTGGTTCTTTGGTCGATCAGGACGACGCCAAATCGAGCCACTGGCCAGACACCTTTCACTCTAGTCTATGGAGCATAGGAAGTTATCCCCATGAAACTTGTATACGGGTCACCTCGAGTGCTCACTTATGATGAGCTTGAGCAAGAGCAGCTTCGACAAGATGACGCGCTGCTCCTTGAGGAAGATCGTCTTCAGGCTGCTGTGCGAGCTGCTCGCTACCAGCAAGCTTTGCACCGCTACCATAGCCGCAAAGTTAATGCCAGAAGTCTCGAGGAAGGCGACCTTGTTCTTCGGCATGTTCAGTCCGCCAAGAATTCCAACAAGTTGACGCCGAAGTGGGAAGGCCCTTACTGGGTGAAACGAGTCACTAGGCCTGGCGCTGTCCGCCTTGAGACCGAAGATGGCATTCCGGTGAGCAACTCCTGGAACATTGAGCATCTTCGTAAGTTTTACCCGTAAGGCGCGGTTGCCGGAACCCGTTCCGGCAACCACCTTTTGTACAAGTCTTGCTGCTGTTGCATGTAATCCTTTGTACAAAGCTGGGCGCAGACCCCGTGCATAAGTAAACCTCATGTGCTCCGCACATTTTGTCGATTCCATGCTTTTTATTTTTGGCATATATGATCTGACACTTTGTGCAGCACCTACTCCACGGTAAGCAATAACGAGTCGTAAGGCTCCGTATCTTTATTTTCTCTTCTTTCTTTTTTCTCAAGGAAAGGAAGGTTCCCTCGCCCACAAGTTTGCCTGGGGAGAAAGGAGAAGATAATGGTATGGACCAGGCGTCGTTCAAGAAAATCTTGCCTTGCCGAGAAGCAAACAACAGAAAAGCTAAGTTGCCCAAAATTTGAGCAATCAGATTTTTTAAAATTTTAAGTTATCTCCCTTGAACGACCGCACTTTGTATGGAAAACCTGTGCGCGGAGGAACCAGCTCGTAGCTAGTGGCGCCCTTACTTTGTTTCGAGTCCGCTCAACAACTTAAGTGAGCTGCGACTAGTTGTCGCGCCCTTACTTTGTTTCGAGTCCGCTCAACAACTTAAGTGAGCTGCCACTAGTTGCGACAAGGTTTCTTGCCGGTAGCGGCACCGCCAGCAGGCTGCTGACGTCCCGCACTCAGCGCTCGCGGCTCGGGTGCCTGCGCCGGCAAGTTCCCTAAAAGCGTAGGGTAAAAGCATACAAAGCAAGGAGTCAAGTAAAGGGAATAACATTGCAATGGCTACCCAAAATAGAGTTATATTACAAAATAGCTTGTCGCAGTTCTAACAGATCGTTTTCATAACTTGATCGACAGCGACAAGAAAAAGGAGTAAACGGGCGGCCTAGTCTGCGCGATCGCCCTCAATCCTCTTGATCCCACTCACCTTGTCCACAATGGGTGCGACAAGGGCCTTGAGCTCCTCCAGATCGGCATCCGACGGCAAGGTCCTGAGGACATTGGTGAGGCGAAGGCCCGGGTTGCGGAAGGCCACCTTCATCAACACCTTCTGAAGGGCTCCCGCGCAGATCTTGTGCGACTTGTCGGCCAGCTGCTTTGGGATCCTCTCCCGAAGTCGCTGGAGGGCCGTGACCACGCCCTTGAAGAATAAGATGAGCTTGGCGCTGGGTTGGAGGTTCTCGTCGGAGGGATACCCGAGATCCTCCATCCCCAGCTGCGCCAGCTCCTTGTCGATGTTTGTGGCGGCATTCACAAGACTCTCCGTCCAGTGCTCCACAGTTTCCCTGAAGGCATTTTGAGTGGTGGCAACACTTTCTAGCAGCGCCTTGTCGGCCTTGATCTCCTCTGTCAAGGCCGCCTCCTGCTTCTTGGCGCCGTCCAGAGTCTTGGTCAAAGCGGTCAGCTTCAACTCAAGATTCGCATTGGAGTCCTTGGCGGCGCGGAGCTCTTTGCCCTTCTCGGCGAGATCGGCCTCCAGCTGCGCCACCTTCGTCTCCAGCTCCTTCTTGGCGGCCTCGGCGGCGGCGGAAGCGTCCTCTGCTTGCCTGAGGGCTCCGCCAAGTCTTTCCTCGCGCGCGGCAAGCTCCTCCTCGTGGGCGTCAAGATTGACCTTCCGTTGCGCCAGCTCGCCCTCCTCTGCGGATAGCTTCACGGCGGCAAGCCGCCGTTGCTCTTCAATTTCAGCTTTTTCAAGGAGGAAGGCCTTCTACGCTTCGTCGAGTTGCTCCCGCTCCTCCGCCAAGGACCGGAGAGCTTCCCGGTGGAAACCCCCGAGCTCTTCCGCGCGCTTCTCAATATCTGCTCCCGCCTTCGCGACAAGCGCCTCGTGGGATTCCAGCTTGGCTTGCCGCGCGCGGTAGAGCGACAACAGCTTCTGCAGTAGCCGCTCCTCTTCAGGCTCATGGCTGCTGCTGCTCGGCGCGTCGAACAGCGTCAGTCCCGCGGAGGCAAGTACTTCCCCGTCGAAGATCTCTCCCTCGACCGGCGCCCTGGAGCTTGATGCCCAGGGGAGGTTGATGAAGACGTCGTCGCCGGCCTTCAAGTAGACGCCAGGCTGGGGCTCTTCGGAGCCGGGCGCTGCGGCAGCGGCGGACGGGTCGGCGGTTGGTGTAGCGCCTGGCGCTCCTGCGGCCTCAGGGCCGTCAGTGCAATCGCCAGACCCCTCGCCAGCTGCCGCGGCGGCAGCCTTGGCGGCCTCTGCGCCGGCGGGATCGCCAGCACCGGCTGCTTCTTCGGTGGCAACCTCGGTCTCCATCGGCTCCGTAGCAGATGGATCTGACAGCCGGAAAGGGGAGAAGAGTCAAGCAAAAATCCAATAAAAAGAAGATCAAGAGAAGAAGAACCCAGGGAAAGTTTTTCAGTGAAGGGATTACCTGTGCCGGGTTCTGCAGTCGTGGTCTCCGCCGTCGGGGGGCCGCTGGTGCTGTCCCTTGCCGGAGACTTCTCCCTTACCGGGAAGCCCTCCCTTGCCGGAGAGTTCCCCCTTGTCGGGAGATCCTCCCTTGGCTCCTGGTGGGGCTGCTCTGCTCCTACACAAATTAGCAATCAAATGTCAGCAAAGACAGAGTATCCATGTGCACCTCACAAGCGGAGAGCAAATCATATACTTACGTTGGGGGCTGCTCTGGAGAAGGTTTGTCGGGTCCGGCAAGATTGTCTCGGGCGCGCCCCCCGCCGTCGCGGTGGGTTCGTCCTCGATGACGATCACCGGGACCTTGGCCCTCTTTGCTGCCCTCTGGGCCAGAGTCCTAATGAGGAACAGGTTCAGAGTAAAGCAAGTGAGAAACAAGACAAACAGCAAGGATTGAAGAAACGCAAGTACAACAAGAGAAGCTTACTCTTCTTCTTCTTCCTCGCCGGAGCTGAACGCGGAGAAGTCGAAGTCCGGCGTGCGCCCGGCTCGAGGAGGCGGAGGAGAAGCTTCCCTTGGCCGCTTGGCGGGAGCAGTGGCGGTGGTCTGAGACGACCCCGCTCCGGCTGCCGGCGCGGCGTGAGCAGCGGCAGGAACTGAAGCGGTGGTCCGGCTAGACTCCGCTCCAGTTACCGTCGCAGCATGAGGCGCTCCCTTGGTAACAGTGTTTGCCGCGGTGGAGCGTGTCACGCGGCGTGGCGACTGTTGACCCGCTTGCCGCTCCGCCACGTCACCGGCCTTGCGGAGACGTCGTCTTGGTGGGGATGGAGGCTCTGCTTGCGGCGAGCTGCCTGAAGATGAGGAGGAAGAAGAGTTGATGTCCAGCGAGCCGCTCGTATCCCTGGCGGGCTCGCTCGGTTCGGCGTCACGCCCGGCAAGCTCCTTCTTGCCGGCGGGCTCCCCTCGCTCAGCACGGCTTGCCGCCTCTGCTGCATCTGCCTCCTCCACGGTGAATCCAAAGTCGCCCGCGGCTGCGGCTGCCGCCGCCTCTTCCAGCCTGGTGGCGATGAGTGCCATCTTCGCATCGGTGGTGTCGCGGGTGAGGCCATCCTTCTCGTCGGAGCCGATCGGCACTTCCACCAAGTCATCGAAGAACTGCTGCACAACGTCGTCTGCTGGCTCCTACCAAGTTGGCACAATTCCATGCGAGTCACACTCCAGCATCAGTGCACGGATGCGGTCGAGCGAGGAATTGTTGCACAGCGGAACGACGCCCCCCGGCAACCTGAAAACCTCGGGATGTTGGGGGTCATACTTGAACAGCTCCTGCAGCATCGCGTTGAGCTCCAGGACAGTGAAGTTGTAGTTGAGACCCGGCCGCAGCCTCATGATATCTGCCGCATTCTTGAACTCCCAAGTGGGCCTCCCCCGTTCCTGCAGGGGGGCGATGCGGCGGCGAAGAAAGTCTGCGCCAACAGCGCCTACAGTAAGCCCGGCAAGCCTGAGGCGTAGGATCCGCGTGACAGCAATCTTCAGCCTGTCATCTTTCGGGGCCACGTCACTCCAATCGCTGTCGCGTGCTACTGGGGTTTTGCGCCGGGTGGTGAATGGCTGCGGGTTCTCCTCGTCAATCCAGCACCAGTCTGCTCTCCATTCCTCCCACTTGACGCGGAATTCTCCCTCCAGATACGTTTCCTTCTTGCCGGCCCTTGAGATCCAGGCGATTTCGCCGGATAGAGGCTCTCCTCTCTCTACTCGGGGTATGAAGAAGTGGCGGAAGAGGGCTACGTTGCGATGGACTCCGACAAAAATTTTCGCAGAGATGTGCGAAAACTGCCATGGTCAGAACGGCATTGGGGGTGAAGTCAAGGAGGTGGAATCCGTAGGTATTCATGATGTCGCAGAAGAATTCAGAGAAGGGCGGGCAGAGCCCGCAGTAGAAGAACAATGCGAAGAAGGGATATCCGTTTGGGGCCTTCTTCCAAGCGGCGGCGGGGAGTACCTTCGTGCACGGATGCGCGCGCGTCTCCGTCGACCAGAAGAGGT
>NC_041390.1:485007096-485041145 GCF_002162155.2 Triticum dicoccoides | reverse complement strand
CGACTTTTGGAGCCATGGCGGAAGTGGTGGAGGAGGTCAACAACGTTGGTGGTGCTGGTGGCGATGGGGGGCGGAGCGCTACTCTCTCTTTCTCAACTTTGGGAAGGCGAGGGAGCGGCGGAGATTTCTGAGATTGGAAGCAGCAACTGGCAAATGGGCGAGCTGACACTGTTTCCTCTGCTTATAAAGAGGGAGGGGGCGGACATTTCGCATTTCCGAATAAAGAAACCACCCATGATCTCTCCCACAATGCCGCATTCAATGCGTGCCGTTCGGGGAGGGCGTGGTGGATACGGAGAGAGATATGGCGTAACCTAGGCTGCGCGTGCCCGTGCCCTGTTTTGGGCCTGGCCCAACAGTGCTCGGCACCGTGTATGGCCCAGGCCCGGGGGCTCCTGTCGGTGTACTAGAGTAGGGGTACCCTAGTATCCCAAACTTGTGCACGGGCAGTCGCAGCGTCCCGCGGCAAGGCTTGCCGGGTGACCGCCAAGGTCCTCCGTGGTTCCTTTGGAGCCATTCAAGAACAAAGTATCCAAGCCAAGGAGACAAGACCCCGGCAAGAGGAGCTTGCCGGGAAGAGCAACAAAAGCGTCTCAAGACCCCGACAAGAGGAGCTTGCCGGGAAGGCCACCCAAGGCACCTCAAGGAACTTGCCGCGACGCGCCACGCGCCCCGGCAAGGCCCGGTGAGCGACAAGCTCCCAGACACGACAAGACAACGACCGCGGCAAGGCGCTTGCCGCAGCAAGCCACCACTCTGTGCCCGCGCTTCAGCACATCCATCAACGTGTCGCTTTGGGACCCTTCCAGGCGTACATGGTGGGAGGCTGTGCAGCCAGGGGTACGCTGTGGCAAGCGGTGCTGACAAGATCGCCATCATGGCGAGCGGTGGCGTCCCTGACGGTCCCTTTTGCACTGTTTAGGCGACGCAGACGGGCATTTAATGCCCTTGTCCCCTGCCGTCAGGGTTAGGTATGATACACTGTAGCAGGTAGCTGTACCTACCGCAGCACCTTTCCATTTTTACCCTTGTCTACGTTGCCACCTGTCGGTGACCCCTTGAGCATATAAAAGGAGGCCCATGCGCAACATAGAGGAGGTTGGCTGGTTAACGGGCTAGCTAGTTAGCTAGTTCGGGGAACACTCCCGCTCGGTCTCGTTAGCTGCTGGTGTGTACTTTAGCACTCCGCGCTCCCGAGCAAGAAATCAATACAAACCACAAAGCAGGAGTAGGGTTTTACGCATCCGTGCGGCCCGAACCTGGGTAAACCGCTCGTGTGCTTCGCCTCGATTCGCTCTTTGCACGGCCTCCGCCCTCACCGAATCGAAAGGGACTCGGCCCGCTGGTCCCATAGGTGTTCGTGGATCAGTCCCCCGACACTTATTTTGCTTGTTGGGAGCTTTCCCGTGTAAATAGTTTTTCTCGTTTTTGCTTTTCCCTTTTATTTGCTTGTTCAAGAAAACCAAAAACTCCAAAAATATGTCAGTGTGTTTCTCTGAATTTCTTTTCTTTCGTTCGAGTTGTACCAAGGAGAAGACCACGATGAAAATGTTCAGTGGCTCTCATATGAATAATTGTTGAACTAATAAAGAGCCCATTTTACCTTGTCTTCTCTTGTTGAATAAAATGTTTTGCAGATTCCAGCTTAGTCCATGGCATTCTTGCACTATTATTATTTCACATCGTTCGGTCGTGCAAGTGAAAGGCAATAATGACGATATTCTATGAATTGGTCATGGCAGAGAGGGACTGGTATGAACTCGACTTGTTCTTTTTATGTAAATATGTTTAACCTAGTATCCATGATTCAGCCCATTATGATTAAACATGTTTGCAATGACAATTAGAGATTATAGTTTCTCATTCCATGCATAAGTAGCTGGGAGTGGATAATGATTTATCTTGGATATCAACATTGCGTTAAAATGATTGTGATGTAGTATGATGATATGGTATCCTCCTCTGAATGTTCAAGTGGCTTGACTTGGTACATGTTCATGCATGTAGTTGAATCAAAACCAACATAGCCTCTATGATATTTATGTTCATGGTGTTCATATCCTACTCATGCTAGTGTCCAATGTTACTTATGCATAATGCATGGTTATTATCATTGTTGCTCTCTAGTGGCCGCTTCTCAATCTAATTGCTAGCCTTCGCCTGTACTAAGTGGGGATTTTTCTGTACATCAAAACCCTTGAACCCAAAGTTATTCCAGATGAGTCCACCATACCTACCTATATGCGGTATTACCCTGCGGTCCTAAGTAAATTTGCATGTGCCACCTCTAAAAACTTCTAAAAAATATATGTTTTGCGTGCCTGGATCGTTCATGGAACGATAGGAGGTGGTCGGTATCTTCCATGCTAAGCGGGTTATTCTCAGGTCGAGTGTTTATTCACTCACCATTGCACGAGAAAAGGGCGATATTAGGGATGCCCAGTCCCAAACTGTAAAATACAAAAAGAGTTAATTGCTCGAATAATCAAACAAAAACTCCCAATGGAATCAAAACCTTTACTTTTATCACTTGGGAAACGCCACTAGCCTTTTTAGCATAGGAGATATTGATAAATGATGGTCGTGAAGTAAATGGGAAGGGTGCATGTCTCAAAATAATCATTTATCTTTGTTTTAAAATTTGAGCTCCGGCACCTCTGCAAATCACTGCTTCCCTCTGCGAAGGGACTATCTATTTACTTTTATGTTGAACCGAGAGAGGACATATATCATGATTTATGCATTGTGTGTAGCTAATGTTGGGTGCATCATGACTGGATCTTTTCTACCATGAATTATAATGCTTAGTTGCTGCTTGGACTTTGGAGGTGCTTTGCATTTTTCTTTTGCGGTCTCAGAAAGGGCTAGCGAGATACCACTATTGTCATACTATATCATGGTTGTTTTGGCAATGTGTTGCCGTTTGAGATGCCTTATTATTGCTTGCTAGCTGATTGTGTCATTGATATGATTTAATATAATCTTTAAGAGTTATTGTCAGCTGATAACCCACAAGTACAGGGGATCGCAATAGTTTTCGAGGGTAAAGTATTTAACCCAAATTTATAGATTCGACACAAGGGGAGCCAAAGAATATTTGAAGGTATTAGCAGCTGAGTTGTAAATTCAACCACACCTAGAGATTAATTATCTGCAGCAATATGATCAGTAGCATAGTAACATGATAGTTTCGATAGTAGTGACAGCAGCAACGGTAACAGTAACAGTGATAGCAGTAATTTGTAGCAAGTGTAACAGTGATGATAGCAGTAGTAACACAGCAAAATCAATAAGGATAAATTCGCAGGCATTGGATCGGTGACTTGTTGGATGATATTCATCATGTGACAGTTATAACCTAGGGCGATACGGCACTAGCTCCAGTTCATCGATATAATGTAGGCATGTATTCCGTAAATAGTCATACGTTGTCACATCCCTAGTTCTGGTATGACCCAGGCTAGCCCTTCATGTGTGCATCATATTTAAATTCCATTTAAATTTGAAATGAGGATTTGTGAAACCCTCGGAATCATCTCTGGAAATGACCCAAATAAAAAGTGCTCCAAAAGTCTCCAAGAAAATGTTCATGTCGCTCTCTGAAAATATTGGAGAGAGATAAAAATCAAACCAATATTATTAGGAGCTCATAGATATTTATTTTGGGCATTTGGATTTAATGAATAATTATTTGCTTTGGATATATATTTGTTATATACATAATATATGTCCAAAAATTATGTTAGTTGTTGAGGAGCTCTGGAATAATACCACTAGCTCCTGCAAAAATTGGCATAAGTAAATAAAATGATTTAGTATTTTATTAAATCCAAACAAATGTCAGAAAAATAGAAAACAGAAAGAAAATTAAAAAAACAGAAAGCTTACCTGGCGCCTCAGCCGGCCCAGTGGTGCGGCCCACTGGCCCAACTGCCAATCGTCGTCCCCCTGGCGACGACAGAAGGACAGGGGCACGCGCCGGCGTGCGCGGCCATGCAGCCGGCCGTGGCCACGTTCCCCGCCACCTCCTGCTTCTCCCTCTCGTCGCCTGGATCGCCCGCGCGTCGCCACGCACCCCCCAAGCCTCTCTCACTCTCCCGTGCCCATTCCTCTCCTCTCCCTCGCTCTCTCTCACTGCGCCCGAGCGCTGCCGTCACCGCCGTTCGCCATAGCCGCAGCCACCGCCTCCCCCTCGCCTCTCCGACAAGCCCGAGAGCTTCGCCACATCTCCCTCTTCCTCTCCGTCAAGACACAAGACGCCGGACGCCCTGTGGAGCCGCCGTCACCATCGTCTTCCTCCTCGGACGCCGCCGACCACAGACTCCGATTCGCCGTCTTCAGCGCCTCCCCGAGCCCACTGGCCTGCTCAGCAACTCCGCCGTGAGCTCCCACCTCGAATCCCCCTCTCCCCCTTGTCTTTTGCACGCTGCAGCCGCGATTCCGGTCGAGGCCGAACTCCGGCCGCCGCCCAAGTGGTCACCGCCGTCGATTTAGGCCGTCTCCGGTGAAACGGAGGGCACCAGTGGATGCGCGCGAGCACCAGCTCCTCGGAGATGGTCTCCGCGGTCCATTTGGTCGCCGGAGACGCGTTTCTGATGCGCTCCGCCGCGTCTGGCTCGCCGGCGTCAAGCCGCCGGTGGCTTTGACCCGCTGACCGGGGTTGACCCTCCCCCTTGTGTCATTGATGTGTGGGCCACCCCCCTGACATCTTTAGTTAGTATTAGATTAACACTAATTAATCTAGGTTAGTTACCTAGTTAGTCACTGACTAGTGGGCCCGGCGCCCACTAATCCTAATTAGACTAACTAAACCCCCTGTTAACTAACTGAGTCACTGACGTGTGGACCCCACACGTCAGGTTTGACTTGGTCAGCACTGTTGACTTGCTGACGCAAGCATGACGCAGTGCTAACGCAATTAATCCTTTTCTGGTATTAAAATAAATCAGGAAATTCCAGAATATATTCAAAACTTCAAAAATTCATAGAAATTCAACCGTAGCTCAGATTGAAATAATTTATATATGAAAAATTATCAGAAAAATTCAATCTATCCATCTGTACCATTTTCATGCATGACAAACCATCTATACATGCTGTATATATGAAAACACACTTATGGCTTATATAAAGAGCTTATTTTGGAGATGCATTTGAATCTTGGTTCAAATGGATTTCATCCAAATAAAAGCTAGTTGCATTATCTCAATCAACATCACATATTCATGCCATGATCATGCATCATATTGTTGCATATGGTTGTGTTTTGATTACCGACACCGTTCCTTCTCGATAGGTCCTGCTCCGGAGAGTGTTCGAGAGTACCTGTCTGAGGAGTAGTGCCCCTTGTTGATCTACCAGGCAAGCAAACCCCCTTGTTCATTCCGATACAATCCTACTCTCTCGCTCCTGCTCTCATTATTGCATTAGGACAACAACGATTCAACTGCTACTTTGTGCTGCGGTAGTTGAACCCATTCCTCTGCATGACCTGTCATTGCCACCGTAAATAGTTAAAACCCACTAGCATGTGTAGGAGTTGATTGAGCCATGTTGTGTTCTTGCCATGCCATGCCTGTTATTTCTTAGAGTTGTGTCAGGTCTGATTCATCGGGAATGAATTGGAGTGGTACGATATGTTCTGGTGCTGAGAGTTAAGCGTGTGAACACGATTTGGTAAAGGTAGCGGTGAGAGGCCATGTAGGAGTACATGGTGGGTTGTCTCACTGGAACCGTCCTTAAGCATTGAGTTCTGTGTATGTTGTCCAATGACTAGCTACTACCACACATTGGGCTCCGGGCACTCCAAGCTCTCTCGACTTATTAACCAACTTGATCTTTGTCCAGGAGTTGCAATTAGTTTCTGGTGTTTGTAGGTAGTGTTAGTAGTCTACCAAGTGGCACCCAGGCAGGTGGGCTTGGGACAGACTAGGCACAAGTGGCACGGTGTACCAAGCGTAGATCCATCCGGCGAGGTGGGCTTGGGAACCCTGCACACATCGTTTGGGGTTGTGAGCGACACCCCGGCCGGATCTCCTTGCGGATGGAACCTGAATAGGCGATAAACCTGGACTAGAGTCTTGTGTGGTTAGTCAGGTCGTGGCCGACACCCTCGCTAGGCTTCCGCTTGAAGGTTGCCGAGATACATGACGTGTACATGGTGATAAGTGGTGAGAGCGTGTGTGAAGAAGTACACCCCTGCAGGGTTATCATGATCTATTCGAATAGCCGTGTCCTCGGTTATGGACTTCTTGGATGCTTACGTGGTACATAGACAACTTGAAGTGGATACTCTAAAATGCTCAAGACAAGTGTGAGTGCTATGGATGGCCTTCTCGTAGGAAGACGGGAATGAATCCATAGTAGTGTATTGACGTGTGTTTAGTGGACTCGTGTGCGCCACCTCAAAAGAGTTACCAGCAGTCGTAGTACAGGATAGCCACTGAGTCAAAGCTGGCTTGCTGCAACTAAACTCCACATTACCTTCTTGATACAAGTGCATGTATGATAGATCTGATGTAAGTCTTGCTGAGTACCTTTGTACTCATGTTGCTTTATTTATGTTTTTGCAGCGGAGACTTCGGTCTTACTAGTTTACGTGGACTTCAACAAGTAGCTTGTACCTCAGCTACGATCTTGATCGGATGTTGTAGATAGTCAGGCTCTTCAGCCTTTTTCATTTGTAGTTGTCTGTACTCAGACATGTAATGCTTCCGCTTGTTGCTTGTATGCTCTGAATGATGGGTCATGTGACCCCTGTTTGTATTTAATGCTATGTGGTTCTTCTGAACCTTTATCTATATGAGTTTGCATTATGTTGTGATGCCATGTTGTACCTCACATACTTGCATGTTATGCGTATGTGTGACGTGTATTGCTATGTGTGGGATCCGACAATCTAGTTGTTTGTCCTTGGCAGCCTCTCTTATGGGGAAATGTAGTCTAGTGCTTCCTTGAGCCATAGTAGTCCGCTACAGCCCGGTTCACCGGAGTCCTGCTAGCCCAGCACTACTGCTCAGGACACTTGACTGGCCGGCATGTGTTTCACTTTGTTCCTGTGTCTGTCCCTTCGGGGAAATGTCACGCGGTGACTTCCGTAGTCCTGTTAGCCCAGTGCTACAGCCCGGATTCATATGCTGTTGACCGACATGCTCGATGTGATTCATGTATGCATATCCCCATAGGTTAGCACCGCTTTGGGTTCACGACTAGCCATGTCGGCCCGGGTTCTTTGTCATATGGATGCTAGCGACGCTATCATATACGTGAGCCAAAAGGCGCAAACGGTCCCCGGGCCAGGTAAGGTGGCACCCGTGGGAATACCGTGCGTGAGGCCGCAAAGTGATATGATGTGTTACATGCTAGATTGGTGTGACTTAGGATCGGGGTCCCGACAGCTTTGGTATCAGAGCCTGACTGCCTGTAGGATTTCCAAGCCAACCTGGTCGAAGTTGAGTCTAGAAATTCTCTAGCTATATAGGGGAATTGATTGTGGAAGGGAACATAAGGCTCTTTTTACTCCTTATGCCTCATGCCTTCTGATCTGAGTCATCCTATCTTTTCCTACGGGGTTAAGGAACTAGGTTTTCTCTTCCGTCTATCAGGATCACGTGTTTCTACTCCGTATTCTCTAAGGTTTGGTTGATCAGAGTCATATCCCAGTTCGAGTACCTTCGGTGTAGCCTATTTAGTAATATCTCAGAACCTTGAGTGATGATGTTGAGTATGGTGCTACCCCGTATTTTGCAGAATGTCTCATTCTGAGCATTTTATTGCCGTTATGCTGCCGGAATTGTCCTAGGAGTTTGAGAGATACTAAATTCTTGTGCTACCCTCTGCAACCTATAGTTGATGCTGAATCCATCCTTGTCTTCCTTGGTTTCGGTCTTCAGGATGTTGCCGGTTAACCGAAGTTCTATTGCTCGTTGCCTGAACCACAGAGGTGGTAGGGATGAGGATCCTCCCGATCAGTCCTCATTGGCAGAGTTCATGCTAGAGATGGAGAGGAACAAGCATGAGTCTAACCGCTTGTTAGCATGTATCGAGGAGAACACCGCACCCGAGTGCAAAGAGTCAGCGACCATCTATGATTTCATTGGTTTGAAACCACCTACATTCCATCATTCCATTGAACCACTCGATGCAGATGACTGGCTCCATAGTATCACACAGAAGCTGCGTTCTGCGAACGTAGCTGAAAGTGACAAGGTCACTTATGCTGCATATCACCTGGAAGGTCCTGCTAGTCTTTGGTGGCAGAACTATGAGGCTATGCTTCCAGCTGGCCAGATACCTACCTGGAAAGATTTCACTGAGGCTTTTCGCGAGCATCACATTCTTGAAGCCCTCATCGATCACAAGAGAGAAGAGTTCTGTAGTTTCACCCAGGGTAAGATGGCTGTTGATGCTTACAGTAGAGAGTTTGAGAACCTCGCCCGCTATACTACAGAAGAAGTGTCCACAGATGCCAAGAAGCAAGCTAGATTCCGGAAGGGTCTCAACCCCAAGTTGCGTCGTGATCTCCACTTGCATCGTTGCAATACATTCCACGCTCTTGTGAACAAGGCCATTAATGCAGAGACAACTCAACTCACCTACGAGGAATCTCGTAAGCACACCCGTGATTTGGGTTCTTCCTCCGGTTCTAGTTCTCAGAAGCGCCGGATTTGGGTTCCGAACTCCGCTCTTCCACCCGGTTATACACCAAGACCTTCTTGTGTGGCACCTTACCCAGTTCAACCATATGCTACACCCATGTCGATTGGTAGACCACTTGTCAATGCGGGTCCTTGTCCTACCTCCAAGATTTGTTACAAGTGCGGAGAGCCAGGCCACATTGCCCGTATTTGCACTCAGACCCATGTTGCTCCACCCCAGTCCGAGAAGTCTGTTGGCCGTGGTAGTAAGCCTTCACACCAGATGATCAGTGCCAAGTCAGCTCCCACTGAACTTGGACGTGTGCATCACGTCTCAGTTAAAGATGCTCATGATGATCCAGATGTCGTTCTTGGTACACTCCTTGTCAAATGTCACCCAGCCTCGGTTCTATTCGATACCGGGGCATCTCACTCCTTCATTTCCGAAAGTTATGCCCGTTTGCACGACATGTCATTTTGTGATATGCCCTCCCCACTACTCATTCAAACTCCTGGATCCAAGTGGCAAACTTCTAGAATAAGTTATGGCAATGAAATACATGTTGACAGACTTGTATTTCTAGCTTCCTTGATATCCCTCAAGTCTTCAGATATTAACATCATTTTGGGTATGGACTGGATGAAAGCTCATTATGCCAAGATTGACTGTTACACTAGGTCTATTTAGCTCACACACCCCTTTGGCAAGGTAGTCACTGTATCCACCAAAATTGCAAGGCGTCAACTATATTCTCTAAATGCCAGCCCTCTTCCTGACCTTGAAGATATCCCGGTAGTCCGCGACTTTCCGGATGTCTTTCCAGAAGAACTGCCAGGTATTCCACCTGACAGAGATGTAGAGTTTGTTATAGATCTTATCCCCGGAACCGCCCCAATTTCTAGGAGACCTTACAAGATGGCACCCTTAGAACTAGCCGAGCTTAAGAAACAACTCGATGAATCCTTGCAAAAGGGTTTCATCCGTCCTAGTTCTTCTCCCTGGGCTTGCCCCGTCCTCTTCGTCAAGAAGAAGGATGGTACGGACCGAATGGTTGTAGATTATCGTCCCGTTAATTTGGTCACGATAAAGAACAAGTATCCGCTCCCCAGGATCAATGATCTGTATGATCAGCTCGCTAGATCCTCAGTCTTCTCTAGATGGATTTGAGGTTAGGCTACCTCTAAATCAAGATCAGAAATGGGGATATTCCTAAGACGGCTTTTGTCACTCGTTATGGTCAGTACGAGTACACCGTCGTGTCCTTTGGTCTAACCAACGCTCCAGCTACTTTCTCTCGCTTGATGAACTCGATCTTCATGGAGTACTTAGATAAGTTCGTCGTGGTTTACCTCGATGATATCCTTATTTACTCGAAGAACGAGGAAGAGCATGCCGAACATCTTAGACTTGTGTTATAAAAACTCAGAGAGCACCGCCTTTATGCCAAGTTCTCCAAGTGCGAATTTTGGTTGCCAGAAGTGACCTATCTCGGCCACCTAATCTCTGGTAAGGGCATTGCTGTCAATCCCGAAAGAGTTCAGGCCGTTCTTGATTGGACTCCGCCTGAAACAGTTAAGCAAGTTAGGAGTTTCCTTGGTCTAGCCAGTTATTGTTGCCGATTCGTTGAGAACTTCTCCAAAGTGGCCAAACCTCTCACGGAACTTCTCAAGAAATATAAAAAGTTTGAGTGGTCTCCACAGTGTGAGCACAGTTTTCAGGAACTGAAAAGACGCCTGACTTCTGCTCCCATACTTGTGCCACCGGACTTCACTAAGGACTTTGTTATCTATTGTGATGCCTCACGACAGGGACTAGGTTGCATTCTTATGCAGGATCGTCATGTGATTGCCTATGCATCTCAATAGTTGCATCCACATGAGGAGAATTATCCTACTCATGATCTAGAGCTTGCAGTCGTAGTCTATGCACTTAAGACATGGTGACATTACCTTCTGGGTAAACATTGCGAGATTTACACCGATCACCAGAGTCTCAAGTATATCTTCACCCAACCAGATTTGAACCTTAGGCAAAGACGTTGGTTGGAGTTGATCTCAGATTATGATTTAGGGATTACCTACACCCCAGGTAAGGGGAATGTCATGGCTGATGCGCTAAGTCGTAAGTCCTATTGCAACAATCTCATGTTGCAGCAGGGCCAACCACTTCTCCATGAGGAATTATGTAATCTTAACCTCCACCTTGCTCCTCACGGATTCCTTTATACCTTGGTGGCGAAACCTACTCTTGTGGATCAAATCATCTCTGCTCAGCAGCAGGATACGGGAATTTCCCAGATCAAGAGAAACATTAACAAAGGAGTTGGTGGTAGTTTCTCTATAGATGATCGTGGTGTTGTTTTCTTTGAGAGTCGCTTGGTGGTTCCCAAGAATCAACATCTTCGACAATTAATCCTTAAGGAGGCACATGAATCTCCTCTCACGATTCATCCCGGTAGTACCAAGATGTATCAGGACCTACGCCAGAGGTTCTGGTGGACTAGGATGAAGAGAGAAAGTGCTCAATTTATTGCTAACTGTGACGTTTGTCGTCGCGTGAAGGCAGAGCATCAAAGACCTGCTGGCACTCTTCAACCTTTAGCTATTCCTGAGTGGAAATGGGATAAAGTTGGTATGGACTTCATCACCGGCTTTCCCAGGACCAAGAGAGGGAATAATGCTATCTTCGTAGTCATTGATCGTCTTTCCAAAGTGGCTCACTTTCTACCCGTTCGAGAGAGTATCACTGCTAGTCAGCTCGCTGACTTATATATTTCTTGAATAGTATCACTTCATGGTGTTCCACTAGAGATCAATTCAGACCGTGGTAGTCTTTTCACTTCTCATTTCCGGGAGAGTTTCCAAACTGCCATGGGCACCCATCTTTCCTTCAGTACCGCTTTCCATCCTCAATCAAGTGGTCAGGTGGAAAGGGTCAACCAGATTCTTGAAGACATGCTTAGAGCTTGTGTTATCTCATTCAGTGTGGATTGGGAGAAGTGTCTTCCCTTCGCCGAGTTTGCTTATAACAACAGCTACCAAACCAGCCTCAAGAAAGCTCCTTTTGAGATTCTATATGGACGAAGATGTCGAACACCTTTGAACTGGTCAGAAACCGGTGAAAGACAATTTTTTGGACCGAATATGATCCAGGAGGCAGAAGAGCAAGTCCGCGTCATTCGTGAGAATTTGAAAACGGCACAATCTCGTCAAAAGAGCTAGTATGACCGTCGTCATAAGGAAGTGGCTTATGAAGTTGGCGACAAGGCTTATCTTCGGGTTACTCCCTTGAAGGGTACCCATCATTTCGGTATCAAAGGCAAGTTGGCTCCTCGTTACATTGGTCCTTTTCGCGTTCTCGCTAAACGAGGAGAGGTTGCCTACCAGTTTGAACTACCCCCACATCTTTCTCGAGTACATGATGTCTTCCACGTCTCTCAACTCAGGCGTTGCTTCTCGGATCCCATCCGCGGAGTGGACCACGAAATGCTTGATCTCCAAGATAACCTCACATACCGAGAGTACCCTGTTCGCATTCTTGATCAAGCAGAGCGTGTTACTCGACGTCAGAACATCAAGTTTCTCAAAGTTCAGTGGTCTCATCATTCCGAGAGAGAAGCTACTTGGGAGCGTGAAGATCGTCTTCGACTTGAGTACCCCGCTTTCTTCCCGCCGACCCCTGAATCTCGGGACGAGATTCTTTCGAGTGGGGGCGAGTTGTCACATCCCTAGTTCTGGTATGACCCAGGCTAGCCCTTCATGTGTGCATCATGTTTAAATTCCATTTAAATTTGAAATGAGGATTTGTGAAACCCTCAGAATCATCTCTGGAAATGACCCAAATAAAAAGTGCTCCAAAAGTCTCCAAGAAAATGTTCATGTCGCTCTCTGAAAATATTGGAGAGAGATAAAAATCAAACCAATATTATTAGGAGCTCATAGATATTTATTTTGGGCATTTGGATTTAATGAATAATTATTTGCTTTGAATATATATTTGTTATATACATAATATATGTCCAAAAATTATGTTAGTTGTTGAGGAGCTCTGGAATAATACCACTAGCTCCTACAAAAATTGGCATAAGTAAATAAAATGATTTAGTATTTTATTAAATCCAAACAAATGTCAGAAAAATAGAAAACGGAAACAAAATTAAAAAACAGAAAGCTTACCTGGCGCCTCAGCCGGCCCAGTGGTGCGGCCCACTGGCCCAACTGCCAATCGTCGTCCTCCTGGCGACGACAGAAGGATAGGGGCACGCGCCGGCGCGCGCGGCCACGCAGCCGGCCGTGGCCACGTTCCCCGCCACCTCCTGCTTCTCCCTCTCGTCGCCTGGATCGCCCGCGCGTCGCCACGCACCCCCCAAGCCTCTCTCACTCTCCCGTGCCCATTCCTCTCCTCTCCCTCGCTCTCTCTCACCGCGCCCGAGCGCTGCTGTCACCGCCGTTCGCCATAGCCGCAGCCACCGCCTCCCCCTCGCCTCTCCGACAAGCCCGAGAGCTTCGCCACATCTCCCTCTTCCTCTCCGTCAAGCCACAAGACGCCGGACGCCCTGTGGAGCCGCCGTCGCCATCGTCTTCCTCCTTGGACGCCGCAGACCGCCGACTCCGATTCGCCGTCTTTAGCGCCTCCCCGAGCCCACTGGCCTGCTCAGCAACTCTGCCGTGAGCTCCCACCTCGAATCCTCCTCTCCCCCTTGTCTTTTGCACGCTGCAGCTGCGATTCCGGTCGAGGCCGAACTCCGGCCGCCGCCCAAGTGGTTGCCGCTGTCGATTTAGGCCGTCTCCGGTGAAACGGAGGGCACCAGTGGATGTGCGCGAGCACCAGCTCCTCGGAGATGGTCTCTGTGGTCCATTTGGTCACCGGAGACGCATTTCTGACGCCCTCCGCCGCGTCTGGCTCGCCGGCGTCAAGCCGCCGGTGGCTTTGACCCGCTGACCGGGGTTGACCCTCCCCCTTGTGTCACTGACGCGTGGGCCACCCCCTGACATCTTTAGTTAGTATTAGATTAACACTAATTAATCTAGGTTAGTTACCTAGTTAGTCACTGACCAGTGGGCCCGGCGCCCACTAATCCTAATTAGACTAATTAAACCCCCTGTTAACTAACTGAGTCACTGACATGTGGACCCCACACGTCAGGTTTGACTTGGTCAGCGCTGTTGACTTGCTGACGCAAGCATGACGCAGTGCTAACACAATTAATCCTTTTCTGGTATTAAAATAAATCAGGAAATTCCAGAATATATTCAAAACTTCAAAAATTCATAGAAATTCAACCGTAGCTCAGATTGAAATAATTTATATATAAAAAATTATCAAAAAATTCAATCTATCCATCTGTACCATTTTCATGCATGACAAACCATCTATACATGCTGTATATATGAAAACACACTTATGGCTTATATAAAGAGCTTATTTTGGAGATGCATTTGAATCTTGGTTCAAATGGATTTCATCAAAATAAAAGCTAGTTGCATTATCTCAATCAACATCACATATTCATGGCATGATCATGCATCATATTGTTGCATATGGTTGTGTTTTGATTACCGACACCGTTCCTTCTCGATAGGTCCTGCTCCGGAGAGTGTTCGAGAGTACCTGTCTGAGGAGTAGTGCCCCTGTTGATCTACCAGGCAAGCAAACCCCCTTGTTCATTCCGATACAATCCTACTCTCTCGCTCCTGCTCTCATTATTGCATTAGGACAACAACGATTCAACTGCTACTTTGTGCTGCGATAGTTGACTCCCATTCCTCTGCATGACCTGTCATTGCCACCGTAAATAGTTAAAACCCACTAGCGTGTGTAGGAGCTGATTGAGCCATGTTGTGTTCTTGCCATGCCATGCCTGTTATTTCTTAGAGTTGTGTCAGGTCTGATTCATCGGGAATGAATTGGAGTGGTACGATATGTTCTGGTGCTGAGAGTTAAGCGTGTGAACATGATTTGGTAAAGGTAGCGGTGAGAGGCCATGTAGGAGTACATGGTGGGTTGTCTCACTGGAACCATCCTTAAGCACTGAGTTCTGTGTATGTTGTCCAATGACTAGCTACTACCACACATTGGGCTCCGGGCACTCCAAGCTCTCTCGACTTATTAACCAACTTGATCTTTGTCCAAGAGTTGCAATTAGTTTCTGGTGTTTGTAGGTAGGGTTAGTAGTCTACCAAGTGGCACCCGGCCAGGTGGGCTTGGGACAGACTAGGCACAAGTGGCACGGTGTACCAAGCGTAGATCCATCCGGCGAGGTGGGCTTGGGAACCCTGCACACATCGTTTGGGGCCGTGAGCGACACCCCGGCCGGATCTCCTTGCGGAAGGAACCCGAATAGGCGATAAACCTGGACTAGAGTCTTGTGTGGTTAGTCAGGTCATGGCCGACACCCTCGCCAGGCTTCCACTTGAAGGTTGCCGAGATACATGACCCGTACATGGTGATAAGTGGTGAGAGCGTGTGTGAAGAAGTACACCCCTGCAGGGTTATCATGATCTATTCGAATAGCCGTGTCCTCGGTTATGGATTTCTTGGATGCTTACGTGGTACATAGACAACTTGAAGTGGATACTCTAAAATGCTCAAGACAAGTGTGAGTGCTATGGATGGCCTTCTCGTAGGAAGATGGGAATGAATCCATAGTAGTGTATTGACGTGGTGTTTAGTGGACTCGTGTGCGCCACCTCAAAAGAGTTACCAGCAGTCGTAGTACAGGATAGCCACTGAGTCAAAGCTAGCTTGCTGCAACTAAACTCCACATTACCTTCTTGATAAAAGTGCATGTACGATAGGTTCTAATGTAAGTCTTGCTGAGTACCTTTGTACTCATGTTGCTTTATTTATGTTTTTGCAGCGGAGACGTCGGTCTTACTAGTTTACGTGGACTTTGACAAGTAGCTTGTACCTCAGCTACGATCTTGATTGGATGTTGTAGATAGTCAGGCTCTTCAGCCTTTTTCATTTGTAGTTGTCTGTACTCAGACATGTAATGCTTCCGCTTGTTGCTTGTATGCTCTGAATGATGGGTCATGTGACCCCTGTTTGTATTTAATGCTATGTGGTTCTTCTGAACCTTTATCTATATGAGTTTGCGTTATGTTGTGATGCCATGTTGTACCTCACATACTTGCATGTTATGCGTACGTGTGACATGTATTGCTATGTGTGGGATCCGACAATCTAGTTGTTTGTCCTTGGCAGCCTCTCTTATGGGGAAGTGTAGTCTAGTGCTTCCTTGAGCCATAGTAGTCCGCTACAGCCCAGTTCACCGGAGTCCTGCTAGCCCAGCACTACTGCTCAGGACACTTGACTGGCTGGCATGTGTTTCACTTCGTTCCTATGTCTGTCCCTTCAGGGAAATGTCACACGGTGACTTCCGGAGTCTTGTTAGCCCAGTGCTACAGCCCGGATTCATATGCTGTTGACCGACATGCTCGATGTGATTCATGTATGCCTGTCCCCATAGGTTAGCACCGCTTTGGGTTCACGACTAGCCATGTCGGCCCGGGTTCTTTGTCATATGGATGCTAGCGACGCTATCATATACGTGAGCCAAAAGGCGCAAAAGGTCCCCGGGCCAGGTAAGGTGGCACCCGTGGGAATACCGTGCGTGAGGCCGCAAAGTGATATGATGTGTTACATGCTAGATCGGTGTGACTTAGGATCCGAGTCCCGACATACGTGCTTTATTAAAAGAACTTGCATGCCATCTTTTGTCCTACCCTCCTGTGGCAGCGGGGTCCATATTGGAAACTAAGGGATATTAAGGCCTCCTTTTAATAGAGAACCGGAACAAAGCATTAACACATAGTAAATACATGAACTCCTCAAACTACGGTCATCACCAGGAGTGGGCCCGGTTGTTGTCACTCCGGGGTTGTCGGATCATAACCATAGTAGGTTACTATAACTTGCAAGATCGGATCTAAAACATGGATATAATAATGAATTCATAAATGGTTCAGATCTGAAATCATGGCACTCGGGCCCAAAGTGACAAGAATTAAGCATGGCAAAGTCATAGCAACATCAATCTAAGAACATAGTGGATACTAGGGATCAAGCCCTAACAAAACTAACTCGATTACATGATGAATCTCATCCAACTCCTCATCGACCAGCGAGCCTATGAAGGAATTACTCACTACTGGTGGGGAGCATCATGGAATTGGCGATGCAGATAGGTTGGTGATGACGAAGATCGAAGATCCCCCTTTCCGGAGCCCCAAATGGACTCTAGATCTGCCTCCCGAGGAAGAATAGGGCTTGGCGGCGGCTCCGTCTCGTGGATCGCAATAATCTTTCTCCCTAATATTTTTCTGGAAATATGTGAATTTATAGTATCAGGGGGGTCATCAGCGGGGCCACCAGGTGGGTACAACCCACCTGGTCGCGCCAGGAGAGGGGGTGCGCCCTGGTGGGTTGTGCCCACCCAGGGGCCCCTCTCCGGTGGGTCTTGGCTCCAGAAATTATTATTATTGGTATAAAAAATCATCAAAAAGTTTCCTTCCATTCTGAGAACTTATATTTCTGCACAAAAATAACCCCATGGTAGTTCCGCTGAAAACAACATCAATCCGGGGTTAGTTTCATTCAAATCATGCAAATTAGAGTCCAAAACAAGAGTAAAAGCATGAGAAAAAGTAGATATGTTGTAGACGTATCAACTCCCCCAAGCTTAAACATTTGCTTGTCCTCAAGCAATTCAGTTGATAAACTGAAAGTGAGAAAGAAAACTTTTACAGACTCTTTTGCTCTTGTTTGCATAAATAAGCTTAAACAACACCCAGGTTTCCAGCCAACATTATAACTAACCATGTCAACAATAACTCTTAAAGATTATAATGATCCATATCAATGACATAATCAGCTAGCGAGCAATAATAAGATATCTCAAATGGCAACACGTTGTGAAAACAACCACGATATAATATGACAATAATGGTATCTCGCTAGCCCTTTCTGAGACCGCAAAACATAAATGTAGAGCACCTTCGAAGTTCAAGCGGCAACTAAACATTGTAATTCATGGTAGAAAAGATCCAGTCATGATGCACCCAACATTAGCTATACACAATGCATAAATCCTGACCGATGTGCTCTACTCAGTTTCTGGTGCTTGTTTTTAGAAGGTGGTGACACAACATAAAAGTAAATAGAAAGTCCCTTCGCAGAGGGAAGCAGTGATTTGCAGAGGTTCCAGAGCTTCGTTTTTTTAGACAGAGATAAATGAAATTTTGAGACATGCACCCTTCTTATTCAGTTCACGGCCATCAGTTATCAACATCTTCCATGCTAAGCACGCTAGTGGCCGTTCCCAAGCAGAAAGTAAAGGTTTTGACTCCATTGGGAGTTTTTGTTTGATTATTTAAGAGATGAACTCTTTTTGTATTTTGCAGTTTGGGACTGGGCATCCCTATTACCGCCCATTTCCTTGTGCGATGGCGAGTGAATAAACACTCGACCTGAGGATAACATGCTTAGAACGGAAGATATCGACCACCTCCTGTCGTTCCATGAATGATCCAGGCACACAAAACGGATAAATTTTTAGAAGTTTTTATAGTTGGCACATGCAAATTTACTTAGGACGGCAGGGTAATACCGTATATAGGTAGGTATGGTGGACTCATCTGGAATAACTTTGGGTTCAAGGTTTTTGATGTATAAGCAGAATCCCCACTTAGTACAGGCGAAGGCTAGCAATTTTAAGATTGGGAAGCGGCCAGCTAGAGAGCAACAACGATCATAACCAGGCATTATGCATAAGTAACATTGGACACTAGCATGAGTAGGATATGAACAGCATGAACATAAACATTATAGATGCTATGTTGGTTTTGATTCAACTACATGCATGAACATGTACCAAGTCAAGCCACTCGAACATTCAGAGGAGGATACCATATCATCATACTGTTGACACCTGATTTTGGCAAGATACAGATTGCAATGAAGGTGGTCTCGAGTGAACGGGTTTTCAGCATGAAAAGATTCACGTCGCCGAGTGGAACCACTTTGATGTTTCGGTTATATTCATTCAACTTTATCTTACGGACCGAAACTATACTCCGAGTGGCATAATTCAATGTTCCGAGTGGTTTTTGGCCAATCACATCTTCAAGATGACCTCGGATGAAGGAGCATTCTTAAGGAATTGTCTTCTTCTCGTCGAGGCAATCAATTTTGATATATAAATTATCTCAATCCGAGTTCATATGCAAAAGTTAGAGGCAATACACTCCAGACCGAACCTCAACGGAAATATGGCGCGAGGTGCCAGACACTTGTCTGATGGGTTGCGGGAGTAATTCAGCCATCAAGACGGCCTTGAATCGAAAAACCTTCAACACATAAAAGTTTTGTCTCGTCGAGCCGATCGATTTTCATATATAACTCGTCTCAATCTGAGGTCGTATGAGGCCTGGAGAGACAAATCAAGATCGGGCTATGTTTTCAGTCGGAAATCCGAGTGAAAAGTTTACCATCAGAGTGAAAGTTTATGGTCGAGTGAAAATTTACCGGTCGAGTGAAAGTTTGCTGACCGGATGAACTTATTATTATCCAAGTGGAAATATAGTCATCCGAGTGGAAATATGATCATCCGAGTGAAATTGTCGTCCAGGTGAAAATATTCCGAGTGAAAAGATTACCATCGGGACGAAAACTTGCCGATTGAATAAGATAGTGCCTTCCGAGTGGAAATATAGTCATCCGAGTGGAAATATAGTCATCCGAGTGAAAGATTGTCTTCCGAGTGAAAAAGTCCAATCGGGCGATCCGAGTGAAAGTATCTAATATCCGAGTGGATGAGCTCAAGTCCGAGTGAAATTGAACATGTGCTCGAAAGTTTATCAAAATGATCTTGGATGAAGAAGTGTTCAATACAGAAGTTTTGCGTATCATCAAGACGGTAAACTTTGATTTTGTAGTCATCATCATCAGAGATAATATATAGCCTACAAATTCACTACGAGACTCGGATAATCCAGTCTACTGCAAGACCGAGTCCGACTAGAAGATAAAGATGACCTCGAAAAGTATTCAAGATGGCCTTATTTGAAAAAGTGATCAACATGAGAGTTGTTCGTATCGTCGAGGCGCACAAGTTTGATATTTGGGCCGTCTCTATCGGAGATCATATGCAAGCCCGGCGGCCCACGCAAGAAGGAATACAGAGTTTGGGCCAGATTCAGACTGAATCCGAGTTGGAATAGAATTAGGACTCTAGGACGTGAATTGATGTAATTTTTCTTGTAAGGAAAGCCTAGATGAATCCTTTACTTGTACGGGAAGTCCAGCTGCCTCTTATATTGGGGGTGACGGCCGATTGAACAACACACAATCGAACAAATCAATATACTACTTTTTCATCTACGTTTTATCTCTCCACCGTTTTTCTATCTCGTTCTTCGTTGTTCTTCGTGTTTGAGAGCTGCGAATCCCGAGGCTCTAGGGGCGAGCGAATCGACCTAGGGCAGCCCATAGCCGCTGCACTCCCTGACGGGGTCCCTCCCAGGGGTGTGGGGTTTTCGGGTCTACAAAAGCGCCCGTCGACTGTCTTGCGTATCGCGCTGTCGGTCGGGTCTCCTTCGATGTGAGCTGCGGTGCATCACCCCCGGCGTTGAGGGTACATGTGATGTGTTCGTTTGTCAACACACTTTTTGGCGACTCCGCTGGGGACCAAAGATCAATCGTCATCATCCACCATGTCCGATCTTCCCAAGCCATCTGAGGTAGACGCCGATAACATCATTAAGCCTAGTCTTGATGAGATATCGGCCGATCATGCCAAGTCTATGAGGAGTACAAGAAGGCGCGCGAGGAGAAGGACCTGCAGGAGTTCCTTGCAAAATTCAAGAAAGATCGCCAAGGCAACATCACTCTGATTGAAGAAATCAAGTTCCCTCCTCTTCAAACTGAACAGGTTAAGCCTTCTGTAAGTACTGCCTTTTCTCCTGAGCAGTGGGCTGAGATTGAAAGTCGTATTGCTGATGGTAACAATCTAGTCTATCAAACTTTTATAGAAAATACTAATGCTCAGAAGAATATGTCTCAATCGTCTAGTGGTAATAATGGTGTAGCTGCTAGTGTGCAAAACCCTAATCTGACTTTACCTATTGCATCGGCGCCTCCCGTGCCGATGACTTATTATCCTACCCAAACAAATCAGATTGTGGCTACACCCATTAATCCTATTACGAGCATGATAGGTTCGGTGGCAACTGTCGTGGTTCTAAGTCTGACAGTGATGTAGGGGGTTAAGTATGGAGAGGCAAGATCTTAGCTATAGAGGAGTTGTAGGAATGCAAGATTTACGAGTTCAGGCCCTTCTCGGAGGAAGTAATAGCCCTACGTCTCGGAGCCCGGAGGCGGTCGACTGGATTATGCGTGTGTGAATTACAGGCGTGCGAACCCTTGTCTCAGAGGAGGGGGCCGGTTATATAGAGTGCACCCAGACCCCAGCCAGCCCATGATACAAATGGTTCAATATACATTAAGGCAGGGCGTTACTGGTAACGCTAGTAATAAAGTGCTATGATGACCATAAAAGTTACTTAATAACCGACCGTTAGCATGCGGAGCGCCTTTAGGTCACCTGACCGTCGAGTGGCTTGGTCTTGATCGAGTGATTGCTTCTTGGTCGAGTATCTTCAAGTCTGTCGAGTGAGACACCTTCAAGTCGATTGAAAGATGATTTCTTCTGGAGATGTCCTTGGGTAGGTTAGTTTGGACAGGTCCATGACCCTACCCTAGGTACATAGCTTCATCATTAGCCCCCGAATGGATCAAGGTTTGAGTGGGACAGGGTTTGAGCATTTTTCCGACTCGTTTTTCATGCCGCGAGCATACCTTGTTTCGGATCGATGAACCCGAGTGTTGACAGCGACTTCCTTTCCAGTCACCTTGATCCATTCTTAATTCTTCGTCGAGTGAGTTTCTTTACTCGAAAGGCTCCGAGTGACGGTGCGGAGGAGATCTTTGGTTTGACAAGTTGTTCTGATGTCCATGGATTTCGTGGGATCTGAATTTTGGGAAGCGCACGGGATGGGGGAGGCCGCAGTAATTGGATGGGATAGAGCGGAGCCGCCTTGATCCCCGCGCCACCTTTTTCGCCACGTATCACGCGCACGATTGTTACAGGATTTGACAGAGCCGCCTGGGCCTACCCGTCAGCCACTCGGAAGCGGCCTCATATAAGGCGTTGGACCGGAGTCTCCCGAACAGTGCGTTCCCATTACCTCTTCTCCTCTTCATGCCCCTCCGCTGCGCTCGCTCTCGCCCCAGCGCCACCGCTCTGTACGCGTCTCGCCGGCGACAATGGGGAAGGAGAAGATGGCGGCTCTGGAGCGGGCAAAGAAGGCGACGGCGAGGTCGAAGGGGAAGGCGACCAGCCGAGGCGGATCTTCCTCGCGAACCGGCCTGCCGAAGGGCTGGATCCAGGGCGACTGGATCCACTCGAGGATCACCCAAGAAGACCTCGACGACCTGGCCGAAGGGGGGCTGATCCCCTATGACTCGGTGCGGCTTCCGGGGAAGGAATCTGAGCCGCAACCTCGTGAGGGTGAGCGTGTTCTTCTTGCCACCCACGTCGACCGTGGATTTTCCTTGCCTCCTCACCCTTTCTTTTGAGGGTTTCTGAAGTTCTTTGGGGCACAACTCCACCACTTTACTCCCAACACAATCGTTTATCTCGCCGCTTTCATTTCTTTGTGTGAGAACTTCTTGGGTTGCCGGCCTCACTGGGGTCTTTTCAAGCACATTTTCACTTGTCGCTCCCAGACGGTGAAAAAGGCTAATCCGAGTGACGAGAGGACGCAAGTTATTCAGATGTGTGGGGGTCTTGGTATCTAGATGAGAGGAAAAAGTTCTTTTCCAGCCATGATTCTTCCTGACTCAGTCCGCGGATGGCAGTCGACCTGGTTTTACTGTAAGGACCAGTCGACGCCAGGGCAGTCGACTGACCTCCCTCCCTTTACCATGGACCGAGTGAGGAAACCCTCCCCTTTGAAGGTGCTCCTGGAGGAGAAGGCGCAGGTGAGGGTGCTGGTCGATCGAGTGGTCCAGCTTATCCGTGACGGGGTCACTGGTATGGATCTCTTGAAGGTCTTCCTTCAGCGGTGCATCCAGCCTCTTCAAGCCTGAGACCATCCAATGTGGATGTATTCAGGTCTTGAAGACTCCACTCGGATCCACCCGAAGGAGGTCGATGACGACACACTGGAGAAGTGGTTGTCGGGCATTACCGAGAACAAGGACAACCCCAGGGGAGCCAGGAGAGTCCCTCCATTCGACTAGTCTCATGCACCAGAGAAGGTCTGATTCTGAGTTTTTGCTTTGTAATTTGAATTCGCTCCTGCATACACTGCGTCGACTGACTTTATTCTCTCTGCTTTCTTTCAGGCCATTATTGAAATGTATTCAATGCCCAACAGAGAGCAAGAGCAAGCTCTGGAAGGCGAGGCGAGCGGCGACGACAATGGCGAGTGGACTTCCGACGGTGAAGGGGGTGGAGGAAGCGACGACTCAAGTGATGGAGAAGAAGTCGAGTAACCTCCTCGCCGGGAGAGGCGATCCAAGCTCGACCAAGAACGACCGAGTGCCCGTGAAAAGGTAACTGCTCAGGCTGGTCAGTCTTCGAAGCGTCCTCGGGTCTCTTCACCAACCCCGACTGAGAAAGCGCCAAAGCACCCCAAAGTTGCAGAGCTGAAGACTCGGAAGGCGTTGCCGAAGATTAAGATTGACATCCCCGTTGCTTCCGTGTGAGTGTCTCCTTTCGTATTCACTCGACGCTTCATGTTGTTTGTTTTTGTTATTTTAACTGGTCGGATTTTGGGATTGCCAGTGCTGCCACTTCCGGGACCTCAGCTTACGAGGACGAGGACGAGGTGATGGAGGATGCGATCACTTCTAATATGGGTATTATTTCTGCCGTACTGTCTTTGTTTGGTCGATCCAATTGCAATGTGCATCATTGGGTGATGTGACTTTGGCAATTGCACCCTACACAGCTCCCAACGTTATTGACCTCCCTGACGATGATGAAGAGCCCGAGAGGCCTTTGACGAGGAAGAGTAGGGAAGCTCCTACAAGCGAGGCGCTACAGTCGACATAGAGGGCGGAACCAGTCGTTCAGGACGCTGGCGACGCCAATCGGGGTTCTGTTACCTTCGCCGTGCCACTGTCGAGTGCCTTGCCTTCTTCGTCGACTGCTCAGGCCCCTGTCGACCCACCTTCAGTTTTTGCGACCCATCATGTCCTAGAAGACGAAGTGAATGCTGCCAGGGAAGCTATACGCCAGGTGGGTGTCATGATGGAGAAGATGAAGATGGTGCGAGATGCCAGTCAGGCTGCCTACGACGCCAGCTCGGCTCTCCAAAGCAACGTTCAGGTTAGTTGGTCGCCGCTTGTTCTGTTGGGATATGATATCTGAAGACTCCTTTCTGAAAATCTTTGCGTTAGTACACCCACTGGGTGCGTTGCTTGAACTTTGAATTAGTGGGGCACGCTGAGTGCACCCATTGGGTGTAGTCCCCGAGACTGCGGTGGACTGCAGGCAGTCGACTGTAGTCTTTGTATCATGTCGAGTGTAAATCGAATTGATAGTTTGTCTCTTCCACTCGGTCTGGTCGAGTGGGGTCGAAACCGGTGGGGGCACGCCAAGTGCACCCAATGGGTGTAGTCCCCGAGACCGCGGTCAACTGCTGGCAGTCGACTATGGTCTGAGCTCTCTTTTTTACTCCCTGCACTCGACTCTGGCGGGCCGGTCGAGTGGGCTCAGAACCGGTGGGGGCACGCAAAGTGCACCCGCTGGGTGTAGTCCCCGAGGCTATGGTGGACCGCGGGCAGTAGACCGTAGCCTTAGTAACTTTTTTTTGCTGTAAAAATAACTTCTCCCCTTTGATTTCAGAAATCTTGTGATCTTGGGGATCGCTTTGCTGACTTAGAGAAACAACAGATCCAACTGAACCTTGACTTGGAGCTGGCCAAGACAGAGCTGCAAAGGGTCAAGGACAACGCCACTGGTAAGACGAATTTGTCGACTAGTCCGTCTTAAGCTTGAGTTCCCTTCTGCTCTTTCTGAATTAGGCATCATTTCTTTGTAGAAAAACTAAGAGAAGCTCTGGTGAAGAAGGACCAAGATTTGGATGCTGCTCGAAAGGAGGTTGACGACAAAACCGCTCTAGCTGCACAGAAACTGGCTTCGGTCGGCCAGTTGGAAGAAGAGAATACTGGGCTGAAGTCTGCTCTGAATGACGCCAACAAGGAGTGCTCGCGCTGGAAGAAGGAGAATCTCATCCTGGGCGAGAAGATGGAAAGCATTGCTCGCAGGAGGGACGACCTGGAGAGCTACCTGAGGAGTCTTGCCAAGAAGTTGTTCATCAAGCTTGAAGGTGCACATTTTGTTCCGACTCATTTTTTTTGTGTCGACTCGGCGTATGTAAATTGACTTATCCTTGGATCGTGATGCAGAGTTTTGCCAGAACTTCGAGGAGGAGACTGGGCAGATTGAACCTGGTTTGGATCCAATCAATTCTCCTGTGAAAGATGAAACTGCCATGAATCTGCTCCGACTGGAATCCCGCATTAACGGTGTCGTGGACTACTTGGCTCGACTGAAGGTCGCCATGTCACGGATTGACCCGGCACTTTGGCCAGAGGCTGTGCTCCAAAATGATCTTGAGTCCCTGATGACTCGACTACATGAAATCCCAGACCGAGTGCAGGAGTGGAAGAAGTCTGCTGCTCGGTGTGGCGCTGACGTGGCTCAGTCTTTGGTTCGTTTCCACTGCAAGGAGGTGCGACAAGACAAACTGGTAGCAATCAAGGTCGCCAACACCCAGAAACATGACTTCCGAACTTTATGGAGACTTTCATCGCTGCAGCCACTCGGATAGCCGACGGCGTCGACTTGGATGAGTTCGTCGAGCCTGCTAGCCCTCCTCCTGCGGAGTGAACAAACTTTTATGCCTCACCTTAAATTTGCCTCGGAATGCCGAGTGGTTTTTGTAACCGTTAAACTCTTTCGGGCTGAATGCCCGAGTACTTTGATCGGTGGTCCGGAAACCTTTAGGATTTATCCGAACTTGGTTTATCGTCGAATATCTTTATGCGTTCCCCGTCGGGTGGAAATCATTCTTTATTCGAGACAACTTTTGTATTTGCGGCGCAACTCTGAAGGAGACGGTAGCAGTCGACCTGCACCTCATCGTCTTTGCGGGTCAGCGATGGATCGTACGTTGTATTTGTGGCGAAGCTCCCCAAGGAGGAGGCGGCAGTCGACCTGCCCCTTGTTACTGCAGAGCAGGATGAAGTGCGTGTTGTATTTGTGGCGAAGCTCCCCAAGGAGGAGGCGGTAGTCGACCCGCCCCTTGTTACTGCAGAGCAGGATGAAGTGCGCGTTGTATTTGTGGCGAATCTCTCCAAGGAGGAGGCGGTAGTCGACCTGCCCCTTGTTGCTGCAAAGCAGGATGTGTTTCAAACTTAGGCGAGTACTGGACTGTAGCTAAGCCCCCGAGTGGGAGGACTGCTCTCCACTCGGTAGGATTTTTTCAAACTTAGGCGAGTGCCTGACTGCAGCTAAGTCCTCAAGTGAGAGAACTTAGGCGAGTACTGGACTGCAGCTAAGCCCCCGAGTGGGAGGACTGCTCTCCACTCGGTAGGATTTTTTCAAACTTAGGCGAGTGCCTGACTGCAGCTAAGTCCTCAAGTGAGAGAACTTAGGCGAGTACTGGACTGCAGCTAAGCCCCCGAGTGGGAGGACTGCTCTCCACTCGGTAGGATTTTTTCAAAGTTAGGCGAGTGCCTGACTGCAGCTAAGTCCTCCAGTGAGAGAACTTAGGCGAGTACTGGACTGCAGCTAAGCCCCCGAGTGGGAGGACTGCTCTCCACTCGGTAGGATTTTTTTTCAAACTTAGGCGAAACGGATTCGCAGCCAAGCCACCCACTGGGGGATTTCATTCGCAAACAGAAAACGATAACAATCACTAAGAAAATTATAACGCTCTTGTCTTTGAAAAATAAACTACGAGAGTTTTTTCTTATTACATCTCATCCGAGTGAGAATTCAAATATGAAAGGGGCGGAATAGCTCCGTATTCCAGGCTCGCGGCTCATCAATCTGGCGATCGACATTGTAGAGGTGGTATGCTCCATTGTGAAGGACTCTGGTGACTATGAAGGGGCCTTCCCAAGTAGGGACGAGTTTGTGTGGTTTCTGCTGATCCACTCGGAGGACTAAGTCTCCCTCTTGGAAGGCTCGACCCTTCACATTTCTGGCATGGAATTGGCGCAAGTCTTGTTGGTATACGGTCGATCGGATCATGGCCATTTCTCTTTCTTCTTCCAGGAGGTCGACTGCGTCCTACCGGGCTTGTTCTACTTCATCTTCAGAGTAGAGCTCGACTCGGGGAGCGTTGTGAAGTAGGTCACTCGGCAAGACTGCCTCGGCTCCGTAGGCCAGAAAGAATGGGGTTCTTCCGGTCGATCGATTCGGGGTTGTCCTCAATCCCCAAAGGACTGATGGAAGCTCTTCGACCCATGCACCTGCTGATGGGGTCATGTACCTAGGGTAGGGTCACGGACCTGATCTAAGTACCTTGCCCAAGGACACCCTTAGAAGAGATCACCTTCCAGTCGACCAACGAGGGACTCACTCGACTGACTTGAAGGACTCGACCATGAAGACTCACTCGACCACCAGAAGGTCAAAAGGCACTCTGCACTGCAACGGCCTGTAATTAAGTAGACTTTATGATAGTAAAGACACTTTATGTGGGGCGTTACCAGTAACGCCCCAGACTTAACTCACCTTAAACCCTCTCCTACGTGGGCTGGCTGGGGTCCTGGCGCACTCTATATAAGCCACCCCCCTCCACAGGTAGAGGGGTTCGGCACCTTGTAACTCATATACGCATAATCCACTCGACCGCCTCCGGGCTCCGAGACGTAGGGCTTTTACTTCTTCCGAGAAGGGCCTGAACTCGTACATCCCTGGTGTTTACAACCTCTCCATAGCTAGGACCTTGCCTCTCCATACTTACCCCCACTCTACTGTCAGGCTTAGAACCACGACAGTTGGCGCCCACCTTGGGGCAGGTGTTTTAGCAATTTTGTGGAGAAGTTGCGATTCTTCCGAGTACTTTCATGATGGTGGCTGCTGGAGTTTTGGTCGAGGGTCGAGAGATCCGTCTCGGTGCTCTCACCTTCATCGCCGACGACTCTGCCTGGCTCCAGGAGGCTCCACTCGACGTTGATGCGCTCCCCGTCCGCGGTGCGACGCATTTTCGCGCATGTGTCCGCGGCGTTCTACTGCGGCAACCGTCGACCCCGTATCGGTCGACTCCTCCATCGTCCACCCTCCCGATCTCCCGCCAGCGCAAGCGCTCGGGCCGGTCGAGGCTTCAGCGGTGGGTGAGGCACGCGGTGGCTCGCCAGACGGCCACCTCTCATGTTGCGGCAATCGAGCCCAACGAATCTCTCTACGGCCTGTTCGATCTGTCGACTGGCTCCGTGGAGACTGCATCCGAGTGCGATAGCAGTGATCCTGCAGCGGAAATCCTGATGGTCGACGGGCCCCGCAGTCCCCCTGGCTTCGCCCGTGATGGTGGAGCAGGCGACGGAGGCGACCCCGCACGAGACCACGAAGAGTACCATCCCGAGCCACTCGACTCTCTGCAAAGAGAGGAACTTCGCCGCAGGAACGTGGATGCCCTGCGTACGCCCATCGCAGGAGAAACCCCCGAGGCTCGCGCCTTGGAGGAGGCACGTTTGGCCAATTTGGCCGAACGCACTCGACTGGAGAATCTTCAGCGAGCACTCGACGAGCGTGCGCGGCAACGAGTTCCCGACACCAATCGACGTCAACTCTTCCCGCCGACTCAGGTATATCGAACCCCAATCCAGAATTTAGCAGCTGCGACCCGTATAGCAGAGTCTATCCAGCCTTCTCAGTCGGAAGCTGGCAGAGGCTTCATGCAGATCAGGGATCTGCTCCGGGCAGCAGGAGATCAGAATTCAGCCGTGTCGCAGTCGCGCAACAGAATTCACAGTCGATCCGTCGCTGCGAATACGGTTCAGTCGGCTCACAGCCCCTGATCGCCTCCGCGGCGTGAAGGGCGCGAGAATCGGCGAGACCAATATGGTGACCGACTCGACCGAGATGATAGGCGTCGAGTGCCCAATTCCCCTCCGAGGGGTGGGTCTTACGCTCCTCGGCAGCAAGATGACAGGCGTCAGTTCAGTACAGGGCGAAGGGTTCTAGTCGACCCTAGAGAACCAGGCTTTGATGCGCGATCCATTATCGTGCAAGGTTTGGTCGACCGGAACAGAGCCCATCGAGGTGGACTCGACAGAGATGCGCCCACAAGCAGTCGAGTGCATGTTTCTGGTCCTGAATGTTTCAGCAGAGCTATCAGAGCCGCAGTTATCCCCCCAATTTCAGGTTGGCAACAGGAGTCAGCAAGTTCACTGGTGAGTCCAAGCCTGAAACTTGGCTTGAGGACTACCGAGTGGCGGTTCAGATTGGTGGTGGGAACGATGAGGTGGCCATGAAGCATTTGCCCCTCATGCTGGAAGGTTCTGCCAGGGCATGGTTGACTCAATTACCTCCTAGCAGCATTTACACTTGGGAAGATCTGTCCCGAGTGTTCATCAGAACGTTTGAAGGAACTTGCAAGCGACCAGCTGGACTGACAGAGTTGCAAGTCTGCGTGCAGAAGACCAATGAGACTCTCAGAGAGTATATTCAGAGATGGATCACTTTGCACCACACTGTGGAGAATGTGTCTGATCATCAGGCAGTCTGCGCCTTCAAAGATGGCGTCAAGAACAGAGAACTGAGTTTGAAGTTTGGTCGAACCGGTGACATGACCTTGAGTCGGATGATGGAGATTGCTACCAAGTATGCCAACGGCGAAGAAGAAGACCGACTCCGAAGCGGCAAGCACAAGCCGAGTCAGTCGGAAAAAGGAAACACCAGTCGGAAACAGAAGCGGAAGGCTGAACCGGCAGCTCCTGGAGAGGCTCTGGCCGTGACTCAAGGAAAGTTTAAAGGGAAACCAAAAGGATCCTGGAACCCTAAGAAGGTGAAGGATAAAGAAGGGAACGACGTGATGGATATGCCGTGTCACATCCACACGAAGAAAGACGAAGAGGGGAATATCATCTACCCGAAGCACACCACTCGCCAATGTCGACTCCTGATCCAGCAGTTTCAGGGAAAACAGTCTAAGGACAAGGAGAAGGAGTCGGACAAGGCCGAAGACAAGGAGGACAGTGAGGGAGGATATCCGCATATCAATTTCACTTTGATGATCTTTGCAGATGTGGAAAGCAAGAGTCGATTGAAAGTCATCAACCGAGAAGTGAACATGGTTGCCCCAGCAAAAGCAAATTGTCTGAAATGGTCCCAAATACCCATCACATTCGACCAATCTGATCACCCAACTCATATTGCCACCCCTGGGAGGCAAGCTTTGGTGGTCGATCCAGTTGTCGAAGGCACTCGACTGACAAAAGTGCTGATGGACGGTGGAAGCAGGCTGAATTTGTTGTATGCCGACACATTGAAAGGAATGGGCATTCCGATGTCCCGACTGAGCACCAGTAACATGAGCTTTCATGGAGTTATACCAGGGAAGAAAGCCGAGTCACTCGGCCAAATAGCTCTGGACGTCGTGTTTGGTGATTCGAAACATTTTCGCAAAGAAAAGTTGACGTTTGAGGTCGTGGATTTTCAGAGTGCATATCATGCCATTTTGGGGAGACCAGCTTACGCACGGTTCATGGCTCGACCATGTTACGTGTACCTCAAATTGAAGATGCCCGGCCCCAAAGGAGTGATCACTGTCACCGGTGATCGGAAAAAGGCAGAAGAGTGCTTTCACAAGGGCTCAAAGATTGCCGATTCCCAGGTGACAGCGGTCGAGTTCGAGGAATACAAGCAAAACGCAGATCCGAGTGACTTGCTGCGATCCAAGAAACCCGCCACAGAGTCTGCATTTCAGTCGTCCGGTGAGACGAAGCCTGTTCACATTCACCCGACCGACCCCGATGCAGCTCCGACCCGCATCTCCACAACACTCGACCCAAAATAGGAAGAAGCGCTCATCCAGTTCCTCCGTGAGAACTGGGACATTTTTGCATGGAAGCCCGCTGACATGCCAGGTGTTCCCAGGGGACTGGCTGAGCATCGCCTAAGAGTCGACTCATCTGCAAAACCAGTCAAAGAGCATCTTCGGCGGTCCGCCGTCCAGAAGAGAAAAGCCATTGGTGAGGAAGTGGCTCGACTGTTGGCGGCAGGATTTATCCGAGAGATATACCACTCCGAGTGGCTCGCTAATGTCGTCATGGTTCCTAAGAAGGACAAGTCGCTCCGAATGTGCATTGATTTCAAGCACATCAACCGGGCCTGCCTGAAAGATCATTTTCCTCTCCCTCGCATAGATCAAATTGTTGACTCGACCGCGGGATGCGAGAGATTATCTTTTCTAGATGCCTATTCCGGGTACCACCAGATCCGTCTGTACGGACCCGACGAGGTAAAAACAGCTTTCATCACTCCATTCGGGTGCTTCTGCTATATCACCATGCCGTTCGGCCTCAAGAATGCCGGAGCCACATTTATGCGAATGATTCAGAAGTGTCTACTCACTCAAATCAGTCGGAATGTGGAAGCATATATGGATGATATCGTTGTCAAGTCACGAAAAGGTTCCGACCTGCTCGCCGATCTCACCAAAACATTTGCCAACCTCAGAAGGTATGATATCAAGCTCAATCCATCAAAGTGCACATTTGGAGTTCCTGGTGGCAAGTTACTCGGTTTTCTCGTTTCCGAACGGGGAATCGACGCTAATCCAGAGAAGATCGGCACTATTCTCCGAATGAAACGCCCTGTGCGAGTGCACGATGTCCAGAAGCTTACTGGATGCTTGGCCACATTAAGTAGATTCATCTCACGACTCGGTGAAAAGGCATTGCCTCTTTACCGACTGATGAAGAAGGCAGACAAGTTCGAGTGGACTCCAGAAGCTGATGCAGCGTTTGCCGAGCTAAAAGCTCTGCTCTCCACCCAGCCGGTGCTTGCTGCTCCAATCAGCAAAGAGCCTCTGTTGCTCTATATCGCAGCCACAGGACAAGTCGTCAGTACTGTGCTTACGGTCGAGCGGGAAGAAGAAGGAAAAGCTCTCAAAGTTCAGCGCCCAGTGTATTATTTGTCTGAAGTCTTGACTCCATCCAAGCAGAGATATCCTCATTATCAGAAGCTTGTGTATGGAATATACACGACCACAAAGAAGGTTGCTCATTACTTCTCTGATCATTCCATCACAGTCGTCAGCGACGCTCCACTATCAGAGATTTTTCACAACAGAGATGCAACTGGTCGAGTGGCCAAATGGGCGATTGAACTTCTTCCCCTTGATATCAAGTTTGAGGCAAAGAAAGCCATTAAGTCCCAGGCAATAGCAGATTTCCTCGCCGAGTGGATTGAACAGCAGCAGCCGACTGAAGTTCACTCGGAGCATTGGACCATGTTCTTTGATGGCTCTAAGATGTTGAATGGTTCCGGTGCTGGGGTTGTCCTGGTTTCCCCCAGAGGAGATAAGCTCAGATATGTGCTCCAGATTCACTCTGATTCCTCCAACAATGAGGCAGAATATGAGGCCCTCTTATACGGATTGTGCATGGCCATTTCACTCGGCGTCCGTCGCCTGATGGTCTATGGCGACTCGGATTTCGTGGTCAACCAAGTGATGAAGGAGTGGGACGTGAGAAGCCCAGCCATGACTGGATACTGCAGTGCAGTGAGGAAGCTGGAAAAGAAGTTCGAGGGGTTGGAGCTCCATCATATACCCCGACTGAAAAATCAAGCAGCTGATGATCTAGCAAAGATAGGTTCCAAGAGAGAAGCCATTCCGAGTGGTGTGTTCTTGGAGCATATACACACTCCGTCAGTCAAAGAAGATCCTTTCACCGAAGAAGCTCCACAGCCCAAGAGTGCCACAAATCCGACTGAGGTTGAAGTCCCAGCGGTGGTCGACTTGATCATGGAGGTCTTGGTGGTCATCCCCGACTGGACAGTTCCATATATCGCGTATATCCTGAGAAAAGAGCTTCCGGAGGATGAGGAAGAGGCTCGACAGATCGTCCGTCGATCTAAGGCCTTTACCGTAATCAAAGGACAATTATACAGAGAAAGCGCGACTGGAGTTGGTCAGAAGTGCATAACACCAGAAGAAGGTCGACTCATCCTCAATGATATCCACTCGGGGACCTGTGGTCATCATGTGTCCTCTCGGACCATCGTGGCCAAAGCATACCGAGCCGGATTTTACTGGCCAAAGGCGAATGAGATGGCAAAGGAGATAGTGAATAAGTGCGAGGGATGTCAGTTTTACTCGAATATGTCGCATAAGCCTGCATCAGCCCTGAAGACCATTCCACTCGTCTGGCCTTTCGCAGTATGGGGGTTGGACATGGTCGGTCCTTTGAGAACAGGGCGAAGCGGCTTCACGCATGTACTGGTGGCAGTCGACAAGTTCACCAAGTGGATCGAGGCTAAACCAATCAAGAACCTTGACACCGGTACTGCTGTTAGCTTCATCAGGGAACTAATATTCAGATATGGAGTCCCGCACAGCATCATTACGGATAATGGATCGAACTTTGACTCGGAGGAATTCAGAGATTTCTGTAACTCTCAAGGCACACGGGTCGACTACGCTTTAGTCGCCCATCCGCAGTCGAATGGACAAGCAGAGCGAGCCAATGGCCTGATTCTCAAGGGATTAAAACCCCGACTGATGCGTGATCTCAAGCATGCAGCTGGAGCTTGGGTCGACGAACTTCCCTCAGTGCTTTGGGGACTGCGGACCACACCTAATCGATCGACCGGAAGAACTCCATTCTTCTTGGTCTACGGAGCTGAAGCAGTCTTGTCGAGTGATCTTCTCCACAATGCTCCTCGAGTTGAAATCTACAACGAAGCAGAAGCTGAACAAGCGCGGCAGGACGCAGTCGACCTTTTAGAGGAAGAAAGGGAGATGGCTCTGATCCGGTCGACCATCTACCAACAAGATTTGCGTCGTTTCCACGCCAGAAATGTGAGAGGTCGAGCCTTCCAGGAAGGAGATTTGGTTCTCCGAGTGGATCAGCACAAACCACACAAGCTTGCTCCTTCTTGGGAAGGTCCCTTCATCGTCACCAAGGTTCTCCACAATGGGGCGTACCGTCTTTACAACGTCGAGCATAATATCGACGAGCCCCGAGCTTGGAACGCGGAACTACTCCGCCCATTTTACACTTAAGTTTTATCACTCGGATGAGTTGCAATAAAGTACTTCTGTAGTTCATGGACCTCAAAATAATAGTGTCATAGTTCCTCCATAATTTTTGTCACTTTT
>NC_041390.1:484876603-485006043 GCF_002162155.2 Triticum dicoccoides | reverse complement strand
GCCTAAGTTATAAAAATCCTACCGAGTAAAGAGCAAACCTCTCACTCGGGGGCTTAGCTGCAGTCCAAGCACTCGCCTAAGTTATAAAAATCCTATCGAGTGAAGAGCAAACCTCTCACTCGGGGGCTTAGCTGCAGTCCAAGAACTCGCCTAAGTTATCGAAATCCTACCGAGTGAAGAGTAAACCTCTCACTCGGAGGCTTAGCTGCAGCCCAGTGCTCGCCTAAGTTATAAAAATCCTACCGAGTGGTAAGCCGGACTTCCACTCGGAGGCTTAGCCGCAGCCCAGTGCTCGCCTAAGTGGACTAAAGAATAAGTCGATTGCAGTAAAGGCGCCTTGCTTTGAACCTGCAAAAGACATTTCGAGCCAAAAGCAATCGTATTCAAGCACCAAATTCAAGTTTGAATCGATATCTAAAGGAACCGAAAGTGCTCAGGCGTTAAGCCCGTTAAGATTTATCGGTTACAATTCCACTCGGCATACCGAGGCAAATTTAAAGCGTCGAGCTAGAAGAAGTTTTTTACCCCTCCTGTGGAGGGCTGGAAGGTGCAACAAACTCATCAAGGTCAACTCCGTCGGCGATCCGAGTGGCAGCCGCAAGGAAAGTTTCCATAAAGGACCTGAAGTCGTGTTTCTTGGTGTTGGCCACCCAGAGGGCCGCCAGCTTCTCTTCTCGCGCATCTTTGCAGTGGACTCGGGCCAGAAACAGAGCAACATCTGCACCGCACCAAGCCGAGGACTTCTTCCATTCCTGCACTCGACCAGGGATCGTGTTCAAGCGAGCCATCAGCGACTCAAGGTCATTCTGAAGTGTCTCCCCAGGCCAGAGCGTCGTGTCGACGCGAGATGTGGCGGCCTTCAGCCTTGCGAGATAGTCCACGACAGCTGCAACACGAGACTCCAGTCGGAAAACATCCATGGCAACTTCGTCGTTCACCGGAGAATTGACGGGGTCGAGGTTTGGCTCCAGCCGGCTAGTTTCTTCTTCAAAGTTTTGGCAAAATTCTGCAAGGACGATCACTGAGTCAAGGGGATGGTCGAATGGAAAAACCACGATTGGAAATGTTTGCCGAGCATAGAGGTTTACCTTCAAGCATAAGAAACAGCTTCTTGGCAAGACCACTCAGGAAGGCCTCCAGATCATTTTTCTTCCCAGTCAACTTACTGACTTGGTCGGTCAGGGCAGCTTTATCAGTTTTCAGTCGACTGACCTCCTTGTTGGCGATCCCAAGAGCAACTTTCAGATTGGTATTGTCTTGTTCAAGCTTGGTGACTGAAGCTAACTTCTCGTCAGCAAGCTTGATCTTCTCAGCTAGTTCGAGGTCTTTCTTCTGTTGGGCCTCCCTTACCTTACCTGCAAGTTACAGCAAGATCAGATTTTGAAACAAGCAAGGGGAAAAGCAGTCGTCAGGGTCTCACCAAACATACCTTCGGTCTCCTCCTTTGCCTTCGTCAGCTTCTCCTGAACCAGCTTCAAGCTCAGCTCGAGTTGAGTGTGCTTGTTTTCCAGCTCAGAGTAGCGAGCCACAAGATCACAGGAGTTCTGCGAAGAACCAATCGACTAAATGTCAAATATAATTCACTTCCGAGTGAAAAAGGAAAAATCACACGTTTCTAAGACTACAGCCGAATACAAGCATTCGACCGTAGTCTCGGGGACTACACCCAGTGGGTGCACTCAGCGTGCCCCCACTAATCCTGTTGAAGATAAAGTCGACCAGTCGACCTCAAAAAAAAGGGATGTATTCTTTAAGACTGTAATCGACTGCAAGCAGTCGACCACAGTCTCGGGGACTACACCCAGTGGGTGCACTCAGCGTGCCCCCACCGGTTTGTGAATTCCAGTCGACATAGTCAACTGACAAAAAGATCGACATCATAAAGCCTAAGGCCGACTGCCAGCAGTCGACCTTAGCCTTGGAGACTACACCCAGTGGGTGCACTCAGCGTGCCCCCACTAATCCTATTAAAGACAGAGTCGACCAGTCGACCGGATTGCGAAATCCAGTCGACTTGGTCGTATGACAGAAAGACTGAAATTATAAAGCCTAAGGCCGACTGCCAGCAGTCGACCTTAGCCTTGGGGACTACACCCAGCGGGTGCACTCAGCGTGCCCCCGCTAACACGGAGTTTAATCGACACACCCAGTGGGTGACTACTATAAATTCTGGAAAGGAAAAGTTTTTGGTAGCATATCCTAACAGAACAAACGGTGGTCGACTGACCTGAACATTGCTTTGGAGGGCAGAACTGGCGTCATAAGCTGCCTGGCTCGCATCCCGGATGGTCTTCAACTGCTCCATCATGATTCCTGCCTTTTGTATCGCCTCCTTCGCCGCGCCAGCTTGGTCCTCTGGGATGTGGTGCGTCGTGAAGAGGGAGGGCTGCTGAGCACTCGTCAGTGGATTTGCGAAGGACACCGTGTGTCGAGTGGTGTTCTCCTCCTCCGCAATCAGAATCTCAGGCGCCGTCACATCCTGGGGCACCCTGCTGGCGGACGCTTTCCTACTCCTTCTGCGCTTCAGCGGTTCCTCATCCTCATCATCATCAGGGAGATTGATAACAGCATTGGGTGGAGCTACAGAGAAGAATCAGGATCAGAGATCGTGAGTCAGTCGACTAAAAACGGCGTTAAGAATATAGTACCTGGTTTTGAAGTTGCTACGTGCTCCATCTCATGGTCATCAGCCCGGGCTGAGGTCTCAGAAGTAGCAGCACTGCAACTCCAAAGAATCAGTCGACTAACTTCAGCGTCAACCAGAGACAAAGTTCACACAAAATAAGAAGACTTAAGCAGCACGATTACCCTGATATGGTGGGGATGGACACCTTCATCTTTGGTAGGAGCTTGGTCGGCTTTGACGGAGCCGCCCTGGGCTGCTTCGGCGCCTTTTCAGTCGGCGCCGGAGAGGTAGTCCGAGGGCGCTTGGTCGACTGGGCAGCGGTCGCAACTCCCTTGCCACGTTCAGTCGAAGGGTCGTGGACAAGCTTCGACCGCCTTTCTGAGCGCGGTGGTACGACCTCCTCCTCCTCTTCTTCCTCGTCTTCAGCATCATCTTCTTCACCGTCATCGTCGTCGTCGTCATCATCATCCTCAGCAACGTCCGAGTCCCATTCCTCCTCCTCCTGGCTCTCGCCCCCACTCGCCTCACCCTCCTCAGTCGGGGCTTGTGCTCCATTGGGCATCGAGTACAGCTCGGTGAGGGCCTGGTAGACATCAAGACAAGGATCAATCGACCAATTGGCAGAACAAACAGAAATGAATAGGACAAGAACACAGTGGAGAGCAGAGCAGGCATACCTTGTTTGGATCACTGTTGTGGTCGAGTGGACGAATCCTTCTGGCTCCGCGTGGGTTATCCTTGTTTCCGGTAACGGCGGCCATCCATCTTTCCAGAGTGACATCGTCGACTGCTTCTGGATGGACTCGAGTCTCGTCTTCAGTCCCACAGTACAACCACATGCAGTGGCTCCGGAACTGAAGGGGCTGGATTCGACGCCTAAGGAAAACCTCCAGGAGATCCATGCCCGTCACTCCCTCCCGAACCAACTGCACCACGCGCTCCATCAACATCTTCACATCAGCTTTCTCCTCCGGAATCAACTTCAGAGAGGAGGGCTTGTTCACTCGGTCCATGGTAAACTGAGGGAGTCCACTCGACTGCCCCGGCGTCGACTGGTCCTGGCAGTAGAACCAGGTCGACTGCCAGCCTCTGACTGACTCGGGAAAAGTCATGGATGGGAAGGTGCTCTTATTCCTCACCTGTATCCCCAGGCCCCCACACATTTGGACGACTCGGGTTCTTTCGTCGCCTGGGCTCTCCTTCTTCACAGTCTGAGAGCGACACGTGAATATATGCTTGAACAAGCCCCAGTGCGGTCGACAGCCCAGGAAACCCTCACACATGGACACGAACGAGGCAAGATAGGCGATAGAATTTGGGGTAAAGTGGTGGAGCTGCGCTCCAAAGAAGTTCAAGAAGCCACGGAAGAAAATACTCGGCGGCAAAGAAAATCCACGATCAACATGGGTGGCCAAGAGCACGCACTCACCCTCTTCTGGCTGGGGCTGCCACTCCTTCCCCGAAAGCCTCGCAGCTCCATGGGGGATCAAGCCCTCGTTGGCCATGTCGAGGAGATCTTTCTCTGTGATGGTCGACTGGATCCAGTCTCCTTGGACCCAGCCCTTCGGCAGACGGGATCTGGACGAAGACCCGCCGCGGCTGGTAGATCTCCCCTTCGCCTTCTCCGACGCTGACGCCTTCTTCGCGCGTTCCAGCGCCGCCGTCTTCTCCTTGGCCATGGTTGCCGGCGAGACGCGCGAGGGGAAGTTGTGCGGGGGCGAGAGCGAGCGCGCTGGACGGGGACGAAGGGAGCAGAGAGAGAGAATGCTGAGGCACAGTACAAAAAATCCTCGCCGGGCGCATTTATAAGGTCCCTTCCGAGCGGATGACAGGTGGGCCCGGTCGATCTAATCATATCCAGGAACAGTTATGCAGACGGGATACGTGGCGAAGAAAGCGGCACGGAGATCGAGGCGTCTATGTCCCGTCCCATCCGAAGGCCGCGGTCCGCTCCGCTTCGCGCGCGTCCCCAAATTTCGCATCCCGCGGAATCCGCGAACGGCAGATCGGTCTGTCAGACGCGGGGTTTCCCACGATCCTTCGCTCGGAGATCGTCGAAGCCCGAAAGATCACTCGACGAAAGAAGAGAATGGATCGAGTCGACTGAAGACAAGTTGCTCACTATCGACGAAGAGATTCTTTGGTCCAGAACAACGCACGAACAGTGTGCAAAGGTTAATCGGAAAGAACATCAACTCCTTCCTCACTCGAAGCCTCAATCCATTCGGGGGCTAATGATGGGGTCATGTACCTAGGGTAGGGTCACGGACCTGATCTAAGTACCTTGCCCAAGGACACCCTTAGAAGAGATCACCTTCCAGTCGACCAACGAGGGACTCACTCGACTGACTTGAAGGACTCGACCACGAAGACTCACTCGACCACCAGAAGGTCAAAAGGCACCCTGCACTGCAACGGCCTGTAATTAAGTAGACTTTATGATAGTAAAGACACTTTATGTGGGGCGTTACCAGTAACGCCCCAGACTTAACTCACCTTAAACCCTCTCCTACGTGGGCTGGCTGGGGTCCTGGCGCACTCTATATAAGCCACCCCCCTCCACAGGTAGAGGGGTTCGGCACCTTGTAACTCATATACGCATAATCCACTCGACCGCCTTCGGGCTCCGAGACGTAGGGCTTTTACTTCTTCCGAGAAGGGCCTGAACTCGTACATCCCTGGTGTTTACAACCTCTCCATAGCTAGGACCTTGCCTCTCCATACTTACCCCCCACTCTACTGTCAGGCTTAGAACCACGACACCTGCTGCGTGCTTGAGATCACGCATCAACCGGGGTTTCAGTCCTTTGAGAATTAGGCCGTTTGCCCTTTCTTCTTGCCCATTCGACTGGGGGCGAGTGACCGAAGCATAGTCGACTCGGGTACCCCGAGAGGCGCAAAAGGCCCTGAATTTGTCAGAATCGAAGTTTGACCCATTGTCAGTGATGATGCTGTGCGGAACTCCATATCTGAATATCAACCTTCTGACAAAACTGGTAGCAGTGCAAGCATCAAGGTTCTTGATAGGCTTGGCTTCAATCCATTTGGTGAACTTGTCGACTGCTACTAGCACATGAGTGAAGCCGCTCCTGCCTGTTCTCAGTGGTCCAACCATGTCCAGCCCCCAACCAGCGAAGGTCCAGATGAGTGGAATGGTTTTCAGAGCTGACGCGGGCTTGTGCGACATATTGGAGTAATACTGACATCCTTCACACTTGTCGACTATCTCTTTTGCCATTTCATTGGCTCTTGGCCAGTAGAATCCCGCTCGGTATGCTTTAGCCACAATGGTCCGAGAGGACGCATGGTGACCACAGGTCCCCGAGTGGACATCATCAAGGATCATCCGACCTTCTTCTGGTGTAATACACCTCTGACTAACTCCAGTCGCGCTTTCTTTATATAACTATCCTTTTATGACTGTAAAGGTCTTGGATCGTTGTACGATCTGTCGAGCCTCTTCTTCGTCTTCTGGGAGCTCTTTCCTTAGGATGTATGCAATGTATGATACTGTCCAGTCGGGAGTGCTGACCAAGACTTCCATGATCAGGTCGACTACAACTGGAATTTCAACTTCTGTCGAATCTGTGGCGCTTTTTGGCTGCGGGGCCTCTTCACTGAAGGGATCCTCCTGAACTGATGGTATGTGAATGTGTTCCAAAAACGCATTGCTGGGGATGGCTTCTCTTTTCGAACCTATTTTTGCTAGATCATCAGCTGCTTGATTTTTCAGTCGGGGTATGTGAGGAAGCTCTAACCCCTCAAATTTCTTCTCCAGCTTTCTCACTGCATTGCAATAACCAGCCATGGCTGGACTTCTGACGTCCCATTCCTTCATCACCTGATTAACCACCAAATCTGAGTCGCCATAGACCATGAGGCGACGGACGCTGAGTGAAATGGCCATGCGCAACCCATACAAAAGTGCTTCGTATTCTGCCTCGTTGTTGGAGGAATCAAAGTGGATTTGAAGAACATAACTGAGTTTATCTCCTCTGAGGGAGACCAGCACTACTCCGGCACCGGAACCATTCAGCATCTTGGAACCGTCGAAGAACATGGTCCAATGCTCCGAGTGAACCTAAGTTGGCAGCTGCTGTTCAATCCACTTGGCGACGAAATCTGCGATTGCCTGGGACTTAATAGCTTTCTTTGCCTCAAACTTGATATCTAGAGGAAGGAGTTCAATCGCCCATTTTGCCACTCGACCGGTTGCATCCCTGTTATGCAGGATCTCTGATAATGGAGTGTCGCTGACGACTGTAATGGAATGATCAGAGAAGTAATGAGAAACTTTCTTTGTGGTCATATAAATCCCGTATACAAGCTTCTGATAATGAGGATATCTTTGCTTCGACGGGGTCCAAACTTCAGAAATATAATATACTGGGCACTGAATTTTGAAGGCCTTTCCTTCTTCTTCCCGCTCGACCGTAAGTACTGTATTGACGACTTGTCCCGTGGCTGCAATGTAAAGCAGCAAAGGCTCCTTACTGATTGGGGCAGCAAGCACCGGCTGGCTGGAGAGCAGAGCTTTGAGCTCTGCAAATGCTGCATCAGCTTCAGGAGTCCACTCGAACTTGTCGGACTTCTTCATCAATCGGTAAAGGGGCAATGCCTTTTCACCGAGATGAGATATGAATCGACTAAAAGCGGCCAAGCAACCAGTAAGCTTCTGGACGTCGTGCACTTGCACAGGACTTTTCATTCGGAGTATAGTGCCAACTTTTTCTGGATTGGCGTCGATTCCCCGTTTGGAAACGAGAAAACCAAGTAATTTTCCGCTAGGAACTCATGATGTGCACTTTGATGGATTAGCTTGATATCATACCTCCTGAGGTTGGCAAAGGTTTCAGCAAGGTCAGTCAGCAGGTCGGAACCCTTCCATGACTTGACCACAATATCATCCATGTACGCCTCCACATTCCGACTGATTTGGGTGAGAAAACACTTCTGAATCATCCTCATGAATGTGGCTCCGACATTCTTGAGGCCGAACGACATGGTAACATAGCAGAAGCACCCGAATGGAGTGATGAAGGCTGTTTTGATCTCGTCAGGTCCATACAGACGGATCTGATGGTACCCGGAATAGGCGTCTAAAAAGACAGTCGCTCACATCCCGTAGTCGAGTCGACTATCTGATCGATGCGGGGGAGAGGAAAATGATTTTTCGGGCAGGCCCGGTTGATATGTTTAAAGTCAATGCACATGCGAAGTGACTTGTCCTTCTTGGGGACCGTAACAACATTGGCGAGCCACTCGGAGTGGTAGATTTCTCGGATGAACTCCGCTGCTAAGAGCCGAGCCACCTCCTCGCCAATGGCCTTTCTCTTCTGGACAGCGGACCGTCGGAGATGTTCCTTGATAGGTTTTACTTTTGAGTCGACTCTTAGGCGGTGCTCAGCCAGCTCCCTGGGAACACCCAGCATGTCAGAAGGCTTCCATGCGAAAATGTCCCAGTTCTCACGGAGGAACTGGATGAGCGCTTCTTCCTATTTGGAGTCGAGTGTTGTCGAGATATGAGTTGGAGCAGCGCTGGGGTCGGTCGGGTGGATGTGAGCTGTCTTCGTATCACCAGTCGACTGAAAAGCCGATTCTGTAGCGGGCTTCTTGGCTCGCAACAAATCACTCGGGTCTGCAGTCTTCTGGTATTCCTGCAACTCCACCACTGCCATCTGAGCATCGGCGATCTTCGAACCTTTCTGAAAATATTCTTCCGCTTTCTTCCGATTGCCCGTAATAGTGATCACACCTTTGGGGCCAGGCATCTTCAATTTGAGATACACATAACATGGTCGGGCCATGAAGCGTGCATAAGTCGGCCTGCCCAAAATAGCGTGGTAGGCACTCTGGAAGTCTACAACTTCAAATGTCAACTTTTCTTTGTGGTAATTCTTGGAATCACCGAAAACCACATCAAGAGCAATCTGGCCGAGTGATTCAGCCTTCTTCCCAGGAATGATTGCATGGAAACTCATGTTGCTGGCACTGAGTCTGGACATCGGAATGCCCATCCCTTTCAACGTCTCAGCATACAATATGTTCAAACCACTGCCACCATCCATCAAGACTTTGGTCAGTTGAGTGCTTTCAACCAATGGGTCGACCACCAGAGCTTGCCTCCCAGGGGTGGCAATATGCGTTGGGTGATCGGACTGGTCGAACGTGATGGCAGTCTAAGACCATTTCAAATAACTTGGTGTCGCCGGAGCAACCATATTCACCTCTCGGTTGATGACTTTCAGTCGACTTTTGCTCTCAACATCAGCAAAAATCATCAGGGTGGAATTGACTTGGGGGTACCCATCATCGCTATCTTCCTTGTCCTCAACTTTGTCTGACTCCTTCTCTTTATCTTTGGGCTGCTTGCCCTGGAACTGCTCGATCAAGAGTCGACACTGTCGAGTGGTATGTTTTGGGTAAATAAAATTACCCTCTTCATCTTTCTTAGTGTGGACAAGGCACGGCAAATCCAACACATCATTTCCGTCTTAGTCTTTAACTTTCTTGGGGTTCCAAGGTCCTTTGGGTTTCCCCTTAAACTTTCCTTGAGTCACAACCAAGGCTTCCCCAGGAGCAGCTGGCTCGGCTTTCCACTTCTGTTTCCGATTGGAATTTCCTCCGGTTTCTTGGGCGACTGACTTCAGCTTGCCACTCTGGAGTCGATCCTCATCTTCTCCATTAGCGTACTTGGTGGCAATCTCCATCATTCAGTTCAGAGACATATCTCCGGTTCGATCGAATTTCAGATTCAGTTCTCTGTACTTGACGCCTTCTTTGAAGGCACAGACTACTTGGTGGTCAGGCACATTCTCTACCGTGTGGTGCAACATGATCCATCTCTGGATGTAATCCCTCAAGGTTTCATTCGGCTTCTGCATGCAGGACCGCAGTTCCGTCAACCCTGCCGGTCATTTGCATGTTCCTTCAAATGTGGTGACAAACACTCGGGCGAGATCTTCCCAAGTGTAAATGCTGCTGGGTGCTAACTGGTTCAGCCACGCTCTGGCCGAGCCCTCCAACATGAGAGGCAGGTGCTTCATGGCCACCTCATCATTGCCGCCGCCAATCTGGACGGCCACTCGGTAGTCTTCAAGCCAAGTATCGGGCTTGGACTCGCCAGTGAACTTGCTGACTCCAGTCGCCAACCTGAAGTTGGGAGGAATCACAGCGGCCCTGATGGCTCTACTAAAGCACTCTGGCCCCGAAACATGTGCTCTACTGCTGGTAGGAGCATCTCTGTCGTGTCCTTCCCGGTGAGCTCTGTTCCTGTCAACCAAACCTTGAACGAGAATGGATCTCGCATCGAAGCCTAGCTCCCTGGAGTCGACTGGAATCCTTCGCCCAACACTACGAGGGCACCTATCATCCTGTTGTCGAGGCGCATACACCCCGCTCCTTGGGGGAGGGGAGGGAACTCGACGTTGATCATCACGATCGAATCGGTGATCATATTGCTCATGGTTACCATGCTGATTACGCCGGTCCCCACGTCCCTCACGCCTCGGGGGCGATCTTGGGCTATGAGCTGACTGGACTGTGTCTGCGGCAACAGATCTACTATGAATCCTGTTCCGCGACTGAGAAACAGCGGAATTCTGGTCTCCTGCTGCCCGGAGCAACGCTCTGATCTGCAGCAAGCCTCTGCCAGCCTCCGACTGGGAAGGCTGAATCGACTCTGCTATGCGGGCTGCAGCTGCTAAATTCGGAATTGGAGTTTGATATACCTGCGGGGGCGGGAAGAGCTGACACTGGATTCGGGAACCCGTTGTCATGCATGCTCGTCGAGTGCTTGCTGGAGGTTCTTCAGTCGAGTGCGCTCGGCCAAGTTTGTCAGGCGCGCGTCCTCCAAGGCACGAGCCTCGGGGGTTTCTCCAATGATAGGAGTGTGCAATGCATCCATGTTCCAGCAGCGAAGTTCTTCTCTCTGCAGCGACATGAGAGGCTCGAGAAGATATTCCTCATGAGGACGCGATGGGTCGCCTCCACCCGCGCCTCCGTCGGTGCGGGGAAAACCGGGAGGACTGGGAGGTCCATCGACCATCAGAACCTCCGCCGCCGGATCGCTTCTGTCACACTCAGATGCGGTCTCTGCGGAGCCGGTCGACAGGTCGAACAGGCCGTAGAGGGATTCGTCGGGCTCGATCGCCGCGACTTGAGGGGTGGCCAACTATCATGCCACCGCGTGTCTCACCCACCGCTGGAGTCTCGACCGACCAGAGCGCTTGCGCCGGCGGGAAACTGGGAGGGAGAAAAACACAGGAGCCGACCGGTAGGGGGTCGACGGTTGCCGCAGGAGAACGTCGTGGACGCACGCGCTAAAGTGCATTGCCCCGCGGACAGGGAGTGCATCCACCTCGAGCGGAGCCTCCTGAAGCCACACGGAGTCGTCGGCGATGAACGTGAGCGCGCCGAGACGGATCTCGCGGCCCTCCACCAAAACTCCGCCGAAAACCATGATGATTCGGGTCAGAAAAGATCGCAACTCCTCCAACAAAACGCTAAAACACCTGCCCCAAGGTGGGCGCCAACTGTCGTGGTTCTAAGTCTGACAGTGATGTAGGGGGGTAAGTATGGAGAGGCGAGATCTTAACTATAGAGGAGTTGTAGGAACGCAAGATTTACGAGTTCAAGCCCTTCTCGGAGGAAGTAATAGCCCTACATCTCGGAGCCCGGAGGCGGTCGACTGGATTATGCGTGTGTGAATTACAGGCGTGCGAACCCTTGTCTCAGAGGAGGGGGGCGGCTTATATAGAGTGCGCCCAGACCCCAGCCAGCCCACGATACAAAGGGTTCAATGTACATTAAGGCAGGGCGTTACTGGTAACGCCAGTAATAAAGTGCTATGATGACCATAAAAGCTACTTAATAACCGACCATTAGCATGCGGAGCGCCTTTAGGTCACCTAACCGTCGAGTGGCTTGGTCTTGGTCGAGTGATTGCTTCTTGGTCGAGTATCTTCAAGTCTGTCGAGTGAGACACCTTCAAGTCGATTGAAAGATGATTTCTTCTGGAGATGTCCTTGGGTAGGTTAGTTTGGATAGGTCCATGACCCTACCCTAGGTACATAGCTTCATCAGCAACGCCGAACCAAACTCTACCTACAGCTACAACCACTCAACCATTACCAAATTATGGGTCGACATACATGCCACAATTTCTACCTACAGCTAGTAACCATACTCTTCCTATATCACTGCCACAAGCTTCATTGTCCACTACGGATGATGGTCTAGCTAATCTTAGAGAGGAGATGGCTAAGATGCTTAGAGAGAATTTTGGAGTTGAGTTACCTCGGAATCGGATTTACCAAAAGCCGTACCCCGAGTATTTTGATGCCATCCAGTGCCCTCCGGGATATAAGATTCCAGATTTTGTTAAGTTCAATGGAGAGGGCACAAAAACCACATGGGAGCATGTTAGTCAATACTTAGCACAACTAGGTGAAGCAGGCTCACTAAATGAGTTGAAAGTGCATTTGTTTCCTTTATCTTTAACTGGTACTGCATTTTCATGGTTTTCTTCTTTACCACATGGTTCCATTCGGGTTTGGTCACAACTAGAGCAGAAATTTCATGATCACTTTTATAGCGGCGACAATGAACTCAAGTTATCACATCTAACATCGGTTAAACAGAAGCATGATGAATCGGTCTCCGATTACGTCAAGAGATTCAGAGAAACAAAAAACCGGTGTTTTAGTTTGGTGATAACCGAGAGAGACTTGGCAGACCTAGTGCTGAGTGGTTTGAGAACTCCCATTAGAGAAAAGCTGGAAGGTTATGAGTTCTTAAATATCAACCAAGTCTTACAAAGGGCTTTGGCTCAGGAAAGCTGAAGCAAAGATCTCAAAGAAGTGCATAGATACAAAGCCGATCGTCCAAAGATGAATATGGTGGAATATGATAGTGATCACTCGGACGATGAGGGTGATGTTTTTGCTACTGAATTTGTTTGGCCATCTAAGGACAAACCCTTTACTTGCAATGATCTGAAACCGATTCATAAGAATCATGATGAAGAGATGAAGTTTACTTTTAACATTGCTAAGTGTGATAGAATATTTGATGCTTTGCTGCAGGCTAAGATTATTAGAATATCTCATACTTTACCGCTGTTTGAAGAGCTAAAACGGCGTGCTTATTGCAAGTATCATAATTATTTTTCTCATGCTACTAACGATTGCAATGTTTTTCGACGACAGATACAATCGGCCATTAATGACGGACGATTGAACTTTTCTGAGATGCAAGTTGATAAACAGCCTTTTCCAATGAATACCCTGGATTTGGAGGGGAAGAAGCTACTCATTCGGCCGGAGGTAGCCGAATCTGCTAATAATGCTAATGTCATTGTTGGTGAGCCCAGGAAAGACAAGGAGGACAACAAGGTCTTTGGGAGACAGGTTGTGCTTGGTAAGCAACCTGATGGCAAGGAAGTGATCAAAATCACCATCAAGAATCCTACACTCGGGGGGCAACTGCAAGTGCAAGAAAATGCTCGTGTGAGATTTGTCAAGCCCAAGAGTCCAGAAATTGGCAAGTGGAAAAGGAATGAAGTTAAAGTACAGTGCAAGCGGATCAAGCCAACTTTTGATATGTTGCTGTCCAAGTACATCAAGCAGTCGACCGGTTCTAGCTTTAATCGGCCGACTCATCTAAAGAGATCAAGGTCACCATCAGCTGATATGTTCAGTCAGTATATGAAACCGAGTGGACCAAGGGTGCCGTTTCCAGAAGAGCATACGCAATCTGTTTGGGATCGACTTAACTATTCATATAGAGGTCGACTGAACATTGGTGGCTATCAGTCGGCTGGTCAAAACATGCGACCGGATGGAAATTATCCGAGTGCAAGAATGCACCCAGGTGGAAGTTATCCGAGTGAAAAAATGTGGTCAAGTAGATTCCATCTGACTGAATTCCATCCGAGTGGATTCCATTAGAGTAAAAAGGTGCGCCCGAGTGGAAATTTCATGCATCTGGAAAGTCGAAAAGAATGGCGTGTTAAATCACCAAGTGTTGCAGCAGTTGAGTCAGGAAAAGGCAAGGAGAAAATGGATGTCGACTCACTTATCTTGGGCACCGAAACATTCGCCATACAGCAGCCGATTGTGCATAGCAATCCGACTGAGCCGATACTTGCTATCGCGCCAAAGCACTCGGCTAATGACCATGAGGCAAGCACTAGCCAGGTAAAGACGAGAGATCCTAAATACACTCAGCCAAAGTGGTGTCCTCCAGGGCTAACAAAGACACAAAAGAGGAAACTACAGAGGTTAAGGAGTCAAGAGATGGCAGAACAGGAGGCCGAGAAACAAAGGGATAAGTTTTTCAATGACACTCGACCCATGGTTCCACCAAAACAAGTATGGAGGCCTAAACAAATACAAGATACATCACAGCAATACCTACATCACCAAAGGAGGACGATGCAACAAATATGACATCGTCTGCGACACTTCTTACTTCTCCTTCACTTGGACAAATTTCAGAATCTGTGGATGCACTCGAGAAGGAGGCTGATATGTTGGACTATGAGTCTATGCCGGTTCATGAAGGTATGGATATCAATATGGTGTATTACTTACCTGCTGAGTTTCATGCTGTAGATGAAGAAGGGGAGGTGGCTCAGCTGGACTTTGGCCCTAAAAACGCAATATTCGAGAAACCAAAAGAACCAGTAACGTATCTGAAACCATTATATCTTAGAGGTCATATCAATGGGTCGCCGCTCACTCGGATGCTTGTTGATGGTGGTGCTGTGGTAAATCTTATGCCTTATTCGGTCTTCAAGAAATTGGGTTTGCCTGATGAAGAATTGATCAAGACCAACATGGTGCTCAACGGGTTTGAAGGCAAAGAGAAAACTGAAGCCAAAGGTGTAATGTATGTGGAGCTTATAGTCGGAAGCAAAACTTTGGCTACTGCCTTTGTCATTGAGGTGCAAGGTAACTACAACGTCATACTAGGCCGCGATTGGGTTCATGCAAACCAGTGCGTGCCATCCACTATGCACCAGTTTTTGATTCAATGGGTTGATGATGAAGTGGAAGTTATTCATGCGGATAACTCGGCCTGTGTTGCTTTGGCTGATGCATCGGTGGATTGGCAACATCCCAATGCTACATGCTTGACGGGACGTGACTTATCAGAATTTGATTTTCTCAGCGCGACCAAGAATGGTTTTGTGCCCATCTCTTTAAAGCCGAGTGAATGCAATCGGCTCCAAGGTATGATATGTTTAAATGGATCCTAATTCCGAGTGGTTACAAAAACGTCTTGTAAAGTATCGATCCAATGAGAATGATATGTATGAGTCTATAGAGGAGTTGGATGACATGGATAAACTTGGACAAGGTTTTACATCAACCGATCCGTTAGAAGAGGTAGATATTGGAGATGGTTCAGTCACTCGACCGACATTTATAAACAAAAATTTAAAAGCCAATTGTAAGGCTAAGTTAATCGAGCTATTGAAAGAATATGTTTGTTGCTTTGCATGGGAATATCCAGGGTTAAGCCAAGAGCTAGTGGAGCATCGGTTGCCTATAAAGGCCGGTTTTAGACCTTATAAACAGTCGGCCAGAAAATTTAATCCGAAAACATATGACTGGATCAAGGAAGAGATCGGTCGACTGCTTGATGCTAATTTCATTCGACCTTACAGGTATGCCGAGTGGATTTCTAACATTGTCCCAGTAGAGAAGAAAGGATCTGGCAAGTTGAGGGTGTGGATTGATTTCAGAGATTTGAATAGGGTACACCCAAAGATGAGTATCCTATGCCAATAGCCGATATGCTTATTAATGATGCTTCTGGACATAAGATTATTAGCTTTCTAGATGGTAATGCCGGATACAATCAAATTTTTATGGCCGAAGAGGACATGTACAAGACAGCTTTTCGATGCCCTGGTTTCCTTGGTTTATTCGAGTGGATAGTGATGGCATTCGGATTAAAAAATGCTGGCGCCACATATCAAAGGGCTATGAATTTGATTTTTCATTATTTACTCGGTGTCATACTTGAAGTTTATATTGATGATATTGTTGTCAAATCGGATGCTTTTGAATCTCACTTGGCTGATTTGCATTTAGCCTTTGAAGGAATGAAAAAGTATGGATTGAAAATGAATCCTTTGAAGTGTGCTTTCGGCGTGTCAGCTGGCAAGTTTTTGGGTTTCATTATTCATGAAGATGGTATAGAGATTGATCCCAAAAAGATAGAGGCTATACAGAAAGTGGAGTCTCCAACGTGCAAGAGAGATATGCAAAAGTTCCTTGGCAAGGTCAATTATTTGAGAAGGTTCATAGCTAATCTATCAGGGAAAGTTGATGCATTTACTCCTATCCTTCGGTTAAAGAATGATGCTGATTTCACTTGGGGGGCAAAACAGCAAGAAGCATTTGATATGATCAAGAATTATTTGTGCACTCCTCCGGTGATGAAAGCACCCAAGCATAGGGAACCCTTCAGACTTTACATTGCAGCAGAGGCAGGAGTTATTGGTGCTGTTCTAACTCAAGAGACCGAAGGAAAAGAGCATGGCATCACTTATTTGAGCCGCCGCTTATTGGACGCAGAGACAAGGTATACATTTATTGAGAAATTATGTCTATGCTTATATTATGCTTGCACAAAACTGAGACATTATTTAGTGCCGAGTGTTTGTGTAGTAGCTTGTCAAACCGATGTCATTAAATACATGTTGCATAGGCCAATTCTTAGTGGTAGAATTGGCAAGTGGGCTTATGCTTTGATTGAATATGATTTGGCTTATGAATCTCTAAAATCCATGAAAGGCCAAATTGTTGCTAATTTCATTGTTGAACATCGGATTAATAACAAGCATGATGTTGATATGAACCTTGTTTCATTAGTACCATGGAGATTATACTTTGATGGTTCAGTTTGTAGCAATGGACAAGGTGTTGGTATTGTTTATATATCTCCTCATGGTGCTGTTTTTGAAGCCTCATGCCGCTTAGAATATTTTTGCACAAACAATCAAGCCGAATATGAAGCATTGTTATTCGGCCTAGAGATGTTACTTGCTATAGGTGTTACACATATTGAGGCTTATGGTGATTCGTTACTAGTGGTGCAGCAAATATCCAAAGTCTTTCAGTGTTTGGACGAATCACTTAATGTTTATCTTGATAAATGTCTAGATATAATCTCTACTTTGGATTGTTTTAGCATTGCACACATATTTAGACATGACAACTGGAGAGCAAATGAGTTGGCACAACAAGCATCTGGATACCATGTTGATCATGGCATGTTTCATATTTCTCAAAGTTCGATGTCTTGTCTTACCAGTATAGAAGAGGCCGAACCAGAACCCACTGATTCGGTCATTAACAAAAAATCTAGTGCAGGTGACAATCCCGACTGGAGGAAGCCCATTGTTGATTACTTGTGTAATCCGAGTGAAAGGGTGGACAGGGATGTTCGGCGTATGGCTTTCAAGTATACAATGAGAGATGATGGTCTTTATTGCCGAACAGTCGATGATGTTCTTCTAAAGTGTTTGGATGAGGACCAGGCAAGAGTTGCTATGGGAGAGGTACATGAAGGCATTTGTGGCACTCACCAGTCGGCTCCCAAGATGAAATGGTTATTGCGACGTGCTGGGTTTTACTGGCCGACTATGATTAATGATTGCTTCAGATATTATAAAGGGTGTGAAGCTTGTCAAAAAATTGGTGATATTCAATTGGCTCCTGCTGCTATGTTGCATCCTGTTATCAAGCCGTGGCCTTTCAGAGGATGGGGTTTAGACTTTATTGGGAAAATTCATCCATCTTCCTCAAAAGGGCATCAGTTCGTATTAGTGGCAACTGATTATTTCACTAAATGGTCTGAAGCAGTACCTCTCAAGAACATGACACATACAGAGGTAATTCAATTCATAACCGAGCACATTATTCATAGATTCGGTATTCCTCAAATGTTAACAACAGATCAAGGTTCATCTTTCATGTCACACCAAGTCAAAGAGTTTGCCGGATCTTATAACATAAAGTTGCTCAATTCCTCTCCATATTATGCCCAAGCTAATGGACAAGCTAAGTCTAGCAATAAAATTTTAATCAAACTCATCAAGAAAAAGATTGAAGATAATCCAAGGAGATGGCATGAGTTGTTGTCTGAAGCTTTGTGGGCACATAGAATTTCAAGGCATGGTGCTACGAAGGTGACCCCATATGAGCTAGTATATGGTCAAGAGGCCGTTTTACCAATGGAAGTAAATTTGAATGCTTTGAGAATACCCAAACAAAATGATTTATCGGCAGTAGACTTTTATAACTTGATGATGGAAAATATTGATGAGGTTGCCGATAAACGTTTGGTTGCTTTGAAGTCCATAGAGAGAGAGACAAGTTGAGGGTTGCAAGAGCTTACAATAAGAAAGTTAAGTTGAAGAATTTTCAAGTTGGTGATCTTGTCTGGAATGTGATTCTGCCGATTGGTTCAAGAGATAGAAAATTCGGGAAGTGGTCTCCAAGTTGGGAAGGTCCTTTTAGAATTACAAGAGTTGTTCCCGGAAATTCATATTTGGTGGAATCAATACAAGGGGCGTTGTTACCTCGAGCTCTCAATGGCAAATATTTGAAGAAGTACCACCCAAGTGTGTGGAAGGAAGCCTAAGTAGGCAATGGCCGATATACGATTATCGCCCTTAGCACAAACATGGCCAATACATAATTATCGGCCTGAGAAAATAAATGGCCGATGGAGTGTTGATATCGTCCTTAGAACAAACACTATGCATATTATTTTTCGGCGTGCAAGCTTTGCCGAAAAACAGTGGGGCATGTGTTGACACCTGATTTTGGCAAGATACAGATTGCAATGAAGATGGTCTCGAGTGAATGGGTTTTCAGCATGAAAAGATTCACGTCGCTGAGTGGAACCACTTTGATGTTTCGGTTATATTCATTCGACTTTATCTTACGGACCGAAACTATACTCCGAGTGGCATAATTCAATGTTCCGAGTGGTTTTTGGCCAATCACGTCTTCAAAATGACCTCGGATGAAGGAGCATTCTTAAGGAATTGTCTTCGTCTCGTCGAGGCAATTGATTTTGATATATAAATCATCTCAATCCGAATTCATATGCAAAAGTTAGAGGCAATACACTGCAGACCGAACCTCAACGGAAATATGGCGCGAGGTGCCAGACACTTGTCTGATGGGTTGCGCGAGTAATTCGGCCATCAAGACGGCCTTGAATCGAAAAACCTTCAACACGGAAAAGTTTCGTCTCGTCGAGCCGATCGATTTTCATATATAGCTCATCTCAATCTGAGGTCGTATGAGGCCTGGAGAGACAAATTAAGATCGGGCTATGTTTTCAGTCGGAAATCCGAGTGAAAAGTTTACCATCCGAGTGAAAGTTTACGGTCGAGTGAAAATTTACCAGTCGAGTGAAAGTTTGCTTACCGGATGAACTTATTATTATCCAAGTGGAAATATAGTCATCCGAGTGGAAATATGATCATCCGAGTGAAATTGTCGTCCAGGTGAAAATATTCCGAGTGAAAAGATTACCATCGGGACGAAAACTTGCCGCTTGAATAAGATAGTGCCTTCCGAGTGGAAATATAGTCATCCAAGTGGAAATATAGTCACCCGAGTGGAAATATAGTCATCCGAGTGAAAGATTGTCTTCCGAGTGAAAAAGTCCAATCGGGCGATCCGAGTGAAAGTATCTAATATCTGAGTGGATGAGCTCAAGTCCGAGTGAAATTGAACATGTGCTCGAAAGTTTATCAAAATGATCTTGGATGAAGAAGTGTTCAATACAGAAGTTGTGCGTATCATCAAGACGGTAAACTTTGATTTTGGAGTCATCATCATCAGAGATAATATATAGCCTACAAATTCACTACGAGACTCGGATAATCCAGTCTACTGCAAGACCGAGTCCGACTGGAAGATAAAGATGACCTCGAAAAGTATTCAAGATGGCCTTATTTGAAAAAGTGATCAGCATGAGAGTTGTTTGTATCGTTGAGGCGCACAAGTTTGATATTTGGGCCGTCTCGATCAGAGATCATATGCAAGCCCGGCGGCCCGCGCAAGAAGGAAGGCAGAGTTTGGGCCAGATTCAGACTGAATCCGAGTTGGAATAGAATTAGGACTCTAGGACGTGAATTGATGTAATTTTTCTTGTAAGGAAAGCCTAGATGAATCCTTTACTTGTACGGGAAGTCCAGCCGCCTCTTATATTGGGGGTGACGGCCGATTGAACAACACACAATCGAACAAATCAATATACTACTTTTTCATCTACGTTTTATCTCTCTACCGTTTTTCTATCTCGTTCTTCGCTGTTCTTCGTGTTTGAGAGCTGCGAATCCCGAGGCTCTAGGGGTGAGCGAATCGACCTAGGGCAGCCCATAGCCGCTGCACTCCCTGACGGGGTCCCTCCCGGGGGTGTGGGGTTTTCGGGTCTGCAAAAGCGCCCGTCGACTGTCTTGTGTATCGCGCTATCGGTCGGGTCTCCTTCGACGTGAGCTGCGGTGCATCACCCCCAGCGTCGTGGGTACACGTGACGTGTTCGTGTGTCAACACATACTACATCACAATCATTTTAACGCTATGTTGCAATGTTGGGGATATCGCTTATCGGGAACTTATCGTTCAACCCATGACAAGGGGTAAATCGGCCAGTTTATCGGCATATCGGCCGATTTATCGCCATATCAGCTGCTTTATCGGCCGATTTATCTTATCGGTATGACAGCAGTAAGCGATAAATCAGCCGATTTATCAGCATATCGGAAGATATCTTGAACAGTGCTATGTTGATATCCAAGATAAATCATTATCCACTCCCGGTTACTTATGCATGGCATGGGAAACTATAATCTCTAATTGTCATTGCAAACAAGTTTAATCATAACGGGCTGAATCATGGGCACTAGGTTAAACATATTTACACGGACAAGACAAGTCGAGTTCATACCAGTTTCTCTTTGCCACGACCAGCTGATCGGATATCGTCATTATTGCCTTTCACTTGCCCGACCGAATGATATGAAAATAATAATAGTGCAAGAGTGCCATGGACTAAGCTGGAATCTGCAAACATTTTATTCAACAGAAGAAGACAAGGTAAAATGGGCTCTTAGTAGTTCAACAGTTATTCATATGAGAGCCACTCAACATTTTCATCGTGGTCTTCTCCTCGGTACGACTCGAATAAAAGAAAAGAAATTCAGAGACACACTGAAATATTTTTGGAGTTTTTGGTTTTCTTCAGCAAGCAAATAAGAGAAAAGCAAAAACGAGAAAAACTATTTACACGGGAAAGCTCCCAACAAGCAAAAGAAGAACAAGGAAATCTTTTTGGATTTTCTTTCTAGTGCTACTACTAAGCATGCATAGAAAGTAAATTAACTACAACTAATTTTTTGGATTTTTTCTAAAGTTGTTCAAACACACAAGAAGAAAGAAAGAAAAATAAATCTAAGCATGGATAATACAATGATAAAGTGTGAGCACCGACAATTGAAATTATATGTGATCATGAATATAATGTCGGTGAGAACACGTACTCCCCCAAGCTTAGGCTTTTGGCCTAACTTGGTAGTGAATCAGTAGCCTCGAGGGTAGTATGGATCCTGAGGACCAGGCATCCACTCATACCACTGCTGAGGAGCGGGCATCCACTGATCCCACTAGGGAGGTGCCTGTGCATCCTCTGCAGCAGCGTGAGCGTTCCAGTAGGCGAGGATGTCTGCAGGCATAATCCGGTATCCGCCCTGGCAACAGAATAAAACAAAGCAGGTGCGGGCAAGGGGATAACATCACGAGTGTCAATGTTCTAGACCAAGTTATAAGGAATGGCAATGTCAGGACAATCATGTGCAAGAAAGTGATGGTGATCCATGGCTGCACGATCTAGGTAAACTGTGGTAAGAGGGAAATCATGAGGGCGTATCTCAACGTTGAAGTGAGCCGCCAAACGAGTAGAATAAATCCCACCATGTATTTTACCCTGCGATTTATTAAGGTGCAAGCGACGAGCTATGATAGCTCCCAAGCTATACATGTTGTCGCCTTCAATGGCATGACATAAAACAGCAACGTCTGGTGAACTAAGTGCACCCACCTTCTCCCTAGCAAGCAAGCATTTGGAAATGAAATATGCAAAGTAACGAACAACATGAAAATGTAAACCACCGACACTGATGGCTGACACTCTCCTCTCATCACCCACTATCAAAGTGCGACAAAAATCCTCAAACTCAGCCGGCCTAGGCTCGGCCAAGCTCCCATCAGAAGGGATCAAGCATATGTCACAAAACTCAGTAAGTGGTATCTGGTGATTTTCAGCATATAAATCAAACTCACTTCAGGAGGATTATTTCAGGAACTGGATGTGCGGCCATTCACATGATCGTACCTCTGCCAACCTCCGAGGGTGGAGATCATTGTCAGAAGACTCCCTAATAACACCCTTGGAGTTCTTCCTTGAGCCATATTTCAAGAAGATATTCATGTCCGCGTACAATTTTCGGAAAATAAAAATTTTGGAGTGACAAAAATTTGTCAATAAAAACTTGTAAGATTGATAGCAACTACTCATAGGGATACATAGAGGCCATAACAAGCATTCAAACAACTTAGAACACTAAGAATTCAACATGCAAGCACATCTACAATAGCACCAAGAGTAGCTAATTATTTAAAATATAAACCACTAAAACAAAAACTAATTGGACAAATGATGGAGTCACATACCAAGCAACAATCTCCCGAAATAGTTTCGGAAATGGAGCTTCGAGGAAAGAGATCGAAATTGGCAGCAAAATGAGCAAGAACTTGGGAGAGAGAGCAAGAGTGATTTTTTTTTGGGAGGTAGGAGACAATGTGGGCTAAAGAGATAAGTGAGTGGGCCCATGTGGGGACCACAACCCCCCAAGGCGCGCCAGGGGGTGCTGGCACACCCAGGTGGGCTGTGCCCTCCTGGTGCACCCCCTCTAGTTATTTTTGCACCAAAAATTCTTAAACATTCAGGAAAAAAATCATATAAAATTTTCAGGGCATTCTGAGAACTTTTATTTTTGGGTCATTTTTTTATTGCACGGGAAATTGAGAAAACAGATAAAACATGGCATTTTAGTTTATTTAACTAATAAAAACAGAAAACAAAAGGTAGGGACAGAAAGTAGTGCTTACTAAATTCATCAACTTCATAACGTTAAAAAATGATTCATTAATAAGGTTGATCATGTCTTATTAACAACCACTTTCGGTTAGCATGAAACCGGAGAACTTTCGTAAATCACTAAGTTACCTCAATGGGGATTTGCATTTCCCCAACAATAAGCATTTCATATTTCTTTTTGACAGTAGGTAGAGGTATTTGAAAATTTCTAATGGTGATTGTCGGAGATTTTTCAATAACATTAATACCATTCACTTGGAATTGTTTCTTCGGAAAGTGCACCGTATGCTCATTGCCATTAATATGTAAAGTGACCTTGCTTTTATTGCAATCAATAACAACCCCTGCAGTATTCAATAAGGGTCTACCAAGGATAATCGACATGTTGTCGTCCTCGGGCATCTCAAGTATAACAAAATCAGTCAAAATAGTAACATTAGCAACAACAACGGGCACATCCTCACAGATACCGATAGGTATGACAGTTGATTTGTTAGCCATTTGCAAAGATATTTCAGTAGGTGTGAGTTTATTCAAGCCAAGTCTTTTATATAAAGAGAAAGGCATAACACTAACACCAACTCATAAGTCACACAAAGCAGTTTTCACATAATTCTTTTTGATAGAGCAAGGTATAGTTGGTATTCCCGGATCTCCAAGTTCTTTAGGTACTCCATCTTTAAAAGTACAATTAGCAAGCATAGTGGAGATTTCAGCTTCTGGTATTTTTCTCTTATTCGTGATGATGTCTTTCATATACTTTGCATAAGGAGGCATTTTCAAGATATCAGTCAAGCGAGTACGCCAAAAGACTGGCCTCAGCATTTCAACAAAGCGTTCAAATTCTTCATCATCATTCTTTTTAGTTGACTTGGGTGGAAAGGCATAGGTTTTTGAACCCATGGTTCTCTTTCTTTACCGTGTTTCCTAGACACAAAGTCTCTTTTGTCATATCTTTTATTTTTAGATTGTGGGTTAGCAAGATCAACAGGTGGTTCTATTTCAACATCATTACCTGGTTCTTTATCATTGGTTGGTTGAGAGTCTTCATGAACCTCATGATTATCTTTTTCATTATCATTAGGTGAGTGTTCATTACCTGGTTGAGTTTCAGCATCAGAGATAGAATTTTCATTTTGATTGTCAGGAGGTTTTTCTATTTTAGGTTCACTAGAAGCATGTGAAGTCCTATCATTTTCCTTTTTCTTTTTCTTTCTAGAATGACTAGGTGCACTAGTGTTAGCTCTTTGTGAATCTTGTTTAATTCTTTTAGGGTGGTTCCTGAGTCAGTTTACTCCTCTAGTTGCAACTCTAATAGCAAAGTCATGCATATTATGATTCATTTCATCAAGCAATTCCCTTTGAGATTTAGCAGCTTGTTCTAGTTGGGTTTGAACCATCGAAGCATGTTTTCCAACACCTCTAACATCATTTGATATTCTAAATAACAAGTCACTCAAGCGAGCAATCATATCAGAATTATATTTCAATTGTTTCATAACATTTGCATTGAAGTGATCTTGTTTCCTAATATAGTTTTCAAACAAATAAAGGCATTGACTAGGATGCATATTGTGAGGATTATCATTTTCATTGGACTTCATAAGAGAATTTACCTCTACCACCATAGGCATTGGTGGTGTATTAAGCCCATGTATTTCTTCAATAGGAGGTAAATTTTTAACATCCTCAGCTTTAATACCTTTTTCCTTCATAGATTTCTTTGCCTCTTGCATATCTTCGGGACTGAGATATAATATACCCCTCTTCTTTGGAGTGGGTTTAGGCGATGGTTCAGGAATAGTCCAATCATCACAATTTTCAATATGTTATTCAATAATTTTTCAGCTTGAGCAATAGTTCGTTCCCTGAAAACACAACTAGCACAACTATCTAGGAAGTCCTTAGAAGCATCGGTTAGTCCATTATATAAGATATCAAGTATTCCATTTGTCTTGAGAGGATGTTCAGGCAAAGCATTAAGTAACTGGCAAAGCCTCCCCCGAGCTTGTGGGAGACTCTCTTCTTTAGTTTGCACAAAGTTAAATATTTCCTGTAAGGCAGCTTGTTTCATATGAGCAGGAAAATATTTTTCCAGAGAAGTAATAAACCACATCCTGGGGACTACGCATACAACCAGGAGCAAGAGTATTGTACCAACCTTTAGCATCACCCTTTAATGAGAAAGGAAATAATTTGAGAATAAAGTAATAATGAGTTTTCTCATCATGAGTAAAAAGGGTGGCTATGTCATTCAACTTAGTAAGATGTGCCACAATAGTTTCAGTTTCATAACCATGGAAAGGATAAGATTCAACCAAAGTAATTAACTCTGGGTCGACAGAAAATTCATAATCCTTATCATCAATAAACATAGGTGAAGTAGCAAACTCAGGATCACATTTCATTCTCTCATTCAAAGATTTTTCTTTATACTTGCATAGTAATTTCTCTAGATCATCTCTATCATTGCAAGCAAGAATATCTCTAGTTGCTTCTTCACTCATAACATAACCTTCTGGTATCTTAGGCAATTCATATCTAGGAAGGCTAGTTCAAGCTCATCATCAGATTCAACAACATCATGTTGTATAACTCTAGCAAGTTGTTCATCAAGGAATAATTCACCAAGTGGCACATCATCATTATCAAGCAAGGTACTAGCATCATCATAAGCATCATTCATAGTAGAAGTAGCATCATCAATAACTTGCGACATATCAGAATTAATAGCATGTGGTGGTGTTGCAAGTTTACTCATAACAGAAGGTGAATCTATAGTAGAACTGGATGGCAGTTCCTTACCTCCTCTCGTCCTTGAGGGAAATATCTTTGTATTTGGATCCTTCAGATTCTTCATGGTGATAATATGATAATAATCCCAAGTGACTCAACAAATATAGCTGTGCTCCCCAGCAATGGCGCTAGAAAAAGTTCTTGATAACCCACAAGTATAGGGGATCGCAACAGTTTTCAAGGGTAAACTATTTAACCCAAATTTATAGATTCGACACAAGGGGAGCCAAAGAATATTTGAACATATTAGGATCTAAGTTGTCAATTCAACCACACCTGGAGAGTAATTATCTGCAGCAATATGATCAGTAGCACAGTAATATGATAGTTTTGATAGTAGTGACAGCAGCAACGGTAACAGTGACAATGATAGCAGTAATTTGTAGCAAGTGTAACAGTGATGATAGCAGTAGTAACGTAGCATAATCAATAAGGATAAATTCGTAGGCATTGGATCGGTGACTTATTGGATGATATTCATCATGTGACAGTTATAACCTAGGGCGATACGACACTAGCTCCAGTTCATGGATATAATGTAGGCATGTATTCCGTAAATAGTCATACGTGCTTTATTAAAAGAACTTGCATGCCATCTTTTGTCCTACCCTCCTATGGCAGTGGGGTCCATATTGGAAACTAAGGGATATTAAGGCCTCCTTTTAATAGAGAACCGGAACAAAGCATTAACGCATAGTGAATACATGAACTCCTCAAACTACGATCATCACCAGGAGTGGGTCCGATTGTTACTCCGGGGTTGCCGGATCATAACCATAGTAGGTGACTATAACTTGCAAGATCGGATCTAAAACATGGATATAATGATGAATTCATAAATGGTTCAGATCTGAAATCATGGCACTCGGGCCCAAAGTGACAAGAATTAAGCATGGCAAAGTCATAGCAACATCAATCTAAGAACATAGTGGATACTAGGGATCAATCCCTAACAAAACTAACTCGATTACATGATGAATCTCATCCAACTCCTCACCGACCAGCGAGCCTACGAAGGAATTACTCACTCCTGGTGGGGAGCATCATGGAATTAGCGATGGAGATAGGTTGGTGATGACGAAGATCGAAGATCCCCCTCTCCGAAGCCCCAAATGGACTCTAGATCTGCCCTCCCGAGGAAGAATAGGGCTTGGCGGCGGCTCCATCTCGTGGATCACGATAATTCTTTCTCCCTATTTTTTTTCTGGAAATATGTGAATTTATAGTATCAGGGGGGTCATCAGCGGGGCCACCAGGTGGGTACAACCCACCTGGTCGCACCAGGAGAGGGGGTGCGCCCTGGTGGGTTGTGCCCACCCAGGGGCCCCTCTCTGGTGGGTCTTGGCTCCAGAAATTATTATTATTGGTATAAAAAATCCTCAAAAAGTTTCGTTCCATCCCGAGAACCTCAAAAAGTTTCGTTCCATCCCGAGAACCTATATTTCTGCACAAAAACAACCCCATGGTAGTTCTGCTGAAAACAATATCAGTCCGGGGTTAGTTTCATTCAAATCATGCAAATTAGAGTCCAAAACAAGAGGAAAAGCGTGAGAAAAAGTAGATATGTTGGAGACGTATCAACTCCCCCAAGCTTAAACCTTTGCTTGTCCTCAAGCAATTCAGTTGATAAACTGAAAGTGAGAAAGAAAACTTTTACAAACTCTTTTGCTCTTGTTTGCATAAATAAGCTTAAACTACACCCAGGTTTTCAGCCAACATTATAACTAACCATGTCAACAATAACTCTTAAAGATTATAATGATCCATATCAATGACATAATTAGCTAGCGAGCAATAATAAGATATCTCAAACGGCAACACGTTGTGAAAACAACCACGATATAATTTGACAATAATGGTATCTCGCTAGCCCTTTCTGAGACCGCAAAACATAAATGTAGAGCACCTTCGAAGTTCAAGCGGCAACTAAACATTGCAATTCATGGTAGAAAAGATCCAGTCATGATGCACCCAACATTAGCTATACACAATGCATAAATCATGACCGATGTGCTCTACTCAGTTTCTGGTGCTTGTTTTTAGAAGGTGGTGACACAACATAAAAGTAAATAGAAAGTCCCTTCGCAGAGGGAAGCAGTGATTTGCAGAGGTTCCAGAGCTTCGTTTTTTTAGACAGAGATAAATGAAATTTTGAGACATGCACCCTTCTTATTCACTTCACGGCCATCAGTTATCAACATCTTCCATGCTAAGCACGCTAGTGGCGGTTCCCAAGCGGAAAGTAAAGGTTTTGACTCCATTGGGAGTTTTTGTTTGATTATTTAAGAGATGAACTCTTTTTGCATTTTACAGTTTGGGACAGGGCATCCCTATTACCGCCCATTTCCTCATGCGATGGTGAGTGAATAAACACTCGACCTGAGGATAACATGCTTAGCACAGAAGATATCGACCACCTCCTGTCGTTCTATGAATAATCCAGGCACACAAAACGGATAAATTTTTAGAAGTTTTTATAGTTGGCACATGCAAATTTGCTTAGGACGGCAGGGTAATACCGTATATAGGTAGGTATGGTGGACTCATCTGGAATTACTTTGGGTTCAAGGTTTTTGATGTATAAGCATAATCCCCACTTAGTACAGGCGAAGGCTAGCAATTTTAAGATTGGGAAGCGTCCAGCTAGAGAGCAACAACGATCATAACCAGGCATTATGCATAAGTAACATTGGACACTAGCATGAGTAGGATATGAACACCATGAACATAAACATTATAGATGCAATGTTGGTTTTGATTCAACTACATGCATGAACATATACCAAGTCAATCCACTCGAACATTCAGAGGAGGATACCATATCATCATACTACATCACAATCATTTTAACGCTATGTTGATATCCAAGATAAATCATTATCCACTCCCAGCTACTTATGAATGGCATGAGAAACTATAATCTCTAATTGTCATTGCAAACATGTTTAATCATAACAAGCTGAATCATGGGCACTAGGTTAAACATATTTACATGGACAAGACAAGTCGAGTTCATACCAGTTTCTCTTAGCCACGACCAGCTAATCGGATATCGTCATTATTGCCTTTCACTTGCACGACCGAATGATATGAAAATAATAATAGTGCAAGAGTGCCATGGACTAAGCTGGAATCTGCAAACATTTTATTCAACGGGAGAAGACAAGGTAAAATGGGCTCTTAGTAGTTCAACAGTTATTCATATGAGATCCACTCAACATTTTCATCGTGGTCTTCTCCTCGGTACGACTCGAATAAAAGAAAAGAAATTCTGAGAAACACACTGAAATATTTTTGGAGTTTTTGGTTTTCTTCAGCAAGCAAATAAGAGAAAAGCAAAAACGAGAAAAACTATTTACATGGGAAAGCTCCCAACAAGCAAAAGAAGAACAAGGAAATCTTTTTGGGTTTTCTTTCTAGTGCTACTACTAAGCATGCATAGAAAGTAAATTAACTACAACTAATTTTTTGGATTTTTTCAAAAGTTGTTCAAACACACAAGAAGAAAGCAAGAAAAATAAATCTAAGCATGGATAATACAATGATAAAGTGTGAGCACCGATAATTGAAATTATATGTGATCATGAATATAATGTCGGTGAGAACACGTACTCCCCCAAGCTTAGGCTTTTGGCCTAACTTGGTAGTGAATCAGTAGCCTTGAGGGTAGTATGGATCCTGAGGACCAGGCATCCACTCATCCCACTACTAAGGAGCAGGCATCCACCGATCCCACTAGGGAGGTGCTTGTGCAGCCTCTGCAGCAGCGTGAGCGTTCCAGTAGGCGAGGATGTCTGCATGCATAATCCGGTATCCGCCCTGGCAATAGAATAAAACAAAGCAAGTGCAGGCAAGGGGATAACATCACGAGTGTCAATGTTCTAGACCATGTTATAAGGAATAGCAATGTCAGGACGATCATGTGCAAGAAAGTGATGGTGATCCATGGCTGCACGATCTAGGTAAACTGTGGTAAGAGGGAAATCATGAGGGCGTATCTCAACGTCGAAGTGAGCCGCCAAACGAGTAGCATAAATCCCACCATGTATTTTACCCTGAGATTTATTAAGGTGCAAGCGACGAGCCACGATAGCTCCCAAGCTATACGTGTTGTCGCCCTCAATGACATCTTTTGTCATACGTGCTTTATTAAAAGAACTTGCATGACATCTTTTGTCTTACCCTCCCGTGGCAGCAGGGTCCATATTGGAAACTAAGGGATATTAAGGCCTCCTTTTAATAGAGAACCGGAACAAAGCATTAACACATAGTGAATACATGAACACCTCAAACTACGATCATCACCGGGGGTGGGCCCGATTGTTGTCACTCCGGGGTTGCCGGGTCATAACCGTAGTAGGTGAGTATAACTTGCAAGATCGGATCTAAAACATGGATATAATGATGAATTCATAAACGGTTCAGATCTGAAATCATGGCACTCGGGCCCAAAGTGACAGGCATTAAGCATGGCAAAGTCATAGCAACATCAATCTAAGAACATAGTGGATACTAGGGATCAAGCCCTAACAAAACTAACTCGATTACATGATAAATCTCATCCAACTCCTCACCGACCAGCGAGCCAATGAAGGAATTGCTCACTCCCTGTGGGGAGCATCATGGAATTGGCGATGGAGATAGGTTGGTGATGATGAAGATCGAAGATCCCCCTCTCTGGAGCCCCAAACGGACTCCAGATCTGCCCACCCGAGGAAGAACAGGGCTTGGCGGTGGCTCCATCTCATGGATCGTGATAATTCTTTCTCCTTGATTTTTTTTTCTGGAAATATGTGAATTTATAGTATGAGGGGGGTCATCAGCGGGGCCACCAGGGGGGTACAACCTACCTGGGCGCGCCAGGAGAGGGGGTGTGCCCTGGTGGGTCTTGGCTCCAGAAATTCTTATTATTGGTATAAAAATCCTTAAAAAGTTTCCTCCCATTCCGAGAACTTTTATTTGTGCACAAAAACAACACCATGGTAGTTATGCTGAAAACAGTGTCAGTACGGGGTTAGTTTCATTCAAATCATGCAAATTAGAGTCCAAAACAAGAGGAAAAGCATGAGAAAAAGTAGATACATTGGAGACGTGTCATCAATATGGTTACTTATAATGATTGGCTGAAAACTTGGGTGTTGTTTAAGCTTATTTATGCAAACAAGAGCAAAAGAGTTTGTAAAAGTTTTTCTTTTTCACTTTCAGTTTATCGACTGAATTGCTTGAGGGCAAGCAAAGATTTAAGCTTGGGGGAGTTGATACGTCTCCAACATATCTACTTTTCCTAATGTTTTTCCTCTTGTCTTGGACTCTAATTTGCATGTTTGAATGAAACTAACCTCGGTCTAACGCTGTTTTCAGCAGAACTACCATGGTGTTGTTTTTGTGCAGAAATAAAAGTTCTCGGAATGGAATGAAACTTCGCGAGGAATTTTTATATAATATATAAGAATTTCTGGAGCCAAGACCTACCGGAGAGGGGCCCCTGGGTGGGCACAACCCACCAGGGCGTGCCCCCTCTCCCGGCGCCGAGGTGGGTTGTCCCCACCTGGTGGCCCCGCAGACCCTGAAACCAATGCTATAAAATCATATTTTCAGAGAAAAAAATAAGGGAGAAAGAATTATCATGATCCATGAGACGGAGCCACCGCCAAGCCCTATTCTTCCTCGGGAGGGCAGATCTGGAGTCCGTTTGGGGCTCCGGAGAGGGGGATCTTCATTCTTCGTTGTCACCAACTCTTCTCCATCGCTAATTGCATGATGCTCCCCACCGGGAGTGAGTAATTCCTTCGTAGGCTCGCTGGTTGGTGAGGAGTTGGATGAGATTCATCATGTAATCGAGTTAGTTTTGTTAGGGCTTGATACCTAGTATCCACTATGTTCTTAGATTGATGTTGCTATGATGCCATGCTTAATGCTTGTCACTTTGGGCCTGGGTGCCATGATTTCAGATCTGAACCATTTATGTTATCACCATTATATTCATGTTCTAGATCCGATCTTGCAAGTTATAGTCACCTACTACGTGTTATGATCTGGTAACCCCGGAGTGACAATAACCGGGACTTCTTCCGGTGATTATCGTAGTTTGAGGAGTTCATGTATTCACTATGTGTCAATGCTTTGTTCCGGTTCTCTATTAAAAGGAGGCCTTAATATCCCCTAGTTTCCAATATGGACCCCGCTTCCATGGGCGGGTAGGGCAAACGATGTCATGCAAGTTCTTTTAATAAAGCATGTATGACTATTTACGGAATACATGCCTACATTATATCGATGAACTGGAGCTAGTGCCGTATCGCCCTAGGTTATAACTTTCACATGATGAATATCATCCAAAAAGTCACAGATCTAATGCCTACGAATTTATCTTATATTGTTTCTGCTAAGTTACTACTGCTATCATTACTGTTACACTTGCTACAAAATTACTACCATCACAGTTACTGTTGCTATTGCCGCTGCTACTACTATCAAAACTATCATACTACTTTGCTACTGATCACTTTGCTGCAGATAATTAATCTCCAGGTGTGGTTGAATTGACAACTCAGCTGCGAATACCTTCAAATATTCTTTGGCTCCCCTTGTGTCAAATCTACAAATTTGGGTTGAATACTCTACCCTCGAAAACTGTTGCGATCCCCTATACTTGTGGGTTATCAGGCACCATCTAAATCTGTTGAGACGACACCATATTGATGGGGAACGCAGTAATTTAAAAAAAATCCTACGCACACGCAAAATCTATCATGGTGATGCATAGCAACGATAGGGGAAGAGTGTTGTCCACGTACCCTCATAAACCTTAAGCGGAAGCGTTATGACAATGCGGTTGATGTAGTCGTATGTCTTCATGATCCGACCGATCCTAGTATCGAAAGTACGGCACCTTCGCGATCTGCACACATTCGGCTCGGTGACGCCCCACGAACTCTCGATCCAGCTGAGTGTCGAGGGAGAGCTTCGTCAACACGACAGCGTGATGATGGTGATGATGAAGCTACCGGCGCAGGGCTTCGCCTAAGCACTACGATGATATGACCGCGGTGGATTATGGTGGAGGGGGGCACCGCACACGGCTAAGGGATGAATGATCAACTTGTGTGTCTATGGGGTGCCCCCTTGAAGGAAATATGCCCTAGAGGCAATAATAAAGTTGTTATTTATATTTCCTTATATCATGATAAATGTTTATTATTCATGCTAGAATTGTATTAATTGGAAACTTAGTACATGTGTGAATATATAGACAAACAGAGTGTCACTAGTTTTCCTCTACTTGACTAGCTCATTGAATCAATAATGGTTATGTTTCCTAACCATAGACATGAGTTGTCATTTGATTAACGGGATCACATCATTAGAGAATAATGTGATTGACTTGACCCATCTGTTAGCTTAGCACGATGATTGTTTAGTTTGTTGCTATTTCTTTCTTCATGACTTATACATGTTCCTATGACTATGCGATTATGCAACTCCCGTTTACCGGAGGAACACTTTGTGTGCTACCAAACGTCACAACGTAACTGGGTGATTATAAAGGTGCTCTACAGGTGTCTCCGAAGGTACTTGTTGGGTTGGCGTATTTCGAGATTAGGATTTGTCACTCCGATTGTCGGAGAGGTATCTCTGGGCCCACTCGGTAATACACATCACTTAAGCCTTGCAAGCATTGCAACTAATGAGTTAGTTGCGGGATGATGTGTTACAGAACGAGTAAAGAGACTTGCCAGTAACGAGATTGAACTAGGTATTGAGATACCGACAATCGAATCTCGGGCGAGTAACATACCGATGACAAAGGGAACAATGTATGTTGTTATGCGGTTCGACCAATAAACATCTTCGTAGAATATGTAGGAGCCACTATGGGCATCCAGGTTCCGCTATTGGTTATTGATCAGAGAAATGTCTCGGTCATGTCTACATAGTTCTCGAACCCGTAGGGTCCGCACGCTTAACGTTCGTTGACGATATAGTATTTATGAGTTATGTATGTTGGTAACCGAATGTTGTTCAGAGTTCCGGATAAGATCATGGACATGACGAGGAACTCTAGAATGGGCCGGAGGGGGGAACCCTCACCGGTGCACATCTTCATCATCCCGGCGCTCTCCATGACGAGGAGGGAGTAGTTCTCCCTCGGGGCTGAGGGTATGTACCAGTAGCTATGTGTTTAATCTCTCTCTCTCTCTCTCGTGTTCTTGAGATGGTACGATCTTGATGTATCACGAGCTTTGCTATTATAGCTGGATCTTATGTTTCTCCTCCCCCTCTTCTCTCTTGTAATGAATCGAGTTTCCCCTTTGAAGTAATCTTATCGGATTGAGTCTTTAAAGACTTGAGAACACTTGATGTATGTCTTGCCGTGGATATCTGTGGTGACAATGGGCTACCACGTGCCACTTGATGTATGTTAAGGTGATCAACTTGCGGGTTTCATGACATTGGGAACCTATGCATAGGGGTTGGCACACGTTTTCGTCGTGATTCTCCGGTAGAAACTTTGGGGCACTCTTTGAGGTCCTTTGTGTTGGTTGAATAGATGAATCTGAGATTGTGTGATGCATATCGTATAATCATGCCCACAGATACTTGAGGTGACATTGGAGTATCTAGGTGACATTAGGGTTTTGGTTGATTTGTATCTTAAGGTGTTATTCTAGTACGAACTCTAGGGCTGTTTGTGACACTTATAGGAATTGCCCAACGGATTGATTGGAAAGAATAACTTTGAGGTGGTTTCGTCCCCTACCATAATCTCTTGTTCGTTCTCCGCTATTAGTGACTTTGGAGTGACTCTTTGTTGAATGTTGAGGGATAGTTATGTGATCCAATTATGTTAGTATTGTTGAGGAAACTTACACTAGCGAAAGTATGAACCCTAGGCCTTGTTTACCATCATTGCAATACCGTTTACGCTCACTTTTATCACTTGCTACCTTGCTGTTTTTATAATTTCAGATTACAAATACTATTATCTACTATCCATATTGCACTTGTATCACCATCTCTTCGCCAAACTAGTGCACCTATACAATTTACCATTGTATTGGGTGTGTTGGGGACACAAGAGACTCTTTGTTATTTGGTTGCAGGGTTGCTTGAGAGAGACCATCTTCATCCTACGCCTCCTACGGATTGATAAACCTTAGGCCATCCACTTGAGGGAAATTTGCTACTGTCCTACAAACCTGTGCACTTGCAGGCCCAACAACGTCTACAAGAAGAAGGTTGTGTAGTAGACATCAAGCTCTTTTCTGGCGCTGTTGCCGGGGAGGTGAGTGCTTGAAGGTATATCTTTAGATCTTGCAGTCGAGTCTTTTAGTTTCTTGTTTTATCACTAGTTTAGTTTATAAAAGAAAACTATAAAAACTGGAATTGAGTTTGTCTCATACGCTTCACCTTTTTAATATCTTCCATGATATGATGGAAAGGATAATTGTGCTCAAGTGCTAGAAGAAGAAATCTATAAAATGTTTGGCACTAAATATTTGAATGATGAGCATGATTGCAATGTTGTTAGTATGAATTCCTTGAATATCCATGAAGCTAATGATATGCAAAGCCACAAGCTTGGGGAAGCTATGTTTGATGAAGATGATATTTTTTGTCCCCCAAGTTTTGATGAGCAAATTTATTATGATGAAAGCATGCCTCCTATCTATGATGATTATTGTGATGACACGTATGCTTTAAAGAATAATAATAACCATGAAACTTGTCACCTTGATCTTAATTTTCAATCACATGATAGTTATTTTGTTGAGTTTGCTCCCACTACTATTCATGAGAAGAATTTTGCTTATGTGGAGAGTAGTAAATTTTCTATGCTTGTAGATCATGAAAAGAATGCTTTAGGTGTTGGTTATATTGTTGAATTCATTCATGATACTACTGAAAATTATTATGATGGAGGAATATATGCTTGTAGGAATTGCAATAATATCAAGTTTCCTCTCTATGTGCTCAAAGTTTTGAAGTTATGCTTGTTTTACCGCCCTATGCAAGTTGATTCTTGTTCCCACAAGTTGTTTGCTCACAAAATCCCTATGCATAGGAAGTATGTTAGACTTAAATGTGCTAGTCATATTCTTCATGATGCTCTCTTTATGTTTCAATTCTTATATTTTATGTGAGCATCGCTGAAATCATCATGCCTAGCTAGGGGCATTAAACGATAGCGCTTGTTGGGAGGCAACCCAATTTTATTTTTGTCCCTTCATTTTTCCTCCTGTTTAGTAATAAATAATTCATCCAGCCTCTGTTTAGATGTGGTTTTATGCTTTTAGTTAGTGTTTGTGCCAAGTAGAACCTCTGGGAAGACTTGGGGAAAGTCTTGTTGATCATGCTGTCAAAAACAGAAACTTTAGCGCTCACGAGAATTGCAGCCATTTTTATTTGGAGAGTGCTATTTAGTTAATTATTTTTTGCAGATTATTAATAGATAAATTCATCAGGTCAAGCAATTTATTTGAGAATTTTATGAGTTCCATAAGTATACGTTTGATCCAGATTACTACAGACTGTTCTGTTTTTGACAGATTCTGTTTTTCATGTGTTGTTTACTTATTTTGATGAATCTATGGCTAGTAAAATAGTTTATAAGCCATATATAAGTTGGAATACAGTAGGTTTAACACCAATATAAATAAATAAGGAGTTCATTACAGTACCTTGAAGTGGTGATTTATTTTCTTATACTAATGGAGCTTACGAGTTTTCTGTTAAGTTTTGTGTTGTGAAGTTTTCAAGTTTTGGGTAAGGATTCAATGGACTATGGAATAAGGAGTGGAAAGAGCTTAAGCTTGGGGATTCCCATGGAACCCCAAGGTAATATTCAAGGACAACCAAGAGCCTAAGCTTGGGGATGCCCCGGAAGGCATCCCCTCTTTCGTCTTCGTTCATCGGTAACTTTACTTGGAGCTATATTTTTATTCACCACATGATATGTGTTTTGCTTGGAGCGTCAATTTATTTTGCTAGGATTTGCTTTCTGTTATTTATAACAATGTTTTGCATATTTTATTTCAATAAAAGTGGCATTGATAGCCTTTACTATGCCTATGTTACAAGTATACATGTTGCTGTTTGAAAACATAAAGTTTACCTCTGTTGCAATAATTCCCTAGAAAATTCAGAATGTGATAAAATGTTGAAACCTTTTGCATATTAAGATCTGGTAAATTTACTACAGTGGGAATTTTCTTTCATAATTTTTGTAGTTAGGGAAGTATGGATGTTTCAGCATTCTTTACAGACTATCCTGTTTAGGCAGATTGCTGTTATGTTTGCATTGTTTGCATATGTTTGCTTCTTTAAAGATTCTATTTGAGGATAGGACTATTAAATATGCAGAGGCATCTAGTATGCAATGTTGAATAATAATTTTAGTGATTTGCTACAATAGAGTATGATAAGGTTTTTGCAATGGTTTATGCTAACCTATCTCACGAGTCCTTGTTGAGTTTTGTGTGGATGAAGCTTTTGAGATTTAGGGAGAACGTGATATGAGAGGAATTAAGGAGACACAAAAGCTCAAGCTTGGGGATGCCCAAGGCACCCCAAGATAATATTTCAAGAAGTCTCAAGCATCTAAGCTTGGGGATGCCCCGGTTGGCATCCCACCTTTCTTCTTCAACAACTATCGGTTAGTATCGGTTGATCCTAAGTTTTTGCTTCTTCACATGATGTTTGCTATTCTTAGAATGTCATTTTATTTTGCTTTGCTTGCTGTTTGAATAGAGTACCAAGATCTGAAATTATTAAATGTTAGAGAGTCTTCACATAGCCAAATAATTATTTAACTACTCATTGATCTTCACTTATATCTTTCTGAGTAGTTTGTCATTTGCTCTAGTGCTTCACTTATATCTTTTAGAGCATGGTGGTAGTTTTATTTTATAGAAATAGATGAACTCACATGCTCCACTTATATTATTTTGAGAGTCTTAAATAGCATGGTAATTTGCTTAAAATCCTTATATGCTAGGTATTCAAGAATAATAAAATTCTCTTATGAGTGTGTTGAATACTATGAGAAGTTTGATACTTGATAATTGTTTTGAGATATGAGGATGGTGATATTAGAGTCATGCTAGTTGAGTGGTTATGAATTTGAGAAATACTTGTGTTGAAGTTTGTGATTCCCGTAGCATGCACGTATGGTGAACAGTTATGTGATGAAGTCGGAGCATGATTTATTTATTGATTGTCTTCCTTATGAGTGGCGGTCGGGGACGAGCGATGGTATTTTCCTACCAATCTATCCCCCTAGGAGCATGCGCGTAGTACTTTGTTTCTATAACTAATAGATTTTTGCAATAAGTACGTGAGTTCTTTATGACTAATGTTGAGTCCATGGATTATACGCACTCTCACCCTTCCACCATTGCTAGCCTCTCTAATACCGCGCAACTTTCGCCGGTACCATAAACCCACCATATACCTTCCTCAAAACAGCCACCATACCTACCTATTATGGCATTTCCATAGCCATTCCGAGATATATTGCCATGCAACTCTCCACCATTCCATTTATTATGACACGCTTCATCATTGTCATATTGCTAGCATGATCATGTAGTTGACATAGTATTTGTGGCAAAGCCACCGTTCATAATTCTTTCATACATGTCACTCATGCATCATTGCACATCCCGGTACACCGCCAGAGGCATTCATATAGAGTCATATTTGTTCTAGTATCGAGTTGTATCATCGAGTTGTAAATAAATAGAAGTGTGATGATCATCATTCAATAGAGCATTGTCCCCAAAAAAAGAGAAAGGCCAAATAAAAAAAGGAGAGGCCAAATAAAAAAGGAAAGGCCAAATAAAAAAAGAAAAAGAAAGGCCAAATAAAAAAATAAAAAATAAATAAAAGGGACAATGCTACTATCCTTTTCCACACTTGTGCTTCAAAGTAGCACCATGATCTTCATGATAGAGAGTCTCCTATGTTGTCACTTTCATATACTAGTGGGAATCTTTCATTATAGAACTTGGCTTGTATATTCCAATGATGGGCTTCCTCAAAATGCCCTAGGTCTTCATGAGCAAGCGAGTTGGATGCACACCCACTAGTTTCTTTTGTTGAGCTTTCATACACTTATAGCTCTAGTGCATCCGTTGCATGGCAATCCCTACTCACTCACATTGATATCTATTGATGGGCATCTCCATAGCCCGTTGATACGCCTAGTCGATGTGAGACTATCTTCTCCCTTTTTGTCTTCTCCACAACCACCATTCTATTCCACCTATAGTGATATGTCCATGGCTCACGCTCATGTATTGCGTGAAGATTAAAAAAAGTTTGAGAACAAAAAAAGTATGAAATAATTGCTCGGCTTATCATCGGGGTTGTGCATGATTTAAATATTTTGTGTGGTGAAGATGGAGCATAGCCAGACTATATGATTTTGTAGGGATAGCTTTCTTTGGCCATGTTATTTTGAGAAGACATAATTGCTTAGTTAGTATGCTTGAAGTATTATTGTTTCTATGTCAATATTTAACTTTTGTCTTGAATCTTATGGATCTGAATATTCGTGCCACAATTAAGAAGAATTACATTGAAATTATGCCAACTAGCATTCCACATCAAAAATTATCTTTTTATCATTTACCCACTCGAGGACGAGCAGGAATTAAGCTTGGGGATGCTTGATACGTCTCCAACGTATCTATAATTTTTGATTACTCCATGCTATATTATCTACTGTTTTGGGCAATATTGGGCTTTATTATCCACTTTTATATTACTTTTGGGACTAACCTATTAACCGGAGGCCCAGCCCAGATTTGCTGTTTTATGCCTATTTCAGTGTTTCAAAGAAAAGGAATATCAGACGGAGTCGAAACGGAACGAAATCAACTGGAGACGTTATTTTTGGAAGGAAACACACCTGATGGACTTGGACCCCACGTCAGGGGAGACACGAGGTGCTCACGAGGGTGGGGGGCGCCCCTCCCCCCTAGGGCGCGCCCCTGTCTCGTGGGACCCCCGCGGCTCCTCCGACATCCTCCCTGCACCCATATATACCCACGTGACCTAAAACTTCCAGAAGACAATAGATCGAGGGTTCCGCCGCCAGAAGCCTCCGTTGCCACCAAAAACCAATTGGGACCCTGTTCCGGCACCCTGCCGGAGGGGGGAACCCTCACCGGTGGCCATCTTCATCATCCCGGCGCTCTCCATGACGAGGAGGGAGTAGTTCTCCCTCGGGGCTGAGGGTATGTACCAATAGCTATGTGTTTGATCTCTCTCTCTCTCTCTCTCTCTCTCTCTCTCTCGTGTTCTTGAGATGGTACGATCTTGATGTATCACGAGCTTTACTATTATAGTTGGATCTTATGTTTCTCCTCCTCCTCTTCTCTCTTGTAATGAATCGAGTTTCCCCTTTGAAGTAATCTTATCGGATTGAGTCTTTACAGACTTGAGAACACTTGATGTATGTCTTGCCGTGGATATCTGTGGTGACAATGGGATACCACGTGCCACTTGATGTATGTTAAGGTGATCAACTTGCGGGTTTCGTGACATTGGGAACCTATGCGTAGGGGTTGGCACACGTTTTCGTCGTGATTCTCCGGTAGAAACTTTGGGGCACTCTTTGAAGGTGTATTATTACTATTATCTACTATCCATATTGCACTTGTATCACCATCTCTTCGCCAAACTAGTGCACCTATACAATTTACCATTGTATTGGGTGTGTTGGGGACACAAGAGACTCTTTGTTATTTGGTTGCAGGGTTGCTTGAGAGAGACCATCTTCATCCTACGCCTCCTACGGATTGATAAACCTTAGGTCATCCACTTGAGGGAAATTTGCTACCGTCCTACAAACCTGTGCACTTGTAGGCCCAACAACGTCTACAAGAAGAAGGTTGTGTAGTAGACATCACACCGCTAGGTGACAGACCTATTGCAGGAGCATATGCAGACATTATGAACGTTTGGCAAAGCTCGGTATGATGACTACTTGATAGTTTAGTGCACCATGCTTTACGGCTTAGAACTGGGACTTCAAAAATGTTTTGAACGCCACGTAGCATATAAGATGTTCCAAGAGTTGAAATTAGTATTTCATACTCATGCCCGTGTCGAGAGGTAGGAGACCTATGACAGTACTTTGCCTACAAAGATGGAGGAAAATAGCTCAACCAGTGAGCATGTGCTCAGATTATCTGGGTACTGCAATTGCTTGAATCATGTGGGAGTTAATCTTCTAGATAAGATAGTAATTGACAAAGTTCTCTAGTCACTATCACCAAGTTACTAGAACTTGGTGATGAACTATAATATGCAAGGGATAACGGAAATGATTCCCAAGCTCTTCGTGATGCAAAAATCGACGAAGGTAGAAATCAAGAAAAGCATCAAGTGTTGATGGTTGACAAGACCACTAGTTTCAAGAAAAAGGACAAAGGGAAGAAGGAGAACTTCAAGAATAACGGCAAGCAAGTTGCTGGTCAAGTGAAGAAGCCCAAGTCTAGACCTAAGCCTGAGACTAAGTGCTTCTACTGGAAAGGGACTGGTCACTGGAAGCAGAGCTGCCCCAAGTATTTGGTGGATAAGAAGGATGGAAAAGTGAACAAAGGTATATTTGATATACATGTGATTGATGTGTACTTTACAAGTGTTTATAACAACCCCTCAGTATTTGATACTAGTTCAGTTGCTAAGATTAGTAACTCGAAACGGGAGTTGCAGAATGAACAGAGACTAGTTAAGGGTGAAGTGACGATGTGTGTTGGAAGTGGTTCCAAGATTGATATGATCATCATCACACACTCCCTATACTTTCAGGATTAGTGTTGAACCTAAATAAATGTTATTTGGTGTTTGCGTTAAGCATGAATATGATTTGATCATGTTTATTGCAATACAGTTATTCATTTAAAGTCAGAGAATAATTGTTGTTCTGTCTGCATGAATAAAACCTTTAATGGTCATACACCCAAGGTGAATGGTTTATTGAATCTCGATCATAGTGATATACATATTCATAATATTGAAGCCAAAAGATGCAAAGTTAATAATGGTAGTGCAACTTATTTGTTGCACTGCCGTTTAGGTCATATTGGTGTAAAGCGCATGAAGAAAATCCATGCTGATGGGCTTTTGGAATCACTTGATTATGAATCGGTTGATGCTTGTGAACCATGCCTCATGGGCAAGATGACTAAGACTCCGTTCTCCGGAACAATGGAGCAAGCAACAGACTTGTTGGAAATAATACACACTGATGTATGCAGTCCGATGAGTGTTGAGGCTCGCAACATGTATCGTTATTTTCTGACCTTCACAGATGATTTGAGTAAGATATGGGTATATCTTCTTGATGAAACATAAATCTGAAACATTTGAAAAGTTCAAATAATTTCAGAGTGAAGTGGAAAATCATCGTAACAAGAAAATAAAGTTTCTATGATCTGATCATGGAGGAGAATATTTGAGTTACGAGTTTGGTCTTCATTTGAAACAATGCGGAATAGTTTCGCAACTCACGCCACCTGGAACACCACAGCGTAATGGTGTGTCCGAACATTGTAACCGTACTATATTAGATATGGTGTAATCTATGATGTCTCTTACCGATTTACCACTATCGTTTTGGGGTTATGCATTAGAGACAACTGCATTCACGTTAAATAGGGCACCATCTAAATCCCTTGAGACGACGCCATATGAACTATGGTTTGGCAAGAAACCAAAGTTGTCGTTTCTTAAAGTTTGAGGCTGCAATGCTTATGTGAAAAAACTTCAACCTGATAAGCTTGAACCCAAGTCGGAGAAATGTGTCTTCATAGGATACCCAAAGGAGACAGTTGGGTACACCTTCTATCATAGAGCCGAAGGCAAGACATTCATTGCTAAGAATGGATCCTTTCTAAAGAAGGAGTTTCTCTCGAAAGAAGTGAGTGGGAGGAAAGTAGAACTTGATGAGGTAACTGTACCTTCTCCCTTATTGGAAAGTAGTTCATCACAAAAATCTGTTCCTGTGACTCCTACACCAATTAGTGAGGAAGCTAATGATGATGATCATGTAACTTCAGATCAAGTTACTACCGAACCTCGTAGGTAAACTAGAGTTTGATCCGAACTAGAGTGGTACGGTAATCATGTTCTGGATGTCATGTTACTTAACCATGATGAACCTACAAACTATGATGAAGCGATGATGAGCCCAGATTCCGCGAAATGGTTTGAGACCATGAAATCCGAGATGGGATCCATGTATGAGAACAAAGTATGGACTTTGATTGACTTGCCCAATGATCAGTGAGTCATTAAGAATAAATGGATCTTCAAGAAGAAGACGGAAGCTGATAGTAGTGTTACTATCTACAAAGCTAGAATTGTCGCAAAAATGTTTTCGACAAGTTCAAGGTGTTGACTACGATGATATTTTCTCACTCGTATCGATGCTTAAAAGTCTGTCTGAATCGTGTTAGCAGTTGCCACATTTTATGAAATCTGGCAAATGGATGTCAAAACTATATTCCTTCATGGATTTCTTAAAAGAAGAGTTGTATATGATGCAACCAGAAGGTTTTGTCGATCCTAAAGGTGCTAACAAACTGAGCAAGCTCCAGCGATCCATCTATGGACTGGTGCAAGCATCTCAGAGTTGGAATATATGCTTTGATGAGTTGATCAAAGCATATGGTTTTATACAGACTTACGGTGAAGCCTGTATTTACAGGAAAGTGAGTGGGAGCACTACAACATTTCTGATAAGTATATGTGAATGACATATTGTTGATCAGAAATAATGTAGAATTTTCTGGAAAGCATAAAGGAGTGTTTGAAAAGAGTTTTTTCAAAGAAAGACATCGATGAAGCTGCTTACACATTGAGCATCAAGATCTATATAGATAGATCAAGACGCTTGATAAGTTTTTTCAATGAGTACATACCTTGACAAGATTTTGAAGTAGTTCAAAATGGAACAGTCAAAGAAGGAGTTCTTGCCTGTGTTGCAAGGTGTGAAGTTGAGTAAAGACTCAAAACCCGACCACAGCAGAAAATGGAAAGAGAATGAAAAGTCATTCCCTATGCCTCAGTCATAGGTTCTATAAAGTATGTTATGCTGTTTACCAGTCCTATTGTATACCTTAGCATCTTTCTGGCAAGGGAGTACAATAGTGATCTAGGAGTAGATCACTGGACAATGGTCAAAATTATCCTTAGAGGACTAAGGAAATAGTTCTCGGTTATGGAGGTGATAAAAGAGTTCGTCGTAAAGAGTTACATTGATGCAAGCTTTTTTTACATCGATCTAGATGACTCTAAGTCTCGATCTGGATACATATTGAAAGTTGGAGCAATTAGCTAGAGTAGCTCCATGCAAAGCATTGTAGACATAGAAATTTGTGAAATACATACGGATCTGAATGTTGCAGACCCGTAGGCTAAAGTTCTCTCACAAGCAAAACATGATCACTCTTTGGGTGTTAATCACATAGCGATGTGAGATAGATTATTGACTCTAGTAAACCCTTTGGGTATTAGTCACATGGAGATGTGAACTAATCACATAAAGATATGAACTAGATTATTAACTCTAGTGCAAGTGGGAGACTGAAGGAAATATGCCCTAGAGGCAATAATAAAGTTGTTATTTATATTTCCGTATATCATGATAAATGTTTATTATTCATGCTAGAATTGTATTAATTGGAAACCTAGTACATGTGTGAATATATAGATAAACAGAGTGTCACTACTTTGCTTCTACTTGACTAGCTCGTTGAATCAATGATGGTTATGTTTCCTAACCATAGACATGAGTTGTCATTTGATTAACGAGATCACATCATTAGAGAACGATGTGATTGACTTGACTCATCCATTAGCTTAGCACGATGATCGTTTAGTTTGTTGCTATTGCTTTCTTCATGACTTATACATGTTCCTATGACTATGCGATTATGCAACTCCTGTTTATCGGCGGAACACTTTGTGTGCTACCAAACGTCACAACGTAACTGGGTGATTATAAAGGTGCTCTACAGGTGTCTCCGAAGGTACTTGTTGGGTTGGCGTATTTCGAGATTAGGATTTGTCACTTCGATTGTCGGAGAGGTATCTCTGGGCCCACTCGGTAATACACATCACTTAAGCCTTGCAAGCATTGCAACTAATGAGTTAGTTGCGGGATGATGTGTTACGGAACGAGTAAAGAGACTTGCCAGTAACGAGATTGAACTAGGTATTGAGATACTGACAATCGAATCTCGGGCGAGTAACATACCGATGACAAAGGGAACAACGTATGTTGTTATGCGGTTCGACCGATAAAGATCTTCGTAGAATATGTAGGAGCCACTATGGGCATCCAGGTTCTGCTATTGGTTATTGACCAGAGAAATGTCTCGGTCATGTCTACATAGTTCTCGAACCCGTAGGGTCCGCACGCTTAACATTCGCTGACGATATAGTATTTATGAGTTATGTATGTTGGTAACCGAATGTTGTTCAGAGTTCCGGATAATATCATGGACATGACGAGGAACTCTGGAATGGTCCGGAGATAAAGTTTGATATATGGGATAATAGTGTTTAGTCTTCGGAAGGGTTCCGGAATTCACCGGAAGGGGTTCCGGATGTGTCCCGAAATGTTTGGGTACGGGAACACTTTATTTGAGCCAAATGGTAAAGCCCACAAGGTTTTGGAAAGCGCAAAAGGAAGTTTTGCGGAGTCCAGAGACCAGACGCCAGGGTCCCTGGCGTCTGGGTCCAGACGCCGGGATCCCTGGCGTCTGGCCCTGGAGTCCGAGAAGGACTCTTTGCCTTTCAGGTGAAACCGACTTTGTGGAGGCTTTTACTCCAAGTTTCGACCCCAAGGCTCAAAATATAAATAGAAGGGTAGGGCTAGCACCCAAGACACATCAAGAAACACCAAGATGTGTGCCGGCTACCCCGTCCCCTCTAGTTTATCCTCCATCATAGTTTCCGTAGTGCTTAGGCGAAGCCCTCCGGAGATTATTCTTCACCAACACCGTCACCACGCCGTCGTGCTTCCGGAACTCATCTACTACTTCGCCCACTTGCTGGATCGAGAAGGCGAGGACGTCATCGAGCTGAATGTGTGTTGAACGCGGAGGTGCCGTACGTTCGGTACTTGATTGGGACGGATCGTGAAGGTGTACGACTACATCAACCGCATTGGTAAACGCTTCCGCTTACGGTCTATGAGGGTACGTAGACAACACTCTCCCCTCTCGTTGTTGTGCATCACCATGATCCTATGTGTGTGCGTAGGAATTTTTTTGAAATTACTACGTTCCCCAAGACCCCTCTCCCGTATATAAAGGAGTGGAGGAGGGGGAGAGGGCCGGCCTCCTAGGCGCGCCCAAGGGGGGAGTCCTACTCCCGGTGGGAGTAGGTGAGGGAGTCCTGGACTAAGGGGTCCTCAAGCGTCCGGCCTGTTGGACATGGGCCGGACTATTAGGCCACGAAGATACAAGATAGAAGACTTTCTCCCATGTTCAGATAGGACTCTCCTTTGCATGGAAGGCAAGCTAGGTGGCCATATGTACTATTTCCTTTCTATGTAACCGACTTTGTACAACCCTAGTCCCCTCTGGTATCTATATAAACTAGAGGGCTTAGTTTATAGGGACAATCATAATCATATAGGCTAGACTTCTAGGGTTTTAGCCATTACGATCTCGAGGTAGATCAACTCGTGTAATACTCATATTCAACAAGATCAATCAAGCAGGAAGTAGGGTATTACCTCCATAGAGAGGGCCCCAACCTGGGTAAACATCATGTTCCCTGTCTCCTGTTACCATCAACCTTAGACGCACAGTTCGGGACCCCCTACCCGAGATCCGCCGGTTTTGACACCGACATTGGTGCTTTCATTGAGAGTTCCACTATGACGTCGAAGCCAGGGTTGATGTCCCACCTTGTGATCAAGGACAATATCACCGCCGGAGGAGCCCTGGCCTCAGGCCAAACCCTCCGGCTGGGTGGCTTTATCATGACCGCCACATGGGCCGGTGAGCCGATGATGACTTCTCGGGTCATAAAAAATTGCCTCCGAATTGACTCCAAATACTCCAAATGGGTGGATCCAACAGAATTGTCGTCCTTGAGCGAACTCCTAGATCGCATCGCCGCCTTGGGGGTCGCTACAGACTACGATCGGATTGGGCTTAAACCCGATCAGAGAGAATTCAAATCTCCACCGATCACCCATCAGATAGCGGTAGTAGAAGAGCAAAACAAGAACTCTCCCTCTATACTGAGGACGAAATACATTTGGATCTCCAAGCTCGAAGAGTTGGATACCTGTCTGCGGAATGACATGCCTTGTCCTCCGAACCCAGAATCAAACGGTAGACCTGAAAAATCGGTCGTTCTCCTAGAGCCTGAACTATCAAGCTCAGAAATTTCTCAAACTCCGGATCCCAAATTGGGCTAGGATTTGGATTTAAATCCACCCACCCACCCAGATATACGCAACCTCACATACCTACGACAGCAGTCTTAGGAAACCGTCCATCACTTTTGGGCTAGATTCCTCCTTGTCAAAGACAAGATTAAAGATTGCCGCGATGAGGACGCGATCTCAATATTATGCAGTAATTGTACGGATGAAGGAATCCTCAATGCCATCAACCGCCGTCACGTATTACAATTCGCTGACTTGGCAACCATAGTACAGAAGTACTGCGCAATGGAAAGCGCCTGAAAACTCATGCAGCTCATTGGGAACCACCAGTTTCCACTCAACCCCCTGAGGGAGTCCTGGGCTAAGGGGTCCTCGGGCGTCTGACATGTTATCCATGGGCCGGACTGATGGGCTGTGCAGACATGAAGGCTGAAGACTGTACCTGTGTCTGGATTGGACTCTCCTTGGCGTGGAAGGCAAGCTTGGCGACCGACTATGAAGATTCCTTCTTATGTAACCGACTCTATGTAAACCCTAGATCCCCTCGGTGTCTATATAAACCGGAGGGGTTAGTCCGGAAATGATACATTCATTACCATAGTCATACAGGCTAAGCTTTTAGGGTTTAGCCATTACGATCTCATGGTAGATCAACTCTTGTAAACACTCATATTCATCAAGATCAATCAAGCAGGATGTTGGGTATTACCTCCATAGAGAGGGCCTGAACCTGGGTAAACATCGTGTCCCCCGTCTCCTGTTACCATCGATCCTAGACGCACAGTACGGGACCCCCTACCCGAGATCCGCCGGTTTTGACACCGACATTGGTGCTTTCATTGAAAGTTCCACTATGCCGTCGATGAAAGGTTCGATGGCCCCTTCAATCGTCTATAGCGACGCTGTCCAAGGAGAGACCTTCCTCCCCAGACAGATTTTCATGTTTGGCAGCTTCGTACTGCGAGCCAACTCGCTTGGCCATCTGGAGTAGATTGATACCTACGCCCCTGGCCACCAAGTCAGATTTGGGAGCTTGAACTACGTCGCGGATATCCGTGGAGACTAGATCTTCAATGGATTTGAGACCGCAGCGATCGCTCCCCCTCGCCCCGATGAACATGACTTAAATCTGTCATCGGATCACATCCAGGAGATGGTCCCTGTGGCTACAACGGCCTTAGAACCGGAGTAGATCATGCCATCCGAGGCCACAGAGTCCGCGGCGTTGGAGCCGCACACGGACTCGGCACCCCGCAATGTTTGCGTCAATAGTACTCCGGACTCGTCTCCGGCTATAAGTCCCGGACCGGGTACGCCTACGGACACCGAGCTAGATCGGTTATCGATTCTCAAATTTAGCGCCACAGACATCTTCCAACACTCACATTTGGGTGATGTGCTAAACTCTTTAAAGAACTTGTCCTTGGAGAAGGACTCACGGCCGAACTATGTTCGGTTCGAGCCAGAGGCTGATGATGGGAAATTTCGCATCCCACCCGCCACCCACTTCATAGCCACTGCCGATGACTTAACCGACGTGCTTGATTACGGCTCCGAAGACATCGACGATATGGATGACGATGCCGACATGGAGGAAGGCCAAGACCCGTCGTTCACTGGATGTTGGACGACCACCTCTTCGTACGATGTGTAGATGGTCGACACACCTAAAAAATCTAGCGACGATGACAAAGGAGATCCAGTTGTGAATAAACCTTCTGAGACACAGTCCAAGCGCCGGTGCCCTAAACACCTCTCTAAGCATCGTCACTCAAATGATGGCAACACTGGCACCAGAGAAAATAGTACTCCAGGCGACACCGAAAACAATGAAGACCCTGTCGGGGTTGCATCCGAACAGGAGGAACAAGACAACAGGCAGGATAACCCTGATAAACAGGCCATGCCCAATGACCCAGACGATGATAGTTATCGTCTAGTCTCCAAGGATGATGAGAGCCTCGGAAATGAGGACTTCATCGTGCCTGAGGCACCCCTCGAGCAAGAGCGCTTCAAGCGCCAGGTAATAGCCACTGCAAGAAGCCTGAAGAAGAAGCAGCAGTAGCTCCAAGCTGATCAAGACCTGCTCATTGATAGGTGGACTGATGTCCTGGCAGCCGAGGAATATGGCCTCGAGCGCCCAGCCAAGAGTTACCCAAAGCGCAGACTGTTACCTCAGTTTGATGAGGAGGCACCAGATCCCATACCTCCCTCATGCAATGCGGACCGACCACCACGTGGTCGGGATAGTGCGGCCGATCGACCACCCCACGATCGGGATAAAACGGCAACTCAGGCCGAACAACAGCCCGCCCCACCGCCTCGCAAAAACAAGGACAAAACAGCTCGGGATCATACATATGACCTTCAGCAAGAGCTGGACAGTAGAGCAGGACACACCAGATCAATCTACGGATCGCGAGGATGCTTCCCGACTCGAGATGACGGCTACCTATTCGGACGTGACAAACCTAGTCACACCCGGGCCGATAACCGCAGACAAACTTCATCAGAGGTGCACCATGATGCGGCCCGATGTAGAGGCGCCACACACCTTCTCTGCTTCACAGATGAGGTGCTGGATCACGAATTCCCCGAGGGGTTCAAGCCCGTCAATATTGAATCATACGACGGAACAACCGATCTCGCAGTATGGATTGAGGACTTTATTCTCCACATCTACATGGCCCGTGGAGACGACCTCCATGCCATCATATACCTCCCACTAAAGCTCAAAGGGCTAGTGATACGTCTCGAACGTATCTATAATTTTTGATTGCTCCATGCTATATTATCTACTGTTTTGGACTATATTGGGCTTTATTTTCCACTTTTATATTATTTTTGGGACTAACCTATTAACCGGAGGCCCAACGCAGAATTGCTATTTTTTTTGCCTATTTCAGTGTTTCGAAGCAACAGAATATCAAACGGAGTCCAAACGGAATAAAATCTTCGGGAACGTGATTTTCTCACCGAACGTGATCCAGGAGACTTGGACCCTGCTCCAAGGAACAAAAGAGGCGGTCACGAGGGTGGGGGCGCGCCCTGGGCCCCTCGGTGCTCCTCCGGCGTACTTCTTCCTCCTATATATACACACGTACCCCCAAACGATCAAAAGAGGAGCCACAAACCTAATTCCACCGCCGCAACTTTCTGTATCCACGAGATCCCATCTTGGGGCCTATTCCGGAGCTCCGCCGGAAGAGGGCCGTCATCACGGAGGGCTTCTACATCATCATAGCCTCTCTGATGAAGTGTGAGTAGTTTACCTCAGACCTTTGGGTCCATAGTTAGTAGCTAGATGGCTTCTTCTCTCTCTTTGAATCTCAATACAAAGTTCTCCCCCTCTCTTGTGGAGATCTATTCGATGCAATCTTCTTTTTGCGGTGTTTTTTTTTAGACCGATGAATTGTGGGTTTATGATCAAGTCTATCTATGAATAATATTTGAATCTTCTATGAATTCTTTTATGTATGATTGGTTATCTTTGCAAGTCTCTTTGAATTATCCGTTTGGTTTGGCCAACTAGATTGGTAGTTCTTGCCATGGGAGAAGTGCTTAGCTTTGGGTTCGATCTTGCGGTGTCCTTTCCCAGTGACAGAAGGGGCAGCAAGGCACGTATTGCATCGTTGCCGTCGAGGATAACAAGATGGGGTTTATTTCATATTGCATGAATTTATCTCTCTACATCATGTCATCTTGCTTAAGGCGTTACTTTGTTTTTAACTTAATACTCTAGATGCATGCTGGATAGCGGTCGATGAGTGGAGTAATAGTAGTAGATGCAGAACCGTTTCGGTCTACTTGTCACGGACGTGATGCCTATATACATGATCATGCCTAGACATTCTCATAACTATGCTCAATTCTGTTAATTGCTCAACATTAATTTGTTCACCCACCGTAGAATACTTATGCTCTTGAGAGAATCCACTAGTGAAACCTATGGCCTCCGGGTCTATTCTCATTATATCAATCTCCATCACTTTAATCTTGCTTTGCTTTTTTTACTCTGCCTTTACTTTTTACTTTGCATCTTCATACCAAAAATACCAAAAATATTATATCTATCAGATCTCACTCTCGTAAGTGACCATGAAGGGATTGACAACCTCTAATCGCGTTGGTTGCGAGTAGCTATCGTTTTGTGCAGGTACGAGGGACTTGAGCATGGCCTCCTACTGGATTGATACCTTGGTTCTCAAAAACTGAGGAAATACTTACGCTACTCTGCTGCATCATCCCTTCCTCTTCGTGGAAAACCAACGCAAGCTCAAGACGTAGCAAGAAGGATTTCTGGCGCCGTTGCCGGGGAGTCATACCAAAAACTCAACATACCAAGTACCCATCACAATCCCTATCTCTCGCATTACATTATTTGCCATTTGCCTCTCGTTTTCCTCTCCCCCACTTCACCCTTGCCGTTTAATTCGCCCTCTCTCTCTATCCTCCCTCACCATTTTCCTCTTTTTGCCCGCTTGCCTTTTGTTTGCTCGTATGGTTGGAATAGTCGTTTATTTATTACTAAACAGAGAACTTAAGATCTATGGATCCTCATCCGCTTGCCAATCTTTTTAAGAGACCAATTATGATGAACCAATTCCTGGTGATTTGGATGCACTAGATTATCTTTATAAGCTTTTGCCTGAAATCCGTAAATCTGAAAATCGTGATGAAGTGCTTTATGAAGTGACTCATGATAGATCTTTGAATAAAAAGCATGATTGCAATGATTTTATTATAAATTCTCTTGATGTCAATTGTGCTAATAAGATGCAAAACACTAAGCTTGGGGATGCTAGTTTTGCTATGTCTACTACTTGTTGCAATGATTATGATTGGGGTGATTCTTCTTATGATCTTGAAAATTTATTTAAGCCCCATGATAAATATAAGATTGATAATAGTGTTTGCAATAATATTGAAAGTGGGTTTGGAAGAGTGTCAACTTTAGATTCCACATATTTGGAGAGTGTTCAATCTTATGAAAATCTTGATAAAAGTGGGTTTGGAGAAGTCATGACTTTAGTTAATTAATATTAATCCCACTATTTTGGAAGAGTGTCAACTTTGCATGCATGTGGATCATGTTGAAAATATTTTATGTGATAGATATTTTGTTGAATTTTCTTATGATCCTACATGTAATTACTATGAGAGAGGAAAATATGGTTGTAGAAATCTTCATGTTACTAAATTACCTCTCGTTATGTTGTTTCTTGCCGCTTCCTTGCATCTGCTAGTTTTTGCTTGCCTTGACAATTTGTTTGACTATAAGATGCCTATGCATAGGAAGTATGTTAGACTTAGATGTGTTTGTCACATGTTTTATGATGCCCTCTTTGTGCTTCAATTCTTGTATTTCATGTGAGCATCATTAAAATTATCAATGCCTAGCTAAGAAGGCTTTAAATAAAAGCGCTTATTGGGAGACAACCCAATATTTTTCCTTGCTGTTATTTAATAAATAAATTATTTAGCCTCTGTTTTTGTAGTGTTTTTTGTGTTTAATTAGTGTTTGTGCCAAGTAGAACTGTTGGGAAGACTTGGGGAAAGTCTTGTTGAACTTGCTGTAAAAAACAGAAACTTTAGCGCTCACGAGAACTGCTGTCATTTTTATTTGAAGAGTGCTATTTAGTTAATTATTTTTGAATATGATTAATAGATAAATTCCTCACGTCCAGCAATTTATTTTAGAATTTTTGGGGTTCCAGATCTTGCGCTAGCTACAGATTACCACAGACTGTTCTGTTTTTGACAGATTCTGTTTTTCGTGTGTTGTTTGCTTATTTTGATGAATCTATGGCTAGTAAAATAGTTTATAATCCATAGAGAAGTTGGAATACAGTAGGTTTAACACCAATATAAAGAAAGAATGAGTTCACTACAGTACCTTGAAGTGGTCTTTTGTTTTCTTTCGCTAACGGAGCTCACGAGTTTTTCTATTTTGAGTTTTGTGTTGTGAAGTTTTCAAGTTTTGGGTGAATTCTTTTGATGGATTATGGAACTAGGAGTGGCAAGAGCCTAAGCTTGGGGGTGCCCATGGCACCCCCAAGATAATCCAAGGACACCAAGAAGTCAAAGCTTGGGGATGCCCCGGGAGGCATCCCCTCTTTCGTCCACTTCCATCGGTAATTTACTTGGAGCTATATTTTTATTCACCAACATGATATGTGTTTTGCTTGGAGCGTCTTGTATTATTTGTGTCTTTGTGCCTTAATATGCCACAATCATCCTTGTTGTACACACCTTTTGAGAGAGCCATACATGAATTAAAATTTTATAGAATACTCTATGTGCTTCACTTATATCTTTTGAGCTAAGTAGTTTTGCTCTATGTGCTTCACTTATATCTTTTGAATGTTATAATTTTGCTCTATGTGCTTCACTTAGATCTTTTAGAGCACGGTGGTGGATTTGTTTTAAAGAAACTATTGATCTGTCATGCTTCACTTAAATTATTTTGAGGGTCTCTTAATAACATGGAAATTTGCTTAATAATAATATGCTTGGTATTCAAGATTTGTGAAACTTTATTTTGAGTGTGTTGAATACTAAGAAAAGATTGAAGCTTGATAATTGTTTTGAGATATGGAGGTGATAATATTAAAGTCATGCTAGTTGAGTAGTTGTGAATTTAAATAATACTTGTGTTAAAGTTTGTGATTCCCGTAGCATGCACGTATGGTGAACCGTTATGTGATGAAGTTGGAGCATGATTTATTTATTGATTGTCTTCCTTATGAGTGGCGGTCGGGGACGAGCGATGGTATTTTCCTACCAATCTATCCCCCTAGGAGCATGCGCATAATACTTTGCTTTGATAACTTCTAGATTTTTGCAATAAGTATATGAGTTCTTTATGACTAATGTTGAGTCCATGGAGTATACGCACTCTCACCCTTCCACCTTTGCTAGCCTCTCTAATACCGCACACTTTTCGCCGGTATCATACACCTACCATATACCTTCCTCAAAACAGCCACCATACCTACCTATTATGGCATTTCCATAGCCATTCCGAGATATATTGCCATGCAACTTTCCACCGTTCCGTTCATGACACATGCCATCATTGTCATATTGCATATCCCGGTACACCGCCGGATGCATTCACATAGAGTCATATTTTGTTCTAAGTATCGAGTTGTAAGAAAAATAAAAGTGTGATGATCATCATTATTAGAGCATTGTCCCAGTGAGGAAAGGATGATGGAGACTATGATCCCCCCATAAGTCGGGATGAGACTCCGGACGAAAAATAAATAAAAGAGGCCAAAGAAGCCCAAATAAAAAAAAGAAAAGAGGCCATAAAAAAAGAGAAAAGGCCCAAATAAAAAAAATACAAAAAAATATAAAAAAAATATAAAAAAAATATGAGAGAAAAAGAGATAAGGGACAATGTTACTATCCTTTTACCACACTTGTACTTCAAAGTAGCACCATGATCTTCATAGTAGAGAGTCTCTCATGTTATCACTTTCATATACTAGTGGGAATTTTACATTATAGAACTTGGCTTGTATATTCCAATGATGGGCTTCCTCAAATTGCCCTAGGTCTTCATGAGCAAGCAAGTTGGATGCACACCCACTTAGTTTCTTTTCGAGCTTTCATATACTTACAGCTCTAGTGCATCTGTTTCATGGCAATCCCTACTCACTCACATTGATATCTATTGATGGGCATCTCCATAGCCTGTTGATATGCCTAGTTGATGTGAGACTATCTTCTCCTTTTTGTCTTCTCCACAACCACCATTTTATTCCACCTATAGTGCTATATCCATGGCTCACACTCATGTATTGCGTGAGGATTGAAAAAGTTTTGAAAAAGTTAGAGTATGAAACAATTGCTTGGCTTGTCATCGGGGTTGTGCATGATTTAAATATTTTGTGTGGTGAAGATAGAGCATAGCCAGACTATATGATTTTGTAGGGATAACTTTCTTTGGCCATGTTATTTTGAGACGACACAATTGCTTTGTTAGTATGCTTGAAGTATTATTATCTTTATGTCAATATGAACTTTTGTCTTGAATATTTCGAATATGAATATTCATACCACAATTAAGAAGATTTGCATTGAAATCATCAAAAATTCTCTTTTTATCATTACCTACTCAAGGACGAGCAGGAATTAAGCTTGGGGATGCCTGATACGTCTCCAACGTATCTATAATTTTTGATTCCTCCATGCTATATTATCTACTGTTTTGGACTATATTGGGCTTTATTTTCCACTTTTATATTATTTTTGGGACTAACCTATTAATCGGAGGCCCATCCCAGAATTGCTATTTTTTGCCTATTTCAGTGTTTCGAAGAAACGGAATATCAAATGGAGTCCAAACGGAATAAAATCTTCGGGAACGTGATTTTCTCACCGAACGTGATCCAGGAGACTTGGACCCTGCTCCAAGGAACAAAAGAGCCGGTCACGAGAGTGGGGGGCGCCCCCCTAGGGCGTGCCCCTGCCTTGTGGGCCCCTCGGTGCTCCTCTGGCGTACTTCTTCCTCCTATATATACACACATACCCCCAAACGATCAGAAGAGGAGCCAAAAACCTAATTCCACCGCCGCAACTTTCTGTATCCACGAGATCCCATCTTGGGGCCTGTTCTGGAGCTCCGCCGGAAGAGGGCCATCATCACGGAGGGCTTCTACATCATCATAGCCTCTCCGATGAAGTGTGAGTAGTTTACCTCAGACCTTCGGGTCCATAGTTAGTATCTAGATGGCTTCTTCTCTCTCTTAGAATCTCAATACAAAGTTCCCCCCCTCTCTTGTGGAGATCTATTCGATGTAATCTTCTTTTTGCGGTGTGTTTGTTGAGACCGATGAATTGTGGGTTTATGATCAAGTCTATCTATGAATAATAGTTGTATCTTCTCTGAATTCTTTTATGTATGATTGGTTATCTTTGCAAGTCTCTTTGAATTATCCGTTTGGTTTGGCCAACTAGACTGGTAGTTCTTGCCATGGGAGAAGTGCTTAGCTTTGGGTTCGATCTTGCGGTGTCCTTTCCCAGTGACAGAAGGGGCAGCAAGGCATGTATTGCATCATTGCCATCGAGGATAACAAGATGGGGTTTATTTCATATTGCATGAATTTATCTCTCTACATCATGTCATCTTGCTTAAGGCGTTACTCTATTTTTTAACTTAATACTCTAGATGCATGCTGGATAGCGGTCGATGAGTGGAGTAATAGTAGTAGATGCAGAATCGTCTCGGTCTACTTGTCATGGACGTGATGCCTATATACATGATCATGCCTAGATATTCTCATAACTATGCTCAATTCTGTCAATTGCTCAACAGTAATTTGTTCACCCACCGTAGAATACTTATGCTCTTGAGAGAAGCCACTAGTGAAACCTATGGCCTCCGGGTCTATTCTCATTATATCAATCTCCATCACTTTAATCTTGCTTTGCTTTTTTACTTTGCCTTTACTTTTTACTTTGCATCTTTATACCAAAAATACCAAAAATATTATATCTATCAGATCTCACTCTCGTAAGTGACCATGAAGGGATTGACAACCCCTAATCGTGTTGGTTGTGAGTAGCTATCGTTTTGTGCAGGTACAAGGGACTTGAGCGTGGCCTCCTACTGGAATGATACCTTGGTTCTCAAAAACCGAGGGAAATACTTACGCTACTCTGCTGCGTCATCCATTCCTCTTCGGGGAAAACAAACGCAAGCTCAAGACGTAGTAGCCAGCTCGACACTGGCTAAATAGCCTGCCCAAAAATTCCATCGGCAGCTGTGAGGACTTGGAAGAAGCCTTCCTTGACAACTTCCAAGGTACATATGTCCGGCCACCCGATGTCGATGACTTAAGCCACATAGTTCAACAACCTGGAGAATCAACTAGAAAATTCTGGACTAGGTTCCTAACCAAAAAGAACCAGATCATTGACTATCCAGATGCCGAAGCCCTAGCGGCCTTTAAACATAGCATCCATGATGAATGGCTAGCACGCCACCTTGGCCAAGAAAAGTCGAAGTCCATGGCAGCCCTTACGCCAATCATGACCCGCTTTTGCACAAGTGAGGACAGCTGGCTGGTTCGTAGCAAAAACACAGCCAGCAAGACAAGCCCCCCCCCATGGCCAAGAACAGCTCCGGCAAGCTCCGACGCAACAAACACAAACGCCGAAGCAATGGCGACAACATCGATGACACCACCGTTAACGCCAGATTTAGCGGCTCCAAGTCCGGCCAGCGAAAGAAGCCCTACAAAAGGAACAGTGAGGGACCATCCAGCCTGGATCGCATACTCGATCGTCCGTGCCAGATACATGGTACCCCAGATAAACAAGCCAATCACACCAACAGAGACTGTTGGGTTTTCAAACAGGCTGGCAAGTTAAATGCCGAAAACAAAGAAAATGGATCACAAAGTGAGGACGAGGACGAAGAGCCCCGGCAGCCGAACACTAGAGGGCATAAGAAATTACTCCCCAAGTCAAAACGGTGAACATGATATACGATACACACATCCCCAAAAGGGAGTGCAAGCAAGCACTTAGGGACGTCTACGCGGTAGAGCCAGTCGTCCCAAAATTCAATCCGTGGTCGTCATTCCCGATCACCTTCGATCATCGAGATCACCCAACTAGTATCCGGCATGGTGGTTCAGCCGCACTGGTCCTCGACCAAATCATCGACGGAGTTCACCTAACACGAGTCCTAATGGACGGTGGTAGCAGCCTCAACCTACTTTATCAGGATATAGTGCAGAAGATGGGCATTAATCCCTCATGAATCAAACCCACAAAGACTACTTTTAAAGGAGTCATACCAGGCGTTGAGGCCCACTGCACAGGCTCAATCATGCTGGAGGTGGTCTTTGGTTCTCCGGACAACTTGCAAAGTGAGGAATTAATCTTCGATATCGTCCCCTTCCGCAGCGGCTACCACACACTGCTCGGACGAACCGCGCTTGCTAGATTCAACGCGGTGCCACACTATGCTTATCTCAAGCTGGAGATGCCCGGTCCGCGCAGTGTCATAACAGTCAACGGAAACACAGAATGCTCCCTCCGAACAGAGGAGCACACCACCGCCCTAGCAGCAGAGGTACAAAGCGGCCTTCTCAAGCAGCATCATAGTTTGGCTGCCGAGCCCCTGGACACCATTAAGAGGGTCCGGACTACACTGCAACAGGATAGCACAGCTCGTCAAGAGCTCAATGAGCAATTCGGTCTCCATCCCAATCCTAATGAGGTAGTGGCATTCATACCACGCGTCCATAACTACACACTCAAAATTCCATGGGCATCGGCGGAGGCACAAGCTATCCCGGGATCCAAGATTCGGCTAGACCGATCCCAGACACACATATAACTTTACTATCTCCTTTTCCCTTGTTTCAGGTTTCTCCTATGGGGGCCTCCTTTGACGGCCTGATTAATGATCCCATCAAAGGACAAACACACCAGATTGACACGGAGCACATGCGTACATGGGAAGCCCTAGAGGCTAACCGTTTTCAGGACCCACGCGCAGCTCGCCTTCGGGTATGGCATGTCAAATAGCTTGTTGCTTATTGCATTATTTTGTACCAATGTGCTTGGACGCATTAACTCAACTATAATGGAAACAATTCATGATCCAAGTTCAAGGGCTCCAGATCCTATCTCTGTTCTCCCTCTGTTTTCCTTTATATTACTTATTTCCCAGCAACCGTACACTCTGGTATGTTTCATATTTGCCAGGGGCTCCCCGTCGCCCCACGATACGGCAACAAAGTCCGAACAATCCTTAAAGATAAGTTCGGCACCCTGAATTTAGCATTATATGCATTGGCTCCGAATCATGTCTTTGGTCAATAGTTGGGTTGCCCGGCTCTTGTGCTTGCTACCCTACGTTCCGCTAAATCGGCTAGGGTAGTAAAGGGAGAACTACTGCGATTGTGCCCTGGCCTTGACCAGATGAGCACCTCAGTAGAGAAAGCCGAAAACTGACTGTCATGATACGGCGAGAGCCGGTCAGCTATTCGAGGGTTACAAATCGTTGGAGATTTTTTCCGCATTATGCGAAAGATCGGCACTTCCCGATCACATGCTGACAGCACCCTGGCTTGAAGCAGGGGCTGCGCCCATGCTTTATTATAAAACTCCTATGGCTAAGTGAGGGCGTTTAAGCCGTATAGTCTGATTGCCTTGTTCGTTGCACTAAACAACTCCTTCAAGGACCATATAATTGGATCAAGATTGTTTATATTCCACCCCGGACACCTCCAAACTACCTACATGAGGGCAGAAGCCGGCGACTGGCCAACCCTCAGATTACATACAACACGGCCGCACAGGAGGAAACAATTAAAGCATAACAAAATTACATCACAAAACAGACTTTGTTTTTTATAATACAAGGCAAAGGCAACATGAATACATTTATTCAAATACAACGTCCTGCGAACATTGTGCCGCCGCAAGGCGAGACCCATCCAGGACATCCGCAATACCGTTAAGGTGTGTGGTGCTCCTTGCCCTCCGGTGGCCCTCTGGTCACCTCGACAACATCCATCTTCGCCCACCACATCTTGCAACGGGCGAAGGCCATGCGTGCACCTTCAATGCAGGCCGAGCGCTTGACGAAGTCCAGCCGAAGACAGGCATTCATCATCTGCCTCACGAGTCCGAAGTAGCTGCTTGGCATAGCTTCAGCTGGCAATAGCCGGATTATCAAATCCTTCATGGCTAGTTCAGCCACCCTATGCAGCTCCACCAGTTGCATCAGCTGATCGGTGAAGGACACGGGATGTTCTGGCGCCGCATACTGCGACCAGAATAGCTTTTCCATAGAACCCCCTCCTTCGGCTTGATAGAACTCCACGGCGTCTGATACACTGCGTGGTAAATCCGCAAAAGCTCCCGGGGAACTCCAAACCCGGGTTAGTAAAAGGTACTGCTTCTCCACATACTTGCTTTGCATCTTAAATGCCTTACCCACCATGATCTTCTTGGCTTCCTGGATCTCCTGGAGGGTGGCCTGGTCCTCATTCCGTGCGGTCTCCGCGCTCTGACGAGCCTTGGCGAGTTCAACCCCTTGAACCGATGCATCATGCTCCAAGGCCTCACATTTTTCACCGCATCCTGGAGCTCCCGCTGGACTTCTTTGACCCGGGCTGAGGGAGTCCTGGATTAGGGGGTGTCCGGATGGCCGGACTATACCTTCAGCCGGACTCCTGGACTATGAAGATATAAGATTAAAGACTTTGTCCCGTGTCCGGAAGGGACTTTCCTTGGCGATACGGATATACAGATCTCCTACCATTGTAACCGACTCTATGTAACCCTAACCCTATCCGGTGTCTATATAAACCGGAGGGTTTTAGTCCGTAGGACAACACATTCATTCACAACAATCATACCATAGGCTAGCTTCTAGGGTTTAGCCTCTCTGATCTCGTGGTAGATCTACTCTTGTACTACCCATATCATCAATATTAATCAAGCAGGACGTAGGGTTTTACCTCCATCAAGAGGGCCCGAACCTGGGTAAAACTTCATGTCCCTTGTCTCCTGTTGCCATCCGGCCTAGACGCACAGTTCGGGACCCCCTACCCAAGATCCGCTGGTTTTGACACCGACATTGGTGCTTTCATTGAGAGTTCCTCTGTGTCGTCGCTGTTAGGCTTGATGGCTCCTACGATCATCAATAGCGATGCAGTCCAGGGTGAGACCTTCCTCCTCGGACAGATCTTCGTCTTAGGCGGCTTCACACTGCGGGCCAATTCACTTGGCCATCTGGAGCAGATCGGAAGCTATGCCCCTGTCCGTCAGGTCAGATTTGGAAGTTTAAACTACACGGCTGACATTCGCGGGGACTTGATCTTCGATGGATTCGAGCCACTGCCGAGCGCGCCGCACTGTCACGATGAGCATGATCTAGCTCTGCCGCCGAACAGTGCCCTGGAGGCCGCACCCGCATCGGCTTTGACCCTTAATTCAGAGCCTACTGCGCCGATCGAGGATGGGTGGTTGGACGCCGCCTCGAGGGCTGCGATCAACGGCGGTCGAGCCAAACACCAGCCCCGCACTACGAGAGAGTCGTGACTCCAAGGAGCTGGACTCCTCTTTGGACTCCGAACCCTCTGCGCCCCTGTCGACCAAATCCGATTGGGCGCCGATCATGGAGTTTACTGCCGCGGACGTCTTTCAGCACTCGCCTTTCGGCGATATTCTGAAGACACTAAAGTCTCTCTCTTTATCAGGAGAACCCTGGCCGGACTATGGTCAACAAGGTGGGGATACGGACGATGAAGGAATTCAAAGCCCACCCACCACCCACTTTGTAGCCACTGTCAACGATTTAACCGACATGCTCGACTTCGACTTCGAAGATATCAACGGTATGGACGCCGATGCAGGAGACAATGAAGAACCAGCGCCTATTAAGCCCTGGAAAGCCACGTCGTCATATGACGTATACATGGTGGACACACCAGAAGATGACGACGAGGAGCGGAAGGACGCACCGAAGGATTGTTCCCTCGAGAAGAAGTCAAAGCGGCGACGCAAGCGCCGCCCCAAATCCCGCCTCGACAAAAATAACGATCACACAGACCCAGCGGTGGAGCAGGGCGAACCGCTGCCGTATAACGGCAATCCGAATAATCAAACCGAACAAACAAATTCTATCAAGGATAATAGTCAGGACGACATAACGCCGGACAGGCACCCGGAGCAGCAAAATGCCCGTAAAAGGCTTGTTGCCACCGCGAGGAGTCTTAAAAAGCAGAAGCAAGGGCTCAAGGCTGCACAAGACACACTCCAAATCAGATGGAGTAAAATACTCAACACAATAGCGAGGTACAGCGACAATCGCCCCTCCAAGAGCTACCCAAAGCGGAAGCTGCTACCTGAATTCGATGAGGAGGCCTCAGACCCCCCACAACCAAACATCAAAGCAGCCTCCTGGCCAGATAGACGACCCCTCTACCAACACAGAGCGGCATACAATGCCACTCACAATGCAACACGCGACCCATGCGAGGGCTCGCATCCAAAGGACGACGCAACAAGATCCATCTACGGACCATGCAAGCGCGCCCCAGCATACAATGCAACACAACAAACTCCGAACAATGCGGTACACCCAGCTACAGGGGTGCCGCACACGCCCTATGTTTCACCGATGAGGTGCTGGACCATGAATTTCCAGAGGGATTCAAACTCGTAAACATAGAGACATACGATGGAACAACAGACCCTGGGGTCTGGATTGAGGACTACATCCTTCACATCCATATGGCTCGAGGAGATGATCTCCACGCCATCAAGTACTTACCCCTCAAGCTCAAAGGGCCAGCTCGTGGCTTAAAGGCCTCCCTAAAAGCTCCATTGGAAGTTGGGAAGAGCTCGAAGACGCCTTTCGGGAAAATTTTCAAGGGACTTATGTCCGACCTCTGGACGCGGATGATTTGAGTCATATAACTCAACAGCCCGGAGAGTCAGCGCGAAAGCTTTGGAACAGGTTTCTTACTAAAAAGAACCAGATTGTCGACTGTCCGGACGCCGAAGCCTTGGCAGCTTTTAAGCATAGCATCCGTGACGAATGGCTCGCCAGACACCTCGGCCAAAATAAGCCGAGAACGATGGCCGCATTAACAAACCTCATGACCCGCTTTTGCGCGGGTGAGGATAGCTAGCTAGCCAGATGCATCACTTGCGACCCCAGTACATCTGAAGTTAGAGATGGAAACGGGAAATCATGGCGCAACAGCAATAACAAACGCCGGAATAAAGAAGACATCATGAAGGGCACGGCAGTAAACGCCGGATTCAAAAGCTCTCAGCCAGGTCAGCAAAAGCCTCCCTCTAAAGGCACCAGGGATGAACTGTCCAGCCTCAACAAAATTCTGGACCAAGTATGTCAGATCCATAGTACCCCTGGTAAACCTGCTAATCATACCCACAGAGATTGTTGGGTCTTCAAGCAGTCCGGCAAGCTCAAAGCCATACACAAGGGGGAGGATACACCAAGTGAAGACGAGGATGAGCCTCCTAAGCAAGACACTAGGGAACAAAAGAAATTTCCACCAGAAGTCAAAACAGTAAACGTGTTACACGTGATCAAGGGAAAAAACAATGCGGCACTCCCAGGAAAATATACCCAAGTGCCTGTCACCACGAAGTCCTGCCACTGGTCATCTCAACCGATCACCTTCGACCATCGCGATTACTCAGCAAGTATCCGACGCGCAGGAGGGGCTGCCCTGGTATTAGACCCAGTAATCGGCGGATATCACTTCACACGAGTCTTGATGGACGGTGGCAGCAATCTAAACCTCATATATCAGGATACAATCCGCGGGATGGATTTAGACCCAACAAAAATTCGCCATAGCAATACTACCTTTAAAGGAGTAACGCCAGGCCCAGGAGCTCGCTGTACAGGCTCCCTCCTACTACAAGTTATATTCGGCTCCCCCGATAACTTCCGTCGTGAGCATTTAACCTTCCACATCGCGCCGTTCCGAAGTGGCTATCAAGCACTGCTCGGACGCAAAGCTTTCGCTCGCTTTAATGCAATACCAAACTACGCCTCCCTCACACTCAAGATGCCCGCTCCACGTGGCATCATTTCAGTTAACGGAAATATCAAGCGATCTCTGCGCGCCGAAGGGAGCACGACTGCCTTGGTAGACGCACACTAAAGGCGCCCGGACTAGCGAAAGCATCCAATAGGTCGTCAAGACCTCAGACACAAGTCTGGCGCCGCTATTTATAGCGAATAAATGGTCACACCCCTATTTGTCAATACAAGGGGCTCAACGCGCACAGACAAGTGGAAATCGTTTCTCATCTTGAATTGTACATGGTTTCTTTAAAAACTATCCTTTTGCACGACAAATTTCTCACCTAAAATCCTCTCTTTTACAGACGATCATCGTGCTACACCCGTCTAGGATACGGCACAACGGAGACACAGGCGCAAACATGCAGCAGGGACCCGCTCCAAGGATTCTTTTTAGATTAAGACCCTGCGTAAACCTTTTTTTACTGTCTCTTGTTGATACATATCCTCCGTTGAGAAGGATGCTGACGTCTTGGCATGTGGCCACGCAAGAACAATGCACGTACCTGGACACAAGGGGCTTCTTACAAAGGCCATTACTTAGGCCCAGTTTATACCACAAAGACCGAATACCTTAGGGAGTGTTCGGCGTCGCGAGTTTGGCCCTATATGCATCAGCTCCGAATCATTGTCTTTGGTCAAATGTTGGGTTTGCCCAGCTCCTGTGTTTTGGTGCCTTACGTTCCGCTTTACCGGCTAAGGTAGCACTAGGAGAACTACTGCGATTGTGCCCTGGTTCATCCGGACGAGCACCTCCGTAGAGAAAGCCGAAAACTGACTGTCATGATATAACGTGGGACTGGTCAACCACTCGATGACCTATTGGAATGTTAGAATTCCTCTGCCTTAATGAAGGGCCGTTTTCTGGCCAGGCATGTACGCACCCCGGGATCGGGAGAGTGCGGAGCCACCAGGGGCTATCTAGTAGCCCCACTGTCAAACTCCTATGGCTAAGTGAAAGTGCTAAAGCATTATAGTCCGGTAGCCTCGCTCGCTCCGCTATCACCTCCTTAATAGGACCAAGACGTTGGGTTAAGTGTGAACATGTGTTTTTTGCGAGCACCTCCGCATTATATGCGTGGGGGTTGAAGCCGACGGCTGCAATCTTTCAGGTTATACACATGTATACATAAACGGCCGCCCAGGAGGCATCATATTACTTCCAGGCAAAAGTATAAAAATAGCCTTATAAAAATTCATAAAAGCATTTCGCTTACAATGAGATTACATATCACTCAAACATAATATTTTTTGAGCACTGGGTCTCTATCAAACGAGCACCCTCAAGAACTTCTTCAAAGTAGTGCTCAGCAGCCATTCGGCCTATGGCCGAATCCCGCGCTGCAACAATGGTGGCATCCATCTCCGCCCAGCATGCTTTAACACGGGCAAAGGCCATCCGTGAGCCCTCTATGCACGCCGTCCTCTTCATCGCATTAATGCGCGGCACCACGTCAAGGAGCCGCTGCACCAAGCTGAAATAGTTGTTCGGTTTTGGCCTTTCCGGCCATTGCTGATCCACAACAGACCTCATGGCGCATCCGGACAACCTATTCAGTTCGGCCCATTCGGCTAATTGGTCAGTCAATGAAAGTGGACGCTCGGGAGAATGGAATTGTGTCCAAAACAGCTGGTCCACTTCACGGTCCATTTGACCCTGGAAGTACTTGACCGCATCGGCAGCGCTCGCCGCCAAATCCGTATACACATCCTCCGAACTCCACAGCCGATCCAGAGGGGCACACCATGGATCTCCGAACTTCCTCCGCAACATAAAGGATTTCCCAGCTACAATATCCCTGGCCTCCCGCAGCTCCTCCTTCTTCGCCCTCATAGCAGAGCGGATGTCTTTTCTCATCGCAGCAACCTTCTCAAGGTCCGATGCCTTCGTTAGGTTTTCCTTTTCAAGAACCCGGCAGCGGTCGGCAGCGGCTTTTAATTCTATGGCCATCTTGGCCATCTTATCTCGGCTCTCGCCATGCGCGGCCTTCTTGGCTTTCAACTCTTCGACTGCCTTCAAAGCAGCCGCATTACCAAACCTTGCTTGTTCCTTGGCTCGGGCAAGTTCTGCCCGCAAGGCTTCAACAGTAGCAGCTCCATCTGCAGTCACAACATATTAAATATACTGGCATTATGCTGCTCTTACTATGTGGCGTTTACCAGATAATGACACTTACTCTGTGCCTCTTCAAGCCTTTTGTTAACAAGCTCGATGTCGGCGTCTGCCGCATCCAACTACCGTTTTAAATAGGAAAACTCGCTAGTCCGGCTAGCCACCGAAGCTTCCATCACCTGCACATAAAGGCAGTATGGTTATAACCTGGGAATATGATCCTCTGTTCGTCGTTGTTTCCGACGGCAACTAGAGTCTCAGGGGCTACTATCTACACAGGGCACACCTAGCATGTGCAGGACTATCATACATTATTTTACGTACCTCAAAGCCTGTCAGTAGACTCATAAAAGCTTCATGCAATCCGCTTTCGGCGGATGAGATTCTCTCCATCACCGTATCCATTAGCATACGGTGTTCATCTGAGATGGCCGCTCGCCCCACCAACTCCCTCAGAACCTCCGATCACACACCAGATGGTGCCGGACTCTTTTGCCTGCTCTCTTCGGGAGCCGGACACTGGGAGCTTCAGGGGTCAATGGGATTATCTTCTGGCCTCACCGGATTCGGAGAGGCCCTCCGCGACGACACTTCGAGGTTGCCCGCTTCCGGAGCGGAGGAGTCCGGAGAGGCGTTTCGCTCTCCATCATCTCTGGAAGAAGATCCCCCGAAGATGAACTCATTTGAGAGGGGCTAAGGCCCGAACTGCAAAGATATATGCGGTGGTTATTTTCTCAGAAGAGAAGGATGGCATACCCTATACTATTAAAGTATTTCGGGTCACTTACGACTCGCCGAAGGATTGGTTCCCCCATGGACTTTGTGCGGCAAAAGCACCCCCCAAGGTAGGACCCTCTATGGGAGACTTTTTCTCCCGTTTGGAAGCTTCGGCTTCCGGATCCCCGAGCGTAGTCCTTTTCCTCCTCCGGTCATCTTCCTTCATGGAGACGCTCGCCCCCTCGATTAGAATGGGCAGCGTTGGAGGCCCGCGTCCGCCCATATTATCCTTCCCAGTATCTTCCTTCAAGGGCTCCGGGCAAGGTGCAACCTGGAGCATCTTTTCCAATACGGGATTGTCCAAACCCTCAGGAAGGGGGGCCGAACACCGAATCAACTTCGCCTTTGTTATCCAGTCCTGGTCAAAAAGGGAACTCTCAGAAATAACTTCGTAACAAATGAGAGATAGTATGTTCGGCCGGAAGATTCCTTACCTGTTCGGCGGCACGGTTACTGCTCAGGCCCATGTCCTCGGTGATTTCCGGACACTCTAGCTGAGGTCCGAAGAATGACTTGTACATCTCCTCGTGCGTCAGACCAAGGACATTTTGAATGACACGCGGTCCTTCGGGATTGAACTCCCACAAGCGAAGGGGCCGGCGCTTGCAAGGCTGGACTTGACGAAATAGCATAACTTGTATTACCGCAACCAAACTAAAATCTCCATTGAAGAGATCTCGAATGCGGCTTTGCAGTATAGGCACGTCCTTGGCTGGACCCCAGCTCAGACCTCTGCTGATCCATGACATCAGTTGTGGTGGAGGGCCCGAGCGGAAAACAGGGGCGGCCGCCCACTTGGCACTTCTAGGAGCTGTGATGTAGAACCAATCCTGTTGCCACAACTCAGATACCTCTGGAATGGAACCTTTGGGCCATGGGGCTCCCGTCATCTTGCGTATTGAGGCACCTCCGCACGATGCATGTTGCCCCTCGATCATCTTCGGATTTACTTCAAAGGTCCTAAGCCATAGGCCAAAGTGAGGGGTAACCCGGAGGAAGGCCTCGCACACGACAATAAATGTCGTGATATGAAGAAAGGAGTCCGGAGCTAGATCATGGAAATCTAGCCCGTAATAAAACATCAAACCCCTAACGAAAGGATCCAGAGCAAGGCCTAGACCTCGGAGGAAGTGGGAGACGAACACGACGTTCTCGTTGGGTTCGGGGGAGGGGATGGCCTGCCCTCGGGCAGGCAGCCGATGCAAAACCTCGGCGGTCAGATATCTAGCCTCCCTCAACTTTTTGATGTCTTCTTCCGTGACGGAGGAAGGCATCCATCGGCCTTGAAGGCTAGATCCGGACATGGTTGAAGGCTCGGAGCACCTAACCTGAACCTTGGGTGTTTGAGCTTGAGGTGGGGAAATGATTCGATTGAGCACAGGAGGGAAAAAGTAAAAACCTTGTCCCTTTATAAAAAGGGTGAATATCAAACGTCCTCTCCGTGGCCGTCTGGACTTGCATATAATCTAGGAGTCCTAGAAGCGGTTGGGTTACCCACACCCATATTGATGAGAATCCCGGAATAAGGGGACACGATCTCTGCTTCAACAAGACGTGCCAAGGAAACCGCCTCGCATAACACGCAGAGATGGGACAGTAAAACGATTCGAATAAAGGCTTGGCCGTGGTGTGATGTCATGCTACGGAATATGTCAGCAGATTATATTTGTGTAAATATTATTCTCTCTATGGCAATATGTGGAAACTTATTTTGTAGAGCCGGACACTATCTTTGTGTTTAAAATCTTCTATGAAGTACTTGGAGGAGGAACCCGCCTTGCAATGCCGAAGACAATCTGCGCGCAGGACTCGTCGTCATTGAAGCCTGGTTCAGGGGCTACTGAGGGAGTCCTGGATTAGGGGGTGTCCGGATGGCCGGACTATACCTTCAGCCGGACTCCTGGACTATGAAGATACAAGATTGAAGACTTCGTCCCGTGTCCGGAAGGGACTTTCCTTGGCGTGGAAGGCAAGCTTGGTGATACGGATATACAGATCTCCTACCATTGTAACCGACTCTATGTAACCCTAACCCTATCCGGTGTCTATATAAACCGGAGGGTTTTAGTCCGTAGGACAACACATTCATTCACAACAATCATACCATAGGCTAGCTTCTAGGGTTTAGCCTCTCTGATCTCGTGGTAGATCTACTCTTGTACTACCCATATCATCAATATTAATCAAGCAGGACGTAGGGTTTTACCTCCATGAAGAGGGCCTGAACCTGGGTAAAACTTCGTGTCCCTTGTCTCCTGTTACCATCCGGCCTAGACGCACAGTTCGGGACCCCCTGCCCGAGATCTGCCGGTTTTGACACCGACATTGAGCTTCTTATGGGCGGCTTGCTGCTGGACAACCTTCTCCTCGGACTCGCCCAGGGCCTTCTTCAGGGCCTCAACCTCGGTCGCGGCTCCTGCACATATTACGACACCGCGGTCAATATACAGCGCCTACTCCTTCCGAACACACATCAAGTCGTCACTCACCTTGCTAAGAAACTAAATGTTATTCAATTTGCTAGTAAAACTCTAGACAATGCTCAAAGAAATTATGCTACTACTGGAAAAGAATTCTTAGCAGTTGTATTTGCTTGTGATAAGTTTAGAACTTATATTGTTGATTCTAAAGTAACCATTCACACTGATCATGCTGCTATTAAATATCTTATGGAAAAGAAAGATGCTAAACCTAGACTTATTAGATGGGTTTTCTTGCTACAAGAATTTGATTTGCATATTGTTGATAGAAAAGGAGCTGAGAACCCCGTTGCAGACAACTTGTCTAGGTTAGAAAATGTGCTTGATGACCCACTACCTATTGATGATAGCTTTCCTGATGAGCGATTAAATGTCATAAATGCTTCTCATACGGCTCCATGGTATGCTGATTATGCTAATTACATTGTTGCTAAGTTTATACCACCTAGTTTCACATACCAGCAAAAGAAAAAGTTCTTCTATGATTTGAGGCATTACTTTTGGGATGACCCACATCTTTATAAAGGAGTAGATGGTGTTATTAGACGTTGTGTACCTGAGCATGAACAGGAACAGATCCTACGCAAGTGTCACTCCGAAGCTTATGGAGGACACCATGCTCGAGATAGAACTGCACATAATGTACTACAATCTGGTTTTTATTGGCCTACTCTCTTCAAGGATGCCCGTAAGTTTGTCTTATCTTGTGATGAATGTCAAAGAATTGGTAATATTAGTAGACGTCAAGAAATGCCTATGACTTATTCACTTGTTATTGAACCATTTGATGTTTGGGGCTTTGATTATATGGGACCCTTTCCTTCCTCTAATGGATATATACATATTTTAGTTGCTGTTGATTACGTTACTAAGTGGGTAGAAGCTATTCCAACTAGTAGTGCTGATCATAACACTTCTATTAAAATGCTTAAAGAAGTTATTTTTCCAAGATTTGGAGTCACTAGATATTTAATGACTGATGGTGGTTCACATTTTATTCATGGTGTTTTCTGTAAAATGCTTGCTAAATATGATGTTAATCATATAATTGCATCTCCTTATCACCCCCAGTCTAGTGGTCAAGTAGAATTGAGTGATAGAGAACACAAATTAATATTTCAAAAAGACTGTTAATCGGTCTAGAAAGAATTGGTCCAAGAAACTTGATGATGCATTATGGGCCTATAGAACTGCATATAAAAACCCTATGGGTATGTTTCCGTATAAAATGGTCTATGGAAAAGCATGTCACTTACCTCTCGAACTAGAACACAAGGCTTATTGGGCTATTAAAGAACTTAATTATGATTTTAAACTTGTCAGTGAGAAGAGGTTATTTGATATTAGCTCACTTGATGAATGGAGAACCCAAGCCTACGAAAATGCCAAGTTGTTTAAAGAAAAGGTTAAAAGATGGCATGACAAAAGGATACAAAAGCGTGAGTTTAATGTAGGTGATTATGTATTGCTATACAACTCTCGTTTAAGATTTTTGTAGGAAAACTTCTCTCTAAATGGGAAGGTCCATACGTTATCGAGGAGGTCTACCGTTCCGGTGCCATAAAAATCAACAACTTGGAAGGCACAAATATGAAGGTGGTGAACGGTAAAAGAATCAATCACTATATCTCAGGTAATCCCATAAATGTTGAAACCAATGTTATTGAAACCATAACCCTGGAGGAATACATAAGGGACACTTTTCGGAACGTTTCAGACTCCGAAAAGGAATAGGTATGTGGTACGGTAAGTAAACCGACTCCAAAACAGTTTTTAAGGCAATATTTCTCCGTTTTGGAATATTTAGAAAAATAGAAAAATAAGAAGCAGTCCGGGAAGGAGACGAGGCCTCCACGAGGTTGAGGGCGCGCCCTACCCTACTGGGCGCGCCCCCCTACCTCGTGGGCACCTCGTTGCTCTCCGGACTCCGTTTTCGTACACAACACGTATCTTGGTCAGTAAAAATTGATTATATAATCTCCCGGGGGTTTTGACTCCCGTATCACACAAAAATCTCCTGTCTTTGTTTCGAGCTGTTTTCTGTCAGGGTTGTCAAGGCCAGGCACTTCATCTCCCTCCTCCTCCAACCATGAGGGCAACGATGCTTGGCTAATGAAGATAGAGCTGAAGAGAGAAGAACCTATGGAGATCAACAAGGATGAAGGGATCAAGAAGGCCATGGAGGACCAAGTTCCAGCAACAGAAGACACCCTTCAACTGGATCACAATCTCCTTACCCCAACAGAAATAGAAGCTTTCAAGATGATTGAGTTAGCTCGTATACAAAATAAGTATCTCACACGTGGAAATATTTTGTTGAAGGAGCATATCATCGCACTCAAGGGCATTATCCGCAAGTTAGAAGACCTCCTACGCTCGATGTGTGACTATCCATCATCAACAACTCCACCTTCTTCACCAACAAAGGAGACATAATCACCTGGGTATGGGCACTCCACTTGGCAACTGCCAAGCTTGGGGGAGTGCCCCGGTATCGTATCACCATCACTTTATCTTTACCATTTTTCTTAGTTCGGTCCTTCTGGTAATATCTTGATCTAGTAGAATAAAAGTTCTTAGTATGATCTAGTCGTGAGTTTTGCTTTATTATCCTTCTATGTAATCGAGTCCGTGAGCTATATAATAAAGATTAGTGTTGAGTCAAGGGCTTGATTATTTTTCCATGATCCTAAGTTAATAAAAGAAAAGAGAAAGAAATAAAAATAAACAAAGAGATCATGTGAGTCTTATGGAGAGTAATGAGCTCACATAGAAAAGTATGATGAATAAAAGTAGTTGAGGGTTGACAAACACAGTTTTGGTCATCGTTGCAATTAATAGGAAGTAATAAATAAAGAGAGGTCTTCACATATAGATATACTATCTTGGACATCTTTTATGATCGTGAGCACTCATTAAAATATGACATGCTAAAGAGTTGACATTGGACAAGGAAGACAATGTAATGGGTTATGTTTTCTTACATCTGAGATAAATTATATTGTCATGGATCATCCAACATGTTGAGCTTGCCTTTCCCCCTCATGCTATCCAAATTCATTGCACCAAGTAGAGATACTATTTGTGCTTCCAAATACCCTCAAACCAGTCTTGCCATAAGAGTCCACCATATCTACCTATGGATTGAGTAAGATCCATCAAGTAAGTTGTCATCGGTGCAAGCAATAAAAATTGCTCTCTAAATATGTATGATTGATTGGTGTGGAGGAAATAAGCTTTATATGATCGTGTGATATGGAAGTAATAAAAGCGACAGACTGCATAATAAAGGTCCATATCACAAGGGCAATATAAAGTGACGTTCTTTCGCATTAAGATTTTGTGCATCCAACCATAAAAGCGCATGACAACCTCTGCTTCCCTCTGCGAAGGGCCTATGTTTTACTTTTATCTCCTGCATTGCATAAGACTCATGGTGATTTTCACCCTTCCTTTTTACACTTTATTCCTTTGGCAAGCACAGTATGTTGGAAAGATCCTGGTATATATGGCTAATTGGATGTGAGTTTTCATGAACTATTACTGTTGACATTACCCTTGAGGTAAAACATTGGAAGGCAAAACTATAAGCCCCTATCTTTCTCTGTGTCCGATTAAAACTCCATACCCATAAGTATTGCGTGAGTGTTAGCAATTGTGAAAGATTATATAATAGTTGAGTATGTGGACTTGCTAAAAAGCTCTTATACATTGACTCTTTCCTATGTTATGATAAATTGCAATTGCTTCAATGACTGAGATTGTAGTTTGTTAGTTTTTAATGAAGTTTACGATTCATACTTGATATTGTGATTGAATTATTATTCTAGCATAAGAAATCATATGACAAGAATTATATAAGTTGTTGTTCTAAGAATGATCATGATGCCCTCATGTCCGTATTTTATGTTTATCGACACCTCTATCTCTAAACATGTGGACATATTTTTCGATTTTGGCTTTTCGCTTGAGGACAAGCGAGGTGTAAGCTTGGGGGAGTTGATACGTCCATTTTGCATCATGCTTTTATATCAATATTTATTGCATTATGGGTTGTTATTACACATTATGTCACAATACTTATGCATATTCTCTCTTATTTTACAAGGTTTACATAAAGAGGGTGAATGCCGACAGCTGGGATTCTAGGCTGGAAAAGGAGCAAATATTAGAGACCTATTCTGCACAGCTCCAAAAGTCCTGAAACTTGACAGAAGATGTTTTCCAAATATATAAAAAAATACTGAGAGCAAGAACTTCACCAGGGGGCCACACCCTGCCCACGAGGGTGGGGGCGTGCCCTACCCCCTGGGCACGCCCCCCTACCTCGTGGGCCCCCTGGTGGCCCTCCAGTGGCCATGTTCTGCTATATGGAGTCTTTCGATGGGAAAAAATCATAAGCCATCTTCTCGGACGAAACTCCGCCGCCACAAGGCGGAACCTTGGTGGAACCAATCTAGGGCTCTGGCGAAGCTGTTCTGCCGGGGAAACTTCCCTCCCGGAGGGGGAAATCATCGCCATCGTCATCACCAACGCTCCTCTCATCGGGAGAGGGCAATCTCCATGAACATCTTCATCAGCACCATCTCATCTCAAAACCATAGTTCATCTCTTGTATCCAATTCTTTTCTCCAAGTCCGGGATTGGTGCTAGTAGGTTGCTAGTAGTGTTAATTACTCCTTGTAGTTGATGCTAGTTGGTTTAATTGGTGGAAGATCATATGTTCAGATCCTATATGCATATTAATACCCCTCTGATTATGAACATGTTTATGCTTTGTGAGTAGTTACTTTTGTTCCTGAGGACATGGGAGAAGTCTTACTATTAGTAGTCATGTGAATTTGGTATTCGTTCGATATTTTGATGAGATGTATGTTGTCTCTCCTCTAGTGGTGTTATGTGAACGTTGACTACATGACACTTCACCATTGTTTGGGCCTAGAGGAAGGCATTGGGGAGTAATAAGTAGACGATGGGTTGCTAGAGTGACAGAAGCTTAAACCCTAGTTTATGCGTTGCTTCGTAAGGGGCTGATTTGGATCCATATGTTTCATGCTATGGTTAGGTTTACCTTAATACTTTTGTTGTAGTTGCGGATGCTTGCAATAGAGGTTAATCATAAGTGGGATGCTTGTCCAAGTAAGGGAAGTACCCAAGAACCGGTCCACCCACATACCAAATTATCAAAGTACCGAACACGAATCATATGAGCGTGATGAAAACTAGCTTGACGATATTCCCATGTGTCCTCGGGAGCGCTTTACATCTTATAAGAGTTTGTCCAGGCTTGTCCTTTGCTACAAAAAGGATTGGGCCACCTTGCTGCACCTTATTTACTTTTGTTACTTGTTGCTCGTTACAAATTATCTTATCACAAAACTATATGTTACCACTTATTTCAGTACTAGCAGAGAATACCTTGTTGGAAACCGCTTATCATTTCCTTCTGCTCCTCGTTGGGTTCGACACTCTTACTTATCGAAGGACTACGATAGATCCCCTATACTTGTGGGTCACCAACTGGATCTACTTTGCTCTCTCCATCCAATACTGAAAAAGCAACAACAAAAGCTCATGCATCATCCTTGAAACAAACAAGTGGAGAATGCATCAAAAAAGACATACCTTGCTAGCGAGGTGTTTAGCGTTGTGCCCGCGATCTAAATCTGTAGCCGGCGGTTTCTCATTGCCCTTAAAGAGCAACTTCCATGCACCTTCGTGAGTAGTCTCGAAGAGCCTCACCAGGGTCTGGTGCTTCTTCAGGTTGAACTCCCATAGAGGATGGCTCCGGCGCTGGCACAGAAGGATCCGACAAACTAGCATCACCTGGATCACATCAACGAGCTTGACGTTCTTGGTTACCATGCTTTGAACGCGCATTTGCAGCGCTATCACCTCGTCAGGGGAACCCCAGTCCGGACTCTTCTTGACCCAGGAGGTGAGTCGCATGGGAGCGCCGGAGCATAATTCGGCAGCTGCGGCCCAGGTGGTGCCGCGAGGTTCTGTGATGTAGATCCACTACTTCTGCCACTCCTTTACCGTGTCCACAAAGGTACCTTTGGGCCAGGAGACATTGTACAACTTGCTCACCATAGCTCCTCCGCACTCTGCATGATGGCCATCCACCACCTTCGGCTTCACGTAAAAAACTTTGAGCCAGAGCATGAAGTGGGGTTGGATGCGGAGGAAGGCCTCACACACGACGATAAACGCCGAGATGTTGAGGAAGGAATTCAGGGACAGATCATGGAAATCTATCCCGTAATAATACATCAGCCCGCGGACGAAAGGGTGGGGCTGAAACCCTAGCCCGCAGAAGAAATGGGGGATGAACACTACCCTCTCAGTGGGCTTCGGCGTGGGGAAGACTTGTCCCTTGGTCGGCAGGCGGTGAGTGATCTCCTTCGCCAAGTATCCGGCCGTCCGAAGCTCCGTAATGTCCTCCTCCTGGACGGAGGAGACCATCCACCTGCCCTGGCCTTCGGATCCGGACATGGTTGCTTGAGTGGAAAGGAGATGAGAACTTGGGCACTGGAGCTCGATATTGGAAAGGAGGAGACAGAGAGAGGGCGTGAGAGAGGAAGAGGGAATCCTTATCCCCTTATAAAGGCAGCTAATATTGAACGCCTCCTCACTCGCCTTAAGATTCTCCTATTCCCAAGGGCTGTATAAATGACACGGTTGGGTTACCCATGCCCACATTGATGAGAATCCCATGATAAGGGGTCATGATCTCTGCATTGACAAGACGTGCCAATAGCAACTGTGTCTCGGGGTGTGGGGCGTCGAAACATGAAAGCGGTTTAGAATTGTGACCGGGCAGACGTGATGTCATGTTGTAAAAAGCTGTCAGTAGATTAGACTCGTGTAAAGATATATTCTCTCTACGGTTATGTATGGTGTGTGTGTGTGTGACAGGTCCGGATACTATCATCGCGTCCGAAGACTATCTTGAAGTTTGGATAGAACGGAACCCGCCTTGCAATGCCGAATACAATCTGCGCGCCAGACTCCTCGTCATTGAAGCCAGGTTCAGAGGCTACTGAGGGAGTCCTGGACTAAGGGGTCCTCGGGCATCCGGCTTGTTATCCATGGGCTAGACTGATGGGCTGTGAAGACATGAAGGCCGAAGACTGTACCTGTGTCCGTATTGGACTCTCCTTGGTGTGGAAGGCAAGCTTGGCGACCGACTATGAAGATTCCTTCTTATGTAACCGACTCCATGTAAACCCTAGATCCCCTCGATGTCTATATAAACCGGAGGGGTTAGTCCGGAAAGGATACATTCATTACCATAGTCATACAGGCTAGGCTTTTAGGGTTTAGCCATTACGATCTCATGGTAGATCAACTCTTGTAAACACTCATATTCATCAAGATCAATCAAGCAGGACGTTGGGTATTACCTCCATAGAGAGGGCCCGAACCTGGGTAAACATCATGTCCCCCGTCTCCTGTTACCATCGATCCTAGACGCACAATATGGGACCCCCTACCTGAGATCCGCCGGTTTTGACACCGACATTGGTGCTTTCATTGAAAGTTCCACTGTGCCGTCGACGAAAGGTTCGATGGCCCCTTCAATCGTCTATAGCAACGCTGTCCAAGGAGAGACCTTCCTCCCCGGACAGATTTTCGTGTTTGGCGGCTTCGTACTGCAGGCCAACTCCCTTGGTCATCTGGAGCAGATTGATAGCTACACCCCTGGCCACCAAGTCAGATTTGGAAGCTTGAACTACGTCACGGATATCCGTGGAGACTGGATCTTCAATGGATTTGAGACCGCAACGATCGCTCCCCCTCACCCCGATGAACATGACTTAAATCTGTCATCGGATCACATCCAGGAGATGGTCCCTGTGGCTACAACGGCCTTAGAACCGGAGCAAATCATGCCATCCGAGGCCACAGAGTCCGCGGCGTTGGAGCCGCACACGGACTCGGCACCCCACAATATTTGCGTCAATAGTACTCTGGACTCATCTCCGGCTATAAGTCCCGGACCGGGTACACCTACGGACACCGAGCTAGATTGGTTATCGATTCTCAAATTTAGCGCCACAGACATCTTCCAGCACTCACCTTTGGGTGATGTGTAGGACATAGGGTATTACCTCCATAGAGAGGGCCTGAACCTGGGTAAACATCGTGTCCCCCGTCTCCTATTACCATCGATCCTAGACGCACAGTTCGGGACTCCCTACCCGAGATCCGCCGGTTTTGACACCGACACCCCCGTCCGGGCAAAAAGGATGCACCCTCACGGGGCGCCCGACACAACAGTAAAGAAATTTAAACCCATTACGGGGTGCAGAACCGTTCTCGAGGGATGGCTCGATAGGCCATGCAAAATACACAAAACACCGGATACCGTACCTACCCACAGCCATAGAGCATGTTGGATACTCCGGCAAGTGGCCAAGAGTGGCGAGGATATCCTCACCAAAAATACCTCAGAGCAACATCCCCCGAAAGATGACGACCTCAGGGTATTGACAGTCTTTGAGACTTTTGCTTCAAACAATCGGCGCAAAAGGGCCCTCCGTGACCTCGCCAAAGTCTGCCAAGTCACAACAATAAACCCGTGGAACGACACGGCCATAACTTTCAATGCCAATGAAGAACCAAAATTCCGGACAGCCCGGGCACCAGCCGCCTTGGTCCTCAATCCAATTGTGGATGGCTTTCGGCTCACCAAAGTGCTCATGGATGGCGGCAGCAGATTAAACCTCATCTACGAGGATACAGTCAACAAAATGGAAATAGACAGGAGCCATATCGAGCAAAGTAGCACAACCTTCCGAGGAATCATTCCCAGTCGAGAGGCACGATACATGGGAAGAATTACACTTGACGTGGTATTCGGCACGCCGGAGAACTATCGGTCCGAAGAGATAACCTTCCAAGTGGCCCCGTTCAACAGTTGGGGCGACATGCATTCACACGCTTTCAAGCCATACCTCATTATGGGTATATGAAGCTCAAGATGCCCAGGCCCAATGGTATTATCACTCTCGCTAGTGATCTGGATATAGCCCTCCGTGCCGAAAACAAAATAGCATCCCTGGCCCTCGAGGCACTATCTGAGGCCCTCGCAGCCGAAGAGTTAACCGCACTGCACTCGATGGTGGATAGGGACGACGTAGTCCTTGATAAGCGCTCCAAATCCACCTCCTTCAAACCAGTAGACAAAATTGTCAAATTTCATGTCCACCCGATGGACCCAAAGAATACAGCCTCCACCAGGGCACAGCTGGACCCAATGGTGGACGCCGCACTACGAGCGTTCCTATGCGAGAACTGGGACATATTTGCCTGGCACCCTTTTGATATGCCAGGAATCCCACGCAGGTTGACCGAGCACAGCCTCAACATATTGAAGGGATGTAAGCCGGTCAAGCAAACACTACGGCGCTTTTCCGAACCCAAACGACAAGCTATGAGGGAGGACCTAGCCAAGTTAATTGAGACCGGATTCATCAGATAAATAAAACACCCGGACTGGCTAGCAAACCCGTGATGGTGCCAAAGAAGGTTAAATCATGGCGTATGGGCGTCGATTTCAAGGACCACAACAAAGCTTGCCCTAAGGATCCCTTCCCCCACCCCGCATCGATCAAATTATTGATGCCACTGCAGGACATGACTCACTGTATTTCCTCGACGCATATTCCGGATACCATCAAATTAAAATGAAGGAATCCGACCAAGCCGCAACGGCATTTATTACCCCATACGGGCCTTTCTGCTTCAACACTATGCCCTTTGGGCTTAAAAACGTCGGCGCCACCTACCAACGCATGATTCAAACATGCCTGGAGAAACAAATTGGCAAGACAGTTGAAGCATATGTGGACGACGTCATCATCAAGACTAAACACATCGAGTCATTAATAGACGACTTAAGCCTCACATTCGACAATCTCTGGACATATGACATTAAGGTCAATCTAGAAAAATGTGTTTTTGGTGTTCCCTCTGGAAAGTTGCTCGGCTTCATTGTTTCCAGTAGAGGAATCAAGGCAAATCCAGCCAAAATCCGAGCTTTATCACAATTAGCTATACCAACAAACCTTAAACATGTCCAAAAACTAGCCAGATGTGTGGCAGCTTTAAGCCGCTTTATCTCCAGACTAGGAGAAAAAGCATTGCCACTTCGACTTCTCCGACGCACCGACCACTTCGAGTGCACGGATGCGGCAACGGCCGGATTGGAAGAAATAAAGGCTCTTGTAGTGAGCAATCCAATCCTGGCCGCGCCAAGTGTTGGCGAACCAATGTTATTATACATCTCTGCAACACACCAGGTGGTGAGCGCAGTACTCGTCGTCGAGCGAGAGGAGGACAGACACAAATTCCCGCTTCAGAAGCCGGTATACTATGTATCCACTTTCCTAACTCTATGCAAATACCGGTACCCTCATTATCAAAAGATAGCATACGCGGTCTTCATGGCATTCCGGAAGCTACGACACTATTTCCAAGAGTGTTCGATCACGGTGGCTTCCGAAGTACCACTGAATGACATAATAAACAACCGCGACACCACAGGCCGGATTGCCAAGTGGGCCATTGAGCTCCTTCCATTCGACATAACATATAAGCCGCGCCGGGCCATCAAATCCCAAGTACTGGCAGACTTCATCGCCGAATGGACAGAGGCCGAACTCCCTAAAGAGTATCACACATATTCCAACTGGGTCATGCACTTCGATGGTTCCAAAATGCTGGCGGGCTTAGGGGCGGGTGTTGTCTTAACGTCCCCCCACTGGAGACACAGTTCAGTACGTACTCCAAATATTATACACAGACTCCAACAATGCAGCCGAATACGAGGCCGTATTGCACGGTCTTCGGACAGCTACCTCCATGAGCATACAATGCCTCGAAGTACGTGGAGACTCAAATCTCGCAATATCCCAGATAAATGGAGATTTCAATGACAAAGATCCGAAGATGGCGGCTTACCGTAATGTCGTTCTCAAAATGTTGGCTTGGTTCGAGGGGCTCGAGTTTCATCATGTGGCTCGAGAAAGCAATCAAGCGACGGATGTCCTTGCTCGCATCGGCGCCAAGCGCGACCCCGTCCCACCTAACATCTTCTTGGAAAGGCTTTTCAAGCCATCCGTGGTGTGGCAAGGGGAGAGCGGCAACACCAGTCCGGATCCGACCATAACCCCAGATTCCGAACACACTGATATCATCGGGGGCTCAGCCACCGAAATAACACCGTCAGCCCATCTCATCATGGCACTCATCGCCACATGGACCGAGCCCCTCTTGGCCTACCATAATAGGCGAGAGCTCCCTGAGGATCAGAATGAGACTTGCTGCATTGTTCGGTGTTCGAAAGCCTACAAGGTCCACGAAGGAGAGCTCTACAAGAAAAGTGCTACCGGAATACTTCAAAGATGTATCTCCGAAGAAGAGGGACGACAGCTCTTGGCTGAAATCCATGCTGGCCTCGGTGGTCACCACGCCGCAGCTCGGGCCCTTGTAAGTAAGGCCTTCCGTACAGGTCTCTTTTGGCCGACGGCCCAAGCAGATGCACAGGACCTTGTCCAACATTGTGTCGGATGCCAGATTTTCGCCAACCAAAGCCATATGCCGCCCACCGCTCTACAAACAATCCCCATTACTTGGTCTTTTGCGGTCTGGGGGCAGGATATGGTCGGACCCCTTAAAGGAGGCAGCCATAAGAAAAATTATCTTCTGGTCATGGTAGATAAGTTCACTAAGTGGATAGAGGCCAAACCAGTTAAACCAGTTAAAACGGCTGAAGCCGGACCAATGATAGACTTTATATCCGGTGTCGTGCACCGTTATGGTGTCCCACACAGCATCATCACCGACAACGGCTCCAATTTTACAGCCGATGAGGTGAAAGCCTGGTGTGCTAATCTAGGCATTAAACTCGACTACGCCTCCGTCTATCATCCGTAAACAAACGGTCAAGTCGAACAAGCCAATGGCCTCATTATGAGCGGCATCAAACCCAGACTAGTGCGGTCTCTGAAAGAATCAGACAAGCAATGGGTTGAGGAGCTCGACCCCATACTCTGGGGGCTGGGGACCACGCCCAATCGCACTACCAGATATACACATTTCTTCATGGTGTACGGCACAGAGGCAGTGTTACCCCATGACATTATTTATGAGTCACCTCGAGTGCGCATGTACGAAGAGAGAGAGGCCGAGCTTGATCGGCAGGATAGCTTAGATGCCCTGGAGGAGGAGCGTGACGTTGCAAAAGCCCGTTCCGCATTTTATCAACAGCTGACCTGCACATATCAAAGCATAGAAGTGCGGGCCAAGACTTATAATGTTGGCAAACTCATTCTACGTTTTCCGGAGAAGAAGAAGGGCAAACTCAAGCCCAACTGGGAGGGTCCCTTTATCATTGACGAAGTTCTCACCGTAGGAGTGTACCGCGTGCGTGATGCATCAGATAATCGCCTATAGCCGAACCCCTGGAATGTGGCCAGACTCCGAAGATTCTTTGTTGGTCTTCTTCTCCACATTGTTTCCGCTATTTTTTATCCTCTCTTTTCACTTTTTATTTTGTTAGCCTTGAAGCTTTCGTGCGGTTAAACCGTGCACCTATGACGTACACATCCTAAAATATGTACGTCCATTATACCTGGGGGCTTCTTGCACAGAAGCTTATTATTGTTATTTTTCGAGCATCAAGCTCATCACATATGCGTTTTTCCCCATATGTACCTTTTCTTCGCCATTATATGCATTAATATGACTTAAGTTTTGGCCAAGCTGGGTTGCCTAGCTCCTGTGCTTATGCCCTACGTTCCCCTTAGTTCGGCTTGGGCATAAAGGGAGCACCTCTGCGATTGTTACTACCAGGTCATCCGGATGTGTACCTTAGACTGGGTGAAGCCGAAAGCTAGCGTTCTTAAGGGAATATTCGGTCGGCGGACTAAAGATGCTTTTACATTCCTTCCACTACGAACCCCCCGATGTTACGTATACTGCGATCTTTTCAATCACAGTTCGGGCATGCACATTAATGCATGTACACCCAGGGAAAGGAACCCTTAACGGAACTATTCTCTCTGGAAGATGTTTCTTACAATCACAATGTAATATAACATAGCTAGCCGGATACAACTTGTCTGTTCAAGCAACTATGACCCCTACACCTGGTTTCCACGCATACCCCAGTCTATTTTGCCGCTTAGGTATTCAGAAACACTCCGCACCTTCGGGTCTAGAGGTCGAAGCGAAAAGGTCAGCCATGACAATCGTTTTACAATCAGGCTAGGGACAAATATGTCAAGGAAAGTACATAGTCACTTGGACTCGAAAAATTTCCTCCTCTATACCGTCTAAGAGGCTGTCTAGCTTACAATCCTGTTGGGAATATTTGGCGGCTACTTCTACTTGGTCATATACCAAATTAACAGGAATTTCTTTCCCGTCTGACCCTAGAGGTCCGACCTGGGACATGTGATTTGGACCAAGCTTGGTATACCATGTTTTCACCAAGGCCCAGGCTTCTCGGGCACCTTCCCGGCAGGCTGATATCTTCCATAATCGAATATGCCGCCATGCTCCTTTGAATAGCTCCACGAGCTCCGCCATACTTCCTGGAGAGGAGGCGGATGGCCATAAAGCCTTGGCAACACTCCGCACCGCTTGCCGAACTTGCTCGTGCATCTGGGATAGCTCTTGTAGCAGGTTGCCTTGAGATCCGGACATTTCCTCTTCGGGACGGCCAGTCAGCATACCTGCAGACATAAATCCGCTAGTCCCTGCCCTCGCCAAATTATAGGGAGGCAAGTTTGAAAAACATACTGAATATGCCGCCTCGTAAACTCTTATTCTCCTTGACGGCGTCAACTAGCTGGGCACGAACATCTTTTAGTTCTTCGCCCAGTTGGGCATGGGAATCCTGCAGCTTGTTCTTTCCCCCCCTAACCCGCGTCAGCACACGTTCTCCTGCCGCATGTTGCCTTTTGGCCAGCCTGGGCGATCTTCAGTTCCTCTCTCAGCTGCTCTATAGATTCTGTCTGCAGAAACACTACAGTATTAATATTACTAGTATACGATTATACTTTTCTTTGATGGGGAGAAACATTACCAAACGATGCCTCCTTGGATTTTTCCAATTCGGTGGTAGCTGCAGTTAGCTGAGTCTGACACTTTTCCAGCTCTTGAGACAGCAGGCTATTCTTCTCTATAAGTGACTGATTATACAATGATCCTTAAATCAGTTGCATCAACTGCTTTAAGTCTCTGGGGCTACATGTATATGATTATCAAATTTACACTTACCTGCATATCTTTTAGATGCTGGTCCATGGCTCTGGCAAGTCCATCGTGAGCAGCTTGGATGTACGCAACAGCCGAGCCGAAGGCATTGAATGCCTCCCTTGAAAAGTCGGGGTCACGGAGAGCAGCCCTCTGACGATGATGATTCATGGCGCTCTCCACTTCAGAGTTCATGAGGGACATATCGTCTGAATCCTCTGCGGAAGGACAGTTCGGCGCCACTCCCGTGTCAGCCCCCATCCTTAGGGCAAGGTTTGGAACCTGACTAATGGAGGCACGACCGGCAGGATCCCTGGACATAGTCTGGCGTACGCTCTTCCTGATAAAATGCGGCGGATGACATCATGATTTGATGTGGCGACTAGGAGGCATATTTTAAAAAGAAAGCCTTACCTCTTTGATGAAGGTTCTACCATATTATCATTTGCCTTTCTCTTTGAAGATGTGCTCGGCGCAGGCACCAATCTCCTCGGAGATGCTCCTGGTGCACGTGGTGACGTCAAGTGCCTCCCTTTTGGAGCACGAAATAGTGCGGAGGGTGAGGCATAATAAGGAAACTCTTTCGAAGAAGGTATCTCTTGATTACTTACGTGTGAGGCAGGAAGGAAGCCAGGATAGTCAGCCATGATTGGCACAACTATGCCATCATAGCTCGCCTGGTAAAATACTCCCTTCTTGAGCTCCACAAATATATCCGGATCCTCTTCGAATCCGGGGTCAGGATCCCGGTTGTGATCCTCGGGCTGTGGGGCGGGATTATGGATCCCCTCGATAACCCTCCGCCATTCCTGTTATAAGTAGATGGGTTAATGTCCATCAAAAGTGATTCGGGGAGAAGATTGAGTAAAGTGGTGGGACTAGAACTCACCCAGCTTGGAGGATTGTACATGGAAAACCCATCTCGGCGTTTAAGATGACCGAACTCCTCATCCTCCCCTTTGTATAGGTCGGCCAATATTTTGACCAAAGAAGTGGGGGAGTCCGGACCTTTCCGGCTGCAGCATGAGGCGTCATCCTCCCCATTATAATGCCACATGGGAAGCCCTCGGTACTGGAGTGGCTGGACCCCCCCCCCCCCGCACTATGGAAGTCGCCATCACCTTGATTATTGATAATCCGGATTGGGCAAGTGTCTTTATCTTGCCCATCAGTTGACGGACTTCCGTGCTATCTTCCTCCTCGAGGCTCCGAGGACGCCAGCTGTGACATTTCTTCAGCAGAGCATTTGAAAATTTGGAAGGCCCATTCCAACTGGGTCGGGGAGAGCGACGTCCTCAATATAAAACCATTCCGAGGGCCATTCTTCGGGCGCCTTCTTCGATGTGCCGGACAGGTATCCGGTCCCGGCTATGCGCCATACTTCGGCACCACCCACCTCGAATATCGACCCCTCTCGGTTGCGGGGGACGAGGCATAATAACTTCCTCCACAAGTCAAAGTGGGCTTCACATCCCAGGAAAAGCTTGCACAGGGCGACAAAACCTGCGATGTGTAGGATTGAGGCCGGCGTGAGGTTGTGCAGTTGGAGGCCATAATACTCTAGGAGTCCGTGGAGGAAAATGTGGATTGGAAACCCGACACCTCTCAGCAAATAAGACATGAAGCACACCCATTCCCCCCTAGTTGGATTGGGGAAATTTTCCGCCAGGACCTCGCCTGTAAAGGAGGTTAATCCTGCTCGAACAGGGACCAAATCCACAAGGGGAAGGAATCCCTGTGTTTGGAGCTTAACCAACTGCTCATGGGATACAGAGCATCTCTCCCAATCACCTTTTTCGGAGCCGTGGGGCCGGGAGGAGGAACTAGGGACGCTAGCCATGTTGAATGGTTTCCCTTGGCATGACTCTGAAGATTTTCCACTAGGTGTAGGATGGATCTGAGATCCAACACCTTTAAATAGAGGCCTTTCTTATATGGCCAGAGGGGGTTATGCAAAAATGCGCCGACCTCTCGTATTCGCTCGACGCGTGGAGTAGAAGGGGTGGAGGCACAGAAGCCGATGGATGCAACATTAAATGGAGGGCTGCATATAGCTCTTTAAGTCAGGTACTTTGAAGTGATCAGAGGAGCAACTCGCCTTGCAATGCCGACGACAATCTGCACGCCGGACACCTCAGCATTGAAGCTTGGTTCGGGGTTCGGGGGCTACTGAGGGACTCCTAGACTAAGCGGTCCTCGGGCGTCCGGCCTGTTGGACATGGGCCAGACTATTGGGCCATGAAGATATAAGATATAAGACTTTCTCCCGTGTTCAGATAGGACTCTCCTTTGCGTGGAAGGCAAGCTAGGCGGCCGGATGTACTATTTCCTTTCTATGTAACCGACTTTGTACAATCCTAGTCCCCTCCGGTATCTATATAAACCGGAGGGCTTAGTCCGTAGGGACAATCATAATCATATAGGAAAGACTTCTAGGGTTTTAGCCATTACAATCTCAAGGTAGATCAACTCTTGTAATACTCATATTCATCAAGATCAATCAAGCAGGAAGTAGGGTATGACATCCATAGAGATGGCCCGAACCTGGGTAAACATCGTGTTCCCTGTCTCCTGTTACCATCAACCTTAGACGCATAGTTCGGGACCCCCTACCCGATATCCGTTGGTTTTGACACCGACAGTAGGATTCCCCTTTCCCTAGTTGGAGTAGGAGAGGGAAGGAAGGGGGAGAGGGAGAGAAGGAAAGGGGCTGGCCCTGCTACCTCTTGAGCACTATGTTGGTTTTCCCTTGAAGAGGAAAGGGTGATGCAGCAAAGTAGCGTAAGTATTTCCCTTAGTTTTGTGAACCAAGGTATCAATCCAATAGGAGACTACACGCAAATCACCTCGCACCTAGACAAATAAATAAGAACCTTGCAACCAACGTGATAAAGGGGTTGTCAATCCCTTCACAGTCACTTACGAGAGTGAGATCTGATAGAGATAATAAGATAAATATTTTTGGTATTTTTATTATATAGATAGGAAAATAAAGATTGCAAAATAAAATAGATTGGAAACTTATATGATGGAAGACAGACCCGGGGGCCATAGGTTTCACTAGTGGCTTCTCTCAAGATAGCATAAGTATTATGGTGGGTAAACAAATTACTGTTGAGCAATTGATAGAAAAGTGCATAATTATGAGAATATCTAGGCATGATCCTGTATATAGGCATCACGTCCGCGACAAGTAGACCGAAACGATTCTGCATCTACTACTATTACTCCACACATCGACCGCTATCCAGCATGCATCTAGAGTATTAAGTTCATAAGAACAGAGTAACACATTAGGCAAGATGACATGATGTAGAGGGATAAACTCAAGCAATATGATATAAACCCCCATCTTTTTATCCTCGATGTCAACAATACAATACGTGCCTTGCTGCCCCTGCTAGCACTGGGAAAGGACACCGCAAGATTGAACCCAAAGCTAAGCACTTCTCCCACTGCAAGAAAGATCAATCTAGTAGGCCAAACCAAACTGATAATTCAAAGAGAGTTGCAAAGATAACAAATCATACATAAAAGATTTCAGAGAAGAATCAAATATTGTTCAGAGATAATTTTGATCATAAACCCACAATTCATCAGATCTCGACAAACACACCGCAAAAAGAATTACATCGAATAGATCTCCAAGAAGATCAAGGACAACTTAGTATTGAGATCCAAAGAGAGAGAAGAAGCCATCTAGCTAATAACTATGGACCCAAAGGTCTATGGTAAACCACTCACACATCATCGGAGAGGCTATCGTGTTGATGTAGAAGCCCTCCGTGATCAATTCCCCCTCCGGCAGAGCTCCGGAAAAGCCCCAAGATGGGATCTCTTGGGTACAGAAGGTTGCGGCGGTGGAAATAGGGTTTCATGGTGCTCCTAGTTGTTTTTGGGGTATATGGATATATATAGGAGGAAGAAGTAGGTCGGTGGAGCTGTGAGGGGCCCACGAGGGTGGGGGCACTTAGGGAGTCCTGGACTAAGGGGTCCTCGGGTGTCCGGTCTCTTGGCCATGGGCCGGACTGGTGGGCTGTGAAGATATGAAGACCGAAGACTGCGCCCGTGTCCGGATGGGACTCTCCTTAGTGTGGAAGGCAAGCTTGGCGACCGAATATGTAGATTCCCTTCTTTGTAACCGAACTTGTGTAACCCTAGATCCTCCTGGTGTCTATATAAACCTGAGGACTTAGTTCGGATAGAAGAGACTCATTATCATAGCCATACAAGCTAGACCTCTAGGGTTTAGCCATTACGATCTCGAGGTAGATCAACTCTTGTAATACTCATATTCATCAATATCGATCAAGCGGGACGTAGGGTATTACCTCCATAGAGAGGGCCCGAACCTGGGTAAACATCGTGTCCCTTGTCTCCTATTACCATTGACCTTAGATGCACAGTTCGGGACCCCCTACCCAAGATCCGCTGGTTTTGACACCGACATTGGTGCTTTCATTGAGAGTTCCTCTGTGTTGTCGCCAAAAGGTTTGATGGCCCCTTCGATCGTCAATAATGCACTGTCCAAGTAGAAAATTTCCTCCCTGGACAGATCATCGTGTTCGGCGGCTTCGCACTGTGGGCCAACTCATTTGGCCATATGGAGCAGATCGAAAGCTACGCCCCTGGCCATCAGGTCAGATTTGGGAGCTTGAACTATGTTGCAGACATTCGTGGAGACTTGATCTTCGCCGGATTCGAGACCATGGTAGCCGCTCCCGGTCAACCCGATGATCATGACCTAAATCTCTCATCTGGCCGCATCCAGGAGATTGCTCATGTAACTGCTCTGGCCCTAGATCTGGAGCAGGCTGCGCCATCCAAGGATGGGAATATCAACCCCACTACGGAGGCCACAGATTCCACGATGTTGGAGCCGCACATAGACTTAACCTCTCATGACGTTTTTGTCAGCGGAACTCCGGACTCGTCTCCCGTCGTAAGTTCCAAACCACATGAGCCCGCGGACGCGGAGCTTGATCGTTTGTCGATCTTCGAATTTAGCGCTGCAGACATCTTCCAACACTCGCCTTTGGGCGATGTGCTAAACTCATTAAAAAACATGTCCTTGGTGGAGGACTCACAGCCGAACAATATCTGGCTCGAACTAGGGGCCGACGGTGGAGAATTTTGCTTCCCACCCGCCACCCACTTCATAGCCACGGTCGAGGAATTGACCGACGAACTTGATTACGACTCCAAAGACATCGACGGTATGGACGACGATGCCGTAGAAGAAGAGGACCAGAACCCGTCGTTTGATACGTCTCTGTCATATCTAATTTTCCAACGCTTTTGCCCTTCTTTTGGACTCTAACTTGCATGATTTGAATGGAACTAACCCGGACTGACGCTGTTTTCAGCAGAATGGCCATGGTGCTATTTTTGTGCAGAAATAAAATTTCTTGGAATGACCTAAAAATCAATGGAGAATTATTTTGGAATATATAAAAATACTGAAAGAAAGATTCACGTCAGGGGGGCCTCCACCTGTCCACAAGGGTGGGGGGCGCGCCCCTGCCTCGTGGGCCCCCTGACGCTCCATCGACCTCAACCCTGACTCCATATATTCACTTTCAGGGAGAAAAAAAATCAGAGAGAAGGATTCATCGCATTTTACGAGACGGATCCGCCACCAAGCCCTAAACTCTCTTGGGAGGGCTGATCTGGAGTCCGTTCGGGGCTCCGAAGAGGGGAATCCGTCGCCATCGTCATCATCAACATTCCTCCATCACCAATTTCATGATGCTCACCGCTGTGTGTGAGTAATTCCATCGTAGGCTTGCTGGACGGTGGTGGGTTGGATGAGATTTATCATGTAATCGAGTTAGTTTTGTTAGGGTTTGACCCCTAGTATCCACTATGTTCTGAGATTGATGTTGCTATGACTTTGTTATGCTTAATGCTTGTCACTAGGGCCCGAGTGCCATGATTTCAGATCTGAACCTATTATGTTTTCATCAATATATGAGAGTTCTTGATCCTATCTTGCAAGTCTATAGTCACCTACTATGTGTTATGATCTGGCAACCCCGAAGTGACAATAATCGGGACCACTCCCGGTGATGATCGTAGTTTGAGGAGTTCATGTATTCACTATGTGTTAATGCTTTGGTCCGGTACTCTATTAAAAGGAGGCCTTAATATCCCTTAGTTTTCATTAGGACCCCGCTACCACGGGTGGGTAAGACAAAACATGTCATGCAAGTTCTTTTCCATAAGCACGTATGACTATATTCGGAATACATGCCTACATTACATTGATGAACTGGAGCTAGTTCTGTGTCACCCTAGGTTATGACTGTTACATGATCGATCGCATCCGGGATAATTCTCGATCACTGATCCAATGCCTACGAGCTTTCCATATATTGTTCTTCGCTTATTTACATTTCCGTTGCTATTATTACAATCACTACAAAACCCAAAAATATTACTTTTGCTACCATTACTTTTGCTATCGTTACCACTACTATCATATTACTTTGCTACTAAATACCTTGCTATAGCTATTAAGTTTCTAGGTGTGGTTGAATTGACAACTCAGCTGCTAATACTTGAGAATATTCTTTGGCTCCCCTTGCGCCGAATCAATAAATTTGGGTTGAATACTCTACCCTCGAAAACTGTTGCGATTCCCTATACTTGTGGGTTATCAAGAACATTTTCTGGCGCCGTTGCCGGGGAGCATAGCTCTATTCTTTGAGTCACTTGGGATTTATATTTGCCTATCATTCTGAAGAACTTGAAAGATCAAAGAACCAAGATTTTTCCCTCAACTACGAGGGGAGGTAAGGAACTGCCATCTAGTTCTGCACTTGATTCACCTTCTGTTTTGAGTAAGCTTGCGACACCTAAACCCGCTTCTGCTATTGATTCTGATATGTCGCATGTTATTGATGATGCCACTTCTGCTTTACATGATACTTATGATGAAACTACTTCTATGCCTGATACTACAGTGCCACTTGGTGAATTTCTTGATGAACAACTTGCTAGGACTAGAGAGAATGAAATTATTGAAACTGATAATATTGATGAAAATGATGATGAAGATTCTCCCCCTAGATATGAATTACCTGTTGTTCCTGAAGGTTATGTTATGGATGAAGAATCTGCTAGAGACTTTCGTGCCTGCAATGATAGAAGTGATCTTAAGAAACTATTAGCTAAGCTTAAAGAAAAAACTCTGAATGCTAGAATGAAATATGATCCTGCTTATGCTACCTCACCTATCTTTGTTACTGATAAGGATTATGATTTCTCTGTTGATCCTGAGATAATTACTTTGCTTGAATCTGATCCTTTCTATGGCTATGAATCTAAAACAGTTGTGGCACATCTTACTAAATTAAATGATATAGCCACCCTATTCACTAATGATGAGAAAACTCGCTACTATTATATCCTTAAATATTTCCTTTCTCATTAAAGGGTGATGCCAAGATATGGTTTAATTCTCTTGATCCTGGTTGGGTGCGTAGTCCCCAGGATATGATTTACTACTTCTCTGCTAAATATTTTCCCGCTCATAAGAAACAAGCTGCTTTAAGGGAAATATATAATTTTGTGCAAATTGAAGAAGAGAGTCTCCCACAAGCTTGGGGGAGGCTTCTCCAATTACTTAATGCTTTGCCTGATCATCCTCTCAAGAAGAATGAAATACTGGATATCTTTTATAATGGACTAACCAATGCTTCTAGAGATTACCTGGATAGTTGTGTTGGTTGTGTTTTCAGGGAAAGAACTATTGATCAAGCTGGAATTCTATTGAATAATATGTTGACTAATGAAAATAGTTGGACACTTCCTGAACCAACTCCGAAGAAAAGGGGTATTCTATTTCTCAGTCCTGAAGATATGCAAGAGGCAAAGAAATCTATGAAAGAAAAAGGTATAAAAGCTGAAGATGTTAAGAATTTACCACCTATTGAAGAAATACATGGTCTTAATTCATCACCTATTGAAGAAATACATGGTCTTGATGACCCGACACAGGTAGTAAAGGTAAATTCTCTCTATAGATATGATAAAGCTGAAATCCCTCTTGTTAAGTTTGCTAGCCAATGTTTGGATGAATTTGATAACTTTATGGTTAAGCAAGAAGACTTTAATGCTTATGTTGGTAGACAACTGAAACATAATGCTTACATGATTGAACACTTGAGTGATTATATGGATAATGTTAAAGGTGAACTTAAACTTATTAGTAAACATGCTTCTATGGTTACCACTCAAGTAGAACAAGTACTTAAAGCTCGGAATGATTTTCTCAATGAATTGAATAGTAAGAATAATGACTTTGTTGTTAGAGTTGCAACTAGAGGAGGTAAAGTGACTCAGGCACCTTTGTATCCTGAGGGCCATCCTAAGAGAATTGAGCAAGATTCTCAAAGAACTAATGTAGATGCACCTAGTCCTTCTAAAAGGAAGAAAAGGAAAAATGATAGGACTTTGCATGCTTCTAGTGAACCTGTTGTAGACACACCTGAGAATCCTAATGATATTTCTATTTCTCATGCTGAAACACAATCTGGTAATGAACACGAACCTAGTGATAATGTTAATGATGATGTTCATGTTGATGCTCAACCTAGCAATGATAATGATGTAGAAATTGAACCTGCTGTTGATCTTGATAACCCACAATCAAAGAATCAACATTATGATAAGAGATACTTTGTTGCTAGGAAGCACGGTAAAGAAAGAGAACCATGGGTTCAGAAGCCCATGCCTTTTCCTCCTAAACCATCCAAGAAAAAGGATGATGAGGATTTTGAGCGCTTTGCGGAAATGATTAGACCTATCCTTTTGCGTATGCGTTTGACTGATATGCTTAAAATGAACCCTTATGCTAAATACATGAAAGAAATTGTTACTAATAAGAGAAAGATACCGGAAGCTGAAATTTCCACCATGCTTGCTAATTATACTTTTGAAGGTGGAATACCAAAGAAACTTGGAGATCCAGGAGTACCAACTATACCATGCTCCATTAAAAGAAACTATGTTAAAACTGCTATATGTGATCTTGGAGCCGGTGTTAGTGTTATGCCTCTCTCTTTATGTCGTAGACTTGATTTGAATAAGTTGACACCTACTGAAATATCTTTGCAAATGGCTGATAAATCAATTGCTGTACCTGTCAATATTTGTGCGTATGTGCCTGTTGTGGTTGCAAACGTTACTATTTTAACGGACTTTGTTATTCTTGATATTCGCGAGGACGATAGTATGTCTATTATTCTTGGAAGACCCTTTTTGAATACTGCAGGGGCTGTTATTGATTGCACCAAAGGCAATGTCACTTTTCATGTCAATGGTAATGAGCATACGGTACACTTTCCGAGGAAACAACCTCAAGTCCACAGTATCAATTCTATTGGCAAAATTTCAACGGTTACTATTGTAGGTTTTGAATTTCCTCTCCATACAGTCAAGAAGAAATATGATATTCTTATTGTAGGGGATGTGCATATCCCCATTGAGGTAACCTAGTGTTATTCGAAAATTCTCCGGTTCCATGTTATTCGGAATGAGTTTGTTAACAAGACCTGATCAACCTTGTTAGTGGATTCCTTTTGATGAGCATGAGATGGATGAATTTAGAAAACACAACTCTCTGTCCCCTCTTTTTACTTTCTGTTGTTTATATAAAATGAAGCAAAAATAGTATTTTTCTGTCTGTTTTCTGAATTATCAATGCAATAAAAAATTACCCCGAAAATAAAAGGTCTCCAAATGCCTGAAATTTAAATATGATTTTTTCTAGAATATTTGAGAAATATCTGGCACTGAGAACACATCAGGGGGAGCAAGCACCTGGCCACGAGGGTCTAGGGCGTGCCCACCCCCTGGGCGCGCCCCCTGCCTCGTGGGCCCATGGTGGCTCCCCTCCACTTATTCCAGCTACCACACACTCCTTCCTCCCAAAACATCACTAGCCAGCTCAAACCCGAGTCCAAGCTCATCTTGCTGCCATTTTCGATCTCCTTGCTCAAAGCTCCATTCACAAAACTGCTTTGGGGGATTGTTCCTTGGCATGTGACTCCTCCTATGGTCCAATTAGTTTTTGTTCTAGTGTTTTATTCATTACAAATTCTTGTTGCTTAGGTGACCCTGTTCTTGAGCTTGCATGTCAAATTTAGATGGTCAAAAGTAGTTTTAATGCATGATATAGCCTCTAGGCACTTGTAGGAGTAGTTGCTATCAATTTTATTGAGTTTGATTTACTTTTATTTTGAAGTTACTAAAAATTTCTGAAATTTCCAGAAAATAATGAAGAGATTTTTGAGGGGTTCGTCGAGCCGAAGCTCGAAGGATAAGCAAAGTGAGGAGGATAAGAGGCCCAAATATAATCTCCCTTGCACCACGGAAGTTCGGCCGTGTGAATGGCCTTGTGATAATTTCTTGAGAGCAGCCGGGATTTATGATGATTTCTATGAATTGGTTGAGAATGCAGGCCTCACCACCTTCCTCCACGACCAATGCGAACAGTATCTCTTACTCACCAATATCTTTGTGAAAAACTTTCAATTCCATGCTAGGAGCTCACCACCTACGGTGGAATTTTATTTATATGGTGAGCATAAGGAGATGTCACTTTATGATTTTTGTCGGGTTTGTTTGATCCCTTTTGAGGGCAGTGTAGAGGAACCACATCGTGACGATGTGGAAGGGTTTATTGATACAATTGCTATAGGGGAAACAAGGAAAGTTTCTGATGCAAGAATTACTAGCATACATTTTCCTGTTTTACGTTACTTTGCAATATTTGCTAGTAGATGCTTAATTGGTCGCGGAAACTGTGGCAAGCTTAGTGCCCCTGATATTGTTATTTTGTGACATGCCTTGTTCTATGATGACACATTTAGTATGGGCGCTATTGTTGCAAAGCGGTTAAGTCTTAACCGTACTAAGGGCCCCATCTTGGGAGGTATCTTTGCCTCGCGCCTAGCTGCACACTTTAACATACCTATTAGGCATTATAAGAAGGAAGAGAAGCTGCTGCCTCCTGTTTTTCTAGACTATAAGAGTATGGTAGCACATGATTTTATCATTAAGAATAAGGAAAAGATGCTTAAGTACAAGCTGATATTTGATAAAAATCACCCTGAGACTATTACTTTGCCTGCTCCTTCCTTGTTTGACTTATCTGCAGGCAAGTACTGTGGCACCCCGGCTCAGAGCGACCGGTTTACCATGCATTGCCATCCCAGAGACCATGTCTTCTGAAAAAACACAACATCTTGGTACCGAAAAACAACCGTTTTATTGATGCTAGCGGAACAGAGTTTACATTACAATAGCTGTCGAGGCCAAGCGGCACACTCGGTGCGGCTGAACAATATGTACATTATTTAGTAAACATAAAGGGGCATCGATCCGAACAACTACGTGGCAGCGGAATTACGTCGTGGTGGAAGCTCCATATCACAGGGACACCGATGTGGACACTATCTAGACTCGAATAGCGCTCCTCTCCAATGATACTTTCCTGAAATCTGGCATGACACGCCAGGTCAGTACATTGAATGTACTTGCAAGCTGACAACATGCATAATCATAATGACAAACAATATCATGATATTTAACCAATTATTAAAAATCCAACACTATATGTCAACATGTTGTGATCATGCTCGAATGTCCCTCGAGACAGATTACCAACCGTGATCATCTCTGGATCACAAACACACCACCAAAGTGGTCTTTCTCAAGACCAACTCGTGATCCTTACGGCGATCACAACCACGACCATCATTTGGTCCCAAATGCCTCGATGGCCTTTCTGCCATCCATCAACAATGCAAAGTTCATAGCTTAGTGTGCAATTTTTATAAAACGTTGACTCATGGTGGGACCTACTACGAGGTGTCCGTGACCGTGGACTCGGCTATCTATAGATTACATACTCTGCAGAGGTAGCACACTGTACCCACACCATGGAACCCATGGCCGCGCACTCCCATTCGGGTGGACCAACGGCATTCCGACAAAACCCTTCCATTGCCACAACACTCTCCCGGCCACTCCGACCCAAATCCCCAACGGGCTGGTCCTGGGTGGCCCCGTGTCTACCAAAGACACCCCGACCACCATCATGGTCAAAACACTCCCACTCGGGGACTCGGTACCATAATCTCATCAACGAGCACACAAGATTATGCCTGCTTAGCGGGCCAGGGCAAGCACGGCATAACCTTCCCTAGTTGGAGGCACCGACCAGAGGCCATGTCAATGGACCGAATCAAGGCCTTCCCACAAAGGCAAATGTGTTTGCACTGGAAAGAACTTGATTCAGCGGCACCATGACCTAGTCAACGGTATCTTCAAGTTGAGTTATATTCAGGTTGAACTTTAAACTCAAAAAATGACCGGTGTCATAGCATGCCATGAAATGCAAAACAACACATGCATCATAGAATGATAAAAATGACCGATGTCATCCATATACAAACCAAGTATAAACGTCAACAACTCATATTACTCTACTGCTCAAAATGACTCACAACTTAACCAAAATATTTTGCAACAAGTTTTATTAATTTCTTACGCAATAAAGTAACTCCAATAAATTTCTCATATGCTTGACAAAAAGATTTCACTATCAACAACTCTTAATTTCTTTATCACTAAGTCGGGTTCAAACATTCTGTAAGATAAGTAATATGATTAAACAAGTATTTAACAAAATATTTTCTAACAAATTTTTATCAATTTATGAAGGCAAAAACAAAGCTTTAAATAATTACTAACATGCATAACAAAATTATTTCTAACATCACCAAGTAAATCTTAACTTGCTTTATCCACTAAACTAGTTTCAATCATTCTGTAAATCAAGCATAACAACTAACCAATATTTAATAGAATACAAATAACTCAATAATTATTTAAATGGATGGATTAATCATTTCATTCAAGTAAGAAAATCACAAATATTGAAATGACACCATGAAAATGTTGCTGTGGCTTACCTTAGTGCAGATGAGGTTCACAAGCCTTCTGGTGATCCTAAAGACAAGCCTCACCCTGTGAAAATAAATTTAAACACAAAAAGAAAATATCAAGAACACTTCTGAAAATCACCAGAAATTCTAAACATCTCAGAAAAATCTCATCTTTGGTGAGCTGCTAGATTTCTTATTAAAGAACACAATGCAAAAAGAATCAATTCATTTGGACTTATGGTTGAAGAGTTATAACCATTTGGAGTGTTCTGTAAATTCAAATGAATTTGAATAAAAAGAAACAGACTGGGGGGTGACGTCAAAGGCGTAAAGCCCAGGGGCGCCACCACTTGTGCTGCTTCGTGCGCGTAGAGAGTGGCTGACTAACGGGCCCTGCTAGTCAGGTGGGGGAAGGGGGAGCAAGAAACTGAGAAGGCCACAGCTTCCCTGGAGCTCTCGTCGGCGACAAGGGCGCCTTGGCCCAAACGAGAGGGAGGGATTGAGAGAGGGGACGATGGCACACCTGCCCATACCCGTAGCGTGGCTAGGGGTGGTCGGACGGCGTCGGAAACAAGCTCACAAGCGGAAGCAGAACGCGGAGGTTGCCGGAGTTGAGGAAGATAGCGAACGGAGGCCACTCCAGGGGCTCCAAGCAGGCGAGACGGCCTCACCGGAGAGAGGCGGAAGCCCTGGAGGGGTTTCCCTGGCATGAAGGGGCTAGAGCTCCCGTGGCGTCCAGAGGGGATCGCCAGCGAGCTCGAGCTCGGGGACGGCGGCCCGAGGCCTGCCCGGCCGGGCTACGTGTCAGGACCGGATTTTCGGGATATTAATTTCCCAAAAGCGGCCCTTGTGCTCACCAGCCCCAGGATTACTATTAGCTGATGAGACACCAACTTGTTACAGAAACTCCAAGCAAACTACAAAATATGTCGTACAAGACCATTCTGGCCTATGGATACAACAATTGGTTTCTAGTGGTTGATGGCGGAAGCGGTTTGCGGATCATCGGCGTCTATGGGACTCCATTTCCCATAGGAACAGCTGACCAAGATAACTCCTATCTTCGTGAGGCTGCTATCATCATTGTGTAGGTTCTGGGGTTGTTATCACAACGCTCCTCTCCATGCAAGAAATCTGGCCAAGACAATAGCCAGGGACAAGCCAGTGAGTACTTTGAATGTACTCACAAACATTAAGAACACATGTATAACATGCCCTAAAATATTCTATGATCACAACGTCAGTCACAAAAATAAAATCCATGATGCACGCAAGCAAGTTATTCACAACACACATGAGTAAAGCAATTAAAGAGTAGAAATAGAATGCCTCAGTCGGGCGTCTGAGCGACACCACAGAAAGGGCTTATGCATAAAAGAAATAACAAGCCTGCCACAGTCGGGCGTCCGTGCGACACCACACAAAGGGCTTATAAGTAATTGAAATAACAAGCATGCCACAGCCGGGCGTCTGAGCGACACCACATAAAGGGCTTATATATAAAAAGAATAACAAGCATGCCACAGTCGGGCGTCTGAGCGACACCACATAAAGGGATTATATATAAAAGGAATAACAAGCATGCCACAGTCGGACGTCTGAGCGACACCACATAAAGGGCTTATATATATAAAAACATAATCACAGTGAATATCCAAGAGGTAGAACCGTCCCAGGAATATTCATTATTTCAATTTATACAAATGGTTAGTCCACAATAATAATAATCATAACCATCATATATCACAAGGCATAATCAATGTTCTGGTTTAGTAGTTTCTCCTCCGAAGACCGACACTAAGACCGACACTTGACCCATCCCAGACTGTAGTCCTTAAACATGGACACGGCTATTCAACTAGGTTTAATATCTGCAGAGGGTGTACTCTTTACCCACTAGCAACGGATTCCTTTGGTCCATCAGGACTAATTCCGTCCACGGTATTTTGATTGAAAACACACCTAACCGAACACACCAGCCTAACTCACCAGTGTCTGGAATCACCCTTGACACCTGTTAAGCAAAAATCTAAGTGGGGAGGTTACAACCTCGACTAGCATGGGATCACAAAATTTATACCACGCGCAAACTAGGGGAGCTACCCCTTCGGCTACAATCGAAACACCCATGCCCCCTGACTGGATGACTGGCTTTAATCCAGGGCCATGGAACCATCATCGCGGTCTCTCTGTTTGGTGTGTGCTAGGAAAGGGGTTGATAACTTACTGAACCGTACCCTACCTATGGTAGGGACAAGTGGTAGTACGAAACAAGTATGGGGGTTACCGGAACAAGACTCGATCTAATGGTCGACTCAGTAGGTTTAGGCATTCCCTGCATGATTAGCATAACAAATATGTTTCAATCCAACAGATAGAATCACCACTCATCATACCTCATCATGCCATACCGGACATAACTGCCTCGACGAGGAACTGGAGACAAGCATCGTGTCTACCCAAGACAGAGGCTTTCCCGGTTTCCTTCCGGTAGGTATGAAGGCTATATGAGGGTGACCACTATCACAACATATCAATGTTCAAGAGCACGGTATCATTAACATGCACTTACGAGTAGGATCATATCACCCTAATAAATAATGGAAATTTTGAGACACGGTGGTGTTGCAACCAAGTCAAACCACACACGGCAATATTATGCCAGGGTTCAGAATGCTTGCCTTCAAGTTGTGGAGAGGCAGGGTGCACTCAAAACTTTTGAAAGTTCCCTTCTTCCTCATCTAAAAATCCTATTTTAAATAAATTTTTTAAATAAATTTAAATTAACACATACTTTCACAACAGTACAAAAAAGTTGTTTGAAATTTTTTCAAATAAATATGAAAATAAACTAGACAATATTTGGGAAACAACAGAAAAAGAATCAAGTCATTTGGATTTATATTTAAAAAGTTATCACCAGTCAAAGTTTCAGTCAAACTCTGTTTTTAAAATAAAACAGAAAAGAGAACGTTTCAGATAAGAATACGCTTTCGAAGCAGGGGATACGCACTTGGGGGTTTTACGCCTTCACTTATCCAGCATGGACGGGCGCGTGGGTCACTGACAGTGGGTCCACGGGGCCCATTGGTCAGGTTTGACCAGTCCTCTCTCCCTCCTCTTCCTCTGCCCGAACGGAGGCGGGACTCCGGTGATCAACACCGGCGAACGGCGGCTCCCCGTGGGCTCCCCGTGGGCGAGGGACAGGATGGATCCGCAAGACCGGGGCGGTCCTCCCGGTGGTCGTTGGGTCGGCGGGGGTGGAGGGAGTCGCCGGTGGCGAGCTCCGCGGCGGAGGAGGCTTCGGGTGGGTTTTGGGGTTCTGGGCTGCAGTGGTTCCTGATCTCATATGAGAGGCTGGGCGGCTCCGCTAGGTTGAGGGGAGTCGAGTGGTGTCGCTGGATGGGCGGGGGAGGGTCTGCTCGCGACGAATTGGACCAGAGCATGGCGGCGGCCGAACCCATCGGAGGTGAGGAAGACGACCTCCTCCCGTCGTTCTCTAGCTATGGGGGGCACTTGGAGGGTGGTATGGGGCTGCCTGCGGGCTTAGACGAGCTCGGGGGCCTCCTTTTATAGTGCAATGAGGTTGGTTTTGCGGAGGCCGTGGATAAGCTCGTCGGCGACCGCCGTTCTGTAGGTGCAGGGCGACGTGGAGCTGGCCGGCGCATTCCGACGAGTTCCATACTGCTCAAGGGGCAAGCTGGCACGCGTGTACGGCTTGGGCGGTGCTGCCACGGCCGGGGCCTACCGCGGCCGTCAGCTAGCCGCCACGGCCGACCTGACGGCGGCGCTGTGGGGTGCCAGAGGTGGTCGGGGTGGCTCTGCGGTGTAGGAGGAGACGGGGCGCGCTAGCTACGGTTGGCCAAGGACCAGAACGGGTGCGGGGTGGGCAGCAGCGAGACGCGGCGGCTCGGTGCACGCGCGTGCAAAACGTGCGCTCTGGGCGCGCCCAGAGCACGCATGCTAGCTGCTCGACGAAATGCCAATGCATGCTACAGGGCTTGGGTGAGGCTAGCAATAAGCAGACCTAGGTTAGGAGTAGCTAGGAGCTTAGTGGACAAGGTTGCTGGGTCAGTGGTTCAAGTTCATATAGCAAACTAAAAACCATGCCAATTCTGGCTATGCACACAGGGTGTTTGGCAAAATGCCAAAGGCATTTAGGCAACTCTTGGGGTGACCCAAATTTCCAGATCATAGTCTCTTTGGATGAATAAGAGGGTGGTGAAGTTAGTTTGCAAAAAGCTCAAACTTGTTAGTGTAAGTTTTGCAAATCTCCAGTTTTGGACAGAAAGAAAAAGGCATGATTGCATGCACTTAAAATCCTCCAATGGGTCCACTCTCCTGGACTCAAGGGTTTTTGCAGGATGGGCTATAAGTAGGAAAAGGAATCATAGCTAAAAGGGGAAGTTAAATGATGGTTGCTATACAAACCACCATGCTGGACCAGTATGAAAAAGAGGTAGATTCACTCAAATATTTCAAAGAACATCGAGGGGTTTTTGCTTAAATTTGAATAATATACTCCTATGAACATCCCATAATTTTGGTGGAAGTTTTAAAGAAATATTTAAAGGGGTTGTAGTGCAAAATTGTCCACTGGGCCAGATTTGAAAACTTGGTGTAGAGCTCAAAATATTAAATGAATGAAATATATTTTTGCATAGAAGTGATTTAAAAACATCACATGACAACTCCAAATTTTCATGAAAATTTTAAATAAATTTATCAAGTGGTTGTAGTTCAAAAAAGAGCTCCAAAACTAATGAAAAATCATTTTAGGAATAAAGCTCAGAGAGAAATGATTGTGCAAATAAGTTCCACTGATAATAGAAATGTTTTTCTCGAAAGGGAAAACAAGTCCAATGATATATTTGGAAAGTTTTTACTTCGGGTAAAAACTCCATAATAACAAAGTAAAGAATGGCTTTGAAATCAAGGGAAAAATCTAGAAAATGAAAGTTATATTTCCTGGAAAAAATTTAATCAATGAAACAAGGTCAAAATTTTGGGGTGTCACAACACTACCCCCCTTAAGAAAAATCTCGTCCTCGAGATTTGCTAAAAGTTGTTTTAGGAAAATATATGCAATAAAATGTGACTACAGGGAGAGAGCAATAAGTGGTGTAAAACCACAGTGTGGAACACTAGCGCTGCATGGAAAAATCTACGTTTAGGGGGAAAACGAGAGATTTCTATGCTGGATACAGTAAATTTAGAATAAATTCTAAATTTAAAATATGCTGGTCGCACCCAAGAGCACAGTGCTCTCTCTGGCTGACAGGTGGACCCAGGGCCACTGTCAGCCCCTTCTTCTTCCTCTGGCTCTCTCTTCTTCCTCTCTCCCGCGTGCTTTCCCGCGCTTTCTCCATCGGCGACGTCTAGCGCGTAGGGCATCTAGGCCGTACCTGTGGTAGTGCGCGGCGTGCTAGCTGCTAGTGCAGCATGCACTCACCTTGCGGGCCAGCGTGCTGTTGGCACTGCTCGCGGATGCGCCTCCGAACACCGGCGATCGGGCGACGACCGGCGCTGGTGGACTTCGGCCACCGTACACCGATCTCGAGCTATAAAACGGCCAAGGTGCTTCTCTCTTCTTCCTCACACCTGGCCTCGCTTCTCCTTCTCCTTCTCCATTTCCGCTTGCAGAAGCTCGAGACGAGGCTCTAATGGCGGGGGCGGTGCCGGACTGGTAAGTGATCCTGGTGTTCGGAGGGCTGGCGGCATTGCTGGGGCTCTCCGTGCTCCTGTGTGCGATGATCCTTGATGATCGTCGCGATGCTGCCGCTCGAGTGTTGGCTCTTCGCGGTGGCGGTGATCACGAGGAGTAGGTGTGCTGTCGAGTGCTAACTGTTGTCGGTATGCTTGGTAACTTGTACTCGGATGATTACCCACTAATCTCTCCTTCAGAGACTGTGGTGTTTTAGGGAGATGGTTAGCCAGATGCAACGCGGTTACGTGGTGTTGCAAGCAGTGCATGTGTTCGAGTGGTTGTGGTTGTGAGTCTGTTGCCGTGGTGCTGCGTGAATAAAAATCCATGCCGTGAGGAGATATATGCCGCAACAACTCAGAGAAAAAAACATCTCACTCTAGGATTTTTCGCGAGAGAAAATTAGTTAAACGAAAGTTACAGCAGCAAAAACTACTCACCACAATCGAAACCAAATATTTAACTCATCGCACAAGATTTAGAAAAACACGTATGAGTTACAACACTTAGCTAAATGTGGGAATAAAAGAACATAGTAGTGACGTCTAGAATGAAAATGGCAACTAGACGGGGTCCCGAGAAAACGTCTCTGGTATTGGGGCGCACTCTTCTTCTATCGGGGGAAGTGGATTAATCAGTCAATGAACGCGTCTCTCCTGGCCGGGCCTCAGTGGTCTGTCGATGGCTATCTGAGGATTTAAATCAGCGAGGCTCTGGAGATAACCCATCACTCATTGGGTCAAACACTCTTGAGCGATGACATACTGGACAAGGTTGGCCAGTACTGGGTCTCTCTCAATTCGTCCACCGGGAAAATATGTCACTTCCCCGGGTGCTGCACGGCTCGGAAAGTAATAATACCCTCGTTCGCTGGCATAGGGTACCGCGAATCAAAGGCGAACAAGCGCTTCGTGTGCAGCCGCTTCTATGGCCATCTGCGGAGTTGGCATAGATTTCCCAGGAAGGAGACTTCTGTTGGGTCTTGATTTGAGTTTACGGGAGGGATGTGCACTGCTGCCCAATATTTCGAGGTGGATTCAGTGATCCTCAACTTGAGCAGCTCGTACTGGGGTGGCTGGGTAGAACCCATGGTACTGCAGGTAAAGTCCCACAATATTTTAACAAAGCTACCCGGGGTTGCATCTGGGGTTCTCAAATAAAAGCTAGGGCTTGGCATGGCAAAAATGGTTGTGAGAGTTGTGCACAAGATGAGGGGCACTCGGCAAGGTCACGAGGTGGCCTTTTATATAGTGACTGGGCTGAGTTATTTACCGCGGTGAGGGGCACTAGCTTGTTGGTTCTACTCTCATGGGGGTCGGGGTCAAAGCCATAGATACACACATCTCACAAAGGTGGCGTGTTACTGTGGGTGCCGTCGGGGTTGGTTTTGGTAGCTTCGCCCGGAATAATGTAACCGTACATCAATACAGCTACTATTTCAATTAGGGGCGCACAAGCAGATAACATTGCGGTGATACAAGGTCACACAGTTACAGGTTGTGGACATACTAAGACTTGGTACTACTCGAGTGACTTAGTCCACCTCGTTTATGTCTAAGCGGGCGTGCCTTGTGGCTGTCAAGGTTTCTCCACGGGCTTCGCCGTTGGAGTTAGCTGCAGGTGGTTGCGGAACTGCAGGGCCGGGGTAGTGATGATGACCATTGCGGGGATTGTTGGCCACAATCCCGTTGGAGTGTGTTCCCAAAAGGCGACGAAGCACTTCTGGGGTCATCAAAGCACCTTGGTCGATGGCTGGGGCTGATCTCAAGGTCTCGATTGGTTGTCCGAACAGCACGACTGGGTTGTCGGCGTCGGGCTCATCTTCTCTTCTTGCCGGGGCTCGGTGAACCAGTTCTCCACGAGCTGTGATCAAATCAAGGGTGATTTGATCGAACAGTCCCTCTAGTGCACTTACATAGCGCACCAGATGCAATAATGTAGGATCCGTCTCGTGGTCTCCGTTGGCAACTTGGGGTGGTCTACCATACCCGTCACGGCTGGGGTAGTAGTAGAAGGAGCGACAGTTAACTCTGGGCGACAAGTGCCGGAGTTGAACTATAGTTTCTCGAGCCGCTAGTTGGATGGCTTGTGGCTCAAAGGAAGTTGTCCTTCCGGTGAACCTGTAGGGGCGTTCTGGCGATAGACCCCTACCATAGATGTGCACAGTGGCCCAAAATTGACGGCTCTCACCGCTCATGGACCCTTGGTACACAACATACTCCGGGGGCTCTTCTAACGCGAAGGCACGACGGGTGAGGTTTGCTAGCACGGTCACGAAACCTCCAAGGTTGGTTGCTGTGGTCTCATTGTGAACAATGGGGCCAAGCATTATAGCTTGGTTTGGGGTAGAGGCTGTGATGTGCTGGGTTGAGGCCAGCGTGCCCTTTTTATAGAAAAAGGGGGCGGAGTCTTCCTTCGCACGCTTGCGAAAAGGACTGTTTAGGGGCCGGTCACTGGCGCATGATCGACATGCTAGGCTGATAGGTTGGGCACCGACTGCCAAAAGGTGTCGGGTCACTGTGTGGCTATCTTACACGAGAAGCTTGGCCGGGGCTTGGTTAAGGTCTGGTGGGTTGGTTTACCTAGATTTTTCGACCTGGCTAAGATAGGATTAGCCAATGGTCAGCCTGGCTCTGATACCAAGATTGTCAGGACCGGATTTTCGGGATATTAATTTCCCAAAAGCGGCCCTTGTGCTCACCAGCCCAGGATTACTGTTAGCTGATGAGCCACCAACTTGTTACAGAAACTCCAAGCAAACTACAAAATATGTAGTACAAGACCATTCTGGCCTATGGGTACAACAATTGGTTTCTAGTTGTTGATGGTGGAAGCGGTTTGCGGATCATCGGCGTCTATGGGACTCCATTTCCCACAGGAACAGCTGACCAGGATAACTCCTATCTTCGCGAGGCTTCTATCATCATTTTGTAGGTTCCGGGGTTGTCATCACAACGCTCCTCTCCACACAAGAAATCTGGCCAAGACAATAGCCAGGGACAAGCCAGTGAGTACTTTGAATGTACTCGCAAACATTAAGAACACAGGTATAACATGCCCTAAAGTATTCTATGATCACAACGTCAGTCACAAAAATAAAATCTAGGATGCACGCAAGCAAGTTATTCACAACACACATGAGTAAAGCAATTAAAGAGTAGAAATAGAATGCCTCAGTCGGGCGTCTGAGCGACACCAGAGAAAGGGCTTATGCATAAAAGAAATAACAAGCCTGCCACAGTCGGGCGTCTGTGCGACACCACATAAAGGGCTTATAAGTAATTGAAATAACAAGCATGCCACAGTCGGGTGTCTGAGCGACACCACATAAAGGGCTTATATATAAAAAGAATAACAAGCATGCCACAGTCGGGCGTCTGAGCGACACCACATAAAGGGCTTATATATAAAAGGAATAACAAGCATGCCACAGTCGGGCGTCTGAGCGACACCACATAAAGGGCTTATATATATAAAAACATAATCACAGTGAATATCCAGGAGGTAGAACCGTCCCAGGAATATTCATTATTTCAATTTATACAAATGGTTAGTCCACAATAATAATAATCATAACCATCATATATCACAAGGCATAATCAATGTTCTGGTTTAGTAGTTTCTCCTCCGAAGACCGACACTTGACCCATCCAAGACTGCAGTCCTTAACCATGGACACGGCTATTCGAATAGGTTTAATCTCTGCAGAGGGTGTACTCTTTACCCACTAGCAACGGATTCCTTTAGTCCATCGGGACTAATTCTGTCCATGGTCTTTTGATTGAAAACACACCTGACCGCACACACTAGCCTAACTCACCAGTGTCTGGAATCACCCTTGACACCTGTTAAGCAAAACTCTAAGTGGGGAGGCTACAACCTCGACTAGCATGGGATCACAAAATTTATACCGCGCGCAAACTAGGGGAGCTACCCCTTCGGCTACAACCGAAACACCCATGCCCCCTGACCGGATGACTGGCTTTAATCCAGGGCCATGGAACCCTCATCGTGGTCTCTCTGTTTGGTGTGTGCTAGGAAAGGGGTTGACAACTTACTGAACCGTACCCTATCTATGGTAGGGACAAGTGGTAGTACGAAACAAGTTGGGTTACCGGAACAAGACTCGATCTAATGGTCGACTCAGGAGGTTTAGGCATTCCCTGCATGATTAGCATAACAAATATATTTCAATCCAATAGATAGAATCACCACTCATCATACCTCATCATGCCATACCGGACATAACTGCCTTGACGAGGAACTGGAGAGAAGCATCGTGTCTACCTAAGACAGAGGCTTTCCCGGTTTCCTTCCGGTAGGTATGAAGGCTATATGAGGGTGACCACTATCACAACATATCAATGTTCAAGAGCACGGTATCATTAACATGCACTTACGAGTAGGATCATATCACCCCAATAAATAATGGAAATTTCGAGACACGGTGGTGTTGCAACCAAGTCAAACCACACACGACAATATTATACCAGGGTTCAGAATGCTTGCCTTCAAGTTGTGGAGAGGCAGGGTGCACTCAAAACTTTTGAAAGTTCCCTTCTTCCTCATCCAAAAATCCTATTTTAAATAAATTTAAATTAACACATACTTTCACAAGAGTACAAAAAAGTTGTTTGAAATTTTTCAAATAAATATGAAAATAAACTAGACAATATTTGGGAAATAATAGAAAAAGAATCAAGTCATTTGGATTTATATTTAAAAAGTTATCGCCAGTCAAAGTTTTAGTCAAACTCTGTTTTTAAAATAAAACAGAAAAGAAAACGTTTCAGATAAGAATACGCTTTTGAAGCAGGGGATACGCACTTGGGGGTTTTACGCCTTCACTTATCCAGCGTGGACGGGCGCGTGGGTCACTGACAGTGGGTCCACGGGGCCCACTGGTCAGGTTTGACAAGTCCTCTCTCCCTCCTCTTCCTCTGCCCGAACGGAGGCGGGACTCCGGTGATCAACGCCGGTGAACGGCGGCTCCCCGTGGGCTCCAGAGGGACAGGATGGATCCACAAGACTGGGGCGGTCCTCCCGGTGGTCGTTGGGTCGGCGGGGGTGGAGGGAGTCGCCAGCGGCGAGCTCCGCGGCGGAGAAGGCTTCGGGTGGGTTTTGGGGTTTTGGGCTGCAGTGGTTCCCGATCGCATATGAGAGGCTGGGCAGCTCCGCTAGGTTGAGGGGAGTCGAGTGGTGTCGCTGGATGGGCGGGGGAGGGTCTGCTCACGACGAATTGGACCAGAGCATGGCAGCGGCCGAACCCGTCGGAGGTGAGGAAGACGACCTCCTCCCGTCGTTCTCTGGCTATGGGGGGAACTTGGAGGGTGATATGGGGCTGCCTGAGGGCTTAGACGAGCTCGGGGGCCTCCTTTTATAGTCCAACGAGGTCGGTTTTGCGGCGGCCGTGGATAAGCTCGTCAGCGACCATCGTTCTGTAGGTGCAGGGTGACGTGGAGCTGGCCGGCGCATTCCGATGAGTTCCATACTGCTCAAGGGGTGCACTGGCGCGCGTGTATGGCTTGGGCGGTGCTGCCACGGTTGGGGCCTGCTGCGGCCGTCAGCTAGCCACCACGGCCGACCTGACGGTGGCGCTGTGGGGTGCCAGAGGTGGTCGGGGTGGCTCTGCGGTGTAGGAGAAGACGGGGCGCGCTGGCTGCGGTTGGCCAAGGGCCAGAACGGGCGCGGGGTGGGCGGCAGCGAGACGCGGCGGCTTGGTGCACGCGCGTGCAAAACGTGCTCTCTGGGCGCGCCCAGAGCACGCACGCTAGCTGCTTGACGAAATGCCAATGGATGCTACAGGGCTTGGGTGAGGCTGGCAATAGGTAGACCTAGGTTAGGAGTAGCTAGGAGCTTAGTGGACAAGGTTGCTGGGTCAGTGGTTCAAGTTCATATAGCAAACTAAAAACCATGCAAATTCTGGCTATGCACACAGGGTGTTTGGCAAAATGCCAAAGGCATTTAGGCAACTCTTGGGGTGACCCAAATTTCCAGATCATAGTCTCTTTGGATGAATAAGAGGGTGGTGAAGTTAGTTTGCCAAAAGCTCAAACTTGTTAGTGTAGGTTTTGCAAATCTCCAGTTTTGGACAGAAGGAAAAAGGCATGATTGCATGCACTTAAAATCCTCCAATGGGTCCACTCTCCTGGACTCAAGGGTTTTGCAGGATGGGCTATAAGTAGGAAAAGGAATCATAGCTAAAAGGGGAAGTTAAATGATGGTTGTTGTACAAACCACCATGCTGGACCAGTATGAAAAAGAGGTTGATTCACTCAAATATTTCAAAGAACATCCAGGGTTTTTTTGCTTAAAGTTGAATAATATACTCCTATGAACATCCCATAATTTTGGTGGAAGTTTTAAAGAAATATTTAAAGGGGTTGTAGTGCAAAATTGTCCACTGGACCAGATTTGAAAACTTGGTGTAGAGCTCAAAAGATTAAATGAATGAAATATATTTTTGCATAGAAGTGATTGAAAAACATCACATGACAACTCCAAATTTTGGTGAAAATTTTAAATAAATTTATCAAGTGGATGTAGTTCAAAAAAGAGCTTCAAAACTAATGAAAAATCATTTTAGGAATAAAGCTCAGAGAGAAATGATTGTGCAAATAAGTTCCACTGATAATAGAAATGTTTTTCTCGAAAGGGAAAACAAGTCCAATAATATATTTGGAAAGTTTTTACTTGGGGTAAAAACTCCATAATAACAAAGAAAAGAATGGCTTTGAAATCAAGGGAAAATCCAGAAAATGAAAGTTTAAATTTCCTGGAAATTTTTTAATCAATGATACAAGGTCAAAATTTTGGGGTGTGACAACACTACCCCCCTTAAGAAAAATCTCGTCCTCGAGATTTGCTAAAAGCTGTTTTAGGAAAATATATGCAATAAAATGTGGCTACAGGGAGAGAGAAATAAGTGGTGTAAAACCACAGTGTGGAACACTGGCGTTGTGTGGAAAAATCTACATTTAGGGGGAAACGAGAGATTTCTACGCTGGATACAGTAAATTTAGAATAAATTCTAAATTTAAAATACGCTGGTCGCACCCAAGAGCATAGTGCTCTCTCTGGCTGACAGGTGGACCCGGGGCCACTGTCAGCCTCTCCTTCTTCCTCTGGCTCTCTCTTCTTCCTCTCTCCCGCGCGCTTTCCCGCGCTTTCTCCACCGGCGACGTCTAGCGCGTAGGGCATCTAGGCCGTACCTGCGGTAGTGCACAGCGTGCTAGCTGCCGGTGCAGCATGCACTCACCTCGCGGGCCAGTGTGCTGTCGGCACTGCTCGCGGATTCGCCTCCGAACACCGGCGATCGGGTGACGAGCAGCGCTGGTGGACTTCGCCCACCGTACACCGATCTCGAGCTATAAAATGGCCGAGGTGCTTCTCTCTTCTTCCTCACACCTGGCCTCGCTTCTCCTTCTCCTTCTCCATTTCCGCTTGCAAAAGCTCGAGACGAGGCTCTAATGGCGGGGGCGGTGCCGGACTGGTACGTGATCCTAGTGTGCGGAGGGCTAGCGGCATTGTTGGGGCTCTCCGTGCTCCTGTGTGCGATAATCCTTGATGATCGTCGCGATGCTGCCGCTTGAGTGTTGGCTCTTCGCGGTGGCGGTGATCACGAGGAGTAGGTGTGGTGTCGGGTGCTAACTGTTGTCGGTATGCTGGGTAACTTGTACTCGAATGATTACCCACTAATCTCTCCTTCAGAGACTGTGGTGTTTTAGGGAGATGGTTAGCCAGATGCAACGCGATTACATGGTGTTGCAAGCAGTGCATGTGTTCGAGTGGTTGTGGTTGTGAGTCTGTTGCCGTGGTGCTGCGTGAATAAAAATCCATGCCGTGAGGAGATATATGCCGCAACAACTCAGGGAAAAAACATCTCACTCTAGTATTTTTCGCGAGAGAAAATTAGTTAAACGAAAGTTACAGCAGCAAAAACTACTCACCACAATCGAAACCAAATATTTAACTCATCGCACAAGATTTAGAAAAACACGTATGAGTTACAACACTTAGCTAAATGTGGGAATAAAAGAACATAGTAGTGACGTCTAGAATGAAAATGGCAACTGGACGGGGTCCCGGGAAAACATCTCTGGTATTGGGGTGCACTCTTCTTCTATCGGGGGAAGTGGATTGATCAGTCAATGAATGCGTCTCTCCTGGCCGGGCCTCAGTGGTCTGCCGATGGCTATCTGAGGATTTAAATCAGCGAGGCTCTGGAGATAACCCATCACTCGTTGGGTCAAACGCTCTTGAGCGATGACATACTGGACAAGGTTGGCCAGTACTGGGTCTCTCTCAATTCGTCCACCAGGAAAAGATGTCACTTCCCCGGGTGCTGCACGGCTCGGAAAGTAATAATACCCTCGTTCGCTGGCATAGGGTACCGCGAATTGAAGGCGAACAAGCGATTCGTGTGCAGCCGCTTCTATGGCCATCTGCGGAGTTGGCATAGATTTCCCCAGGAAGGAGACTTCCGTTGGGTCTTGATTTGAGTTTACGGGAGGGATGTGCAGTGCTACCCAATATTTCGAGGTGGATGCGGTGATCCTCGACTTGATCAGCTCGTACTGGGGTGGCTGGGTAGAACCCATGGTACTGCAGGTAAAGTCCCACAATATTTTAACAAAGCTACCCGGGGTTGCATCTGGGGTTCTCAAATAAAAGCTAGGGCTCGGCATGGCAAAAATGGTTGTGAGAGTTGTGCACAAGATGAGGGGCACTCGGCAAGGTCACGAGGTGGCCTTTATATAGTGACTGGGCTGAGTTATTTATTGCGGTGAGGGGCACTAGCTTGTTGGTTCTACTCTCATGGGGGTCGGGGTCAAAGCCACAGATACACACATCTCACAAAGGTGGCGTGTTACTGTGGGTGCCGTCGGGGTTGGTTTTGGTAGCTACGCCCGGAAAAATGTAACTGTACATCAATACAGCTGCTATTTAAATTAGGGGCGCACAAGCAGATAACATTGCGGTGATACAAGGTCACACAGTTATAGGATGTGGACATACTAAGACTCGGTACTACTCGAGTGACTTAGTCCACCTCGTTTATGTCTAAGCGGGTGTGCCTTGTGGCTGTCGAGGTTTCTCCACGGGCTTCGCCGTCGGAGTTAGCTGCAGGTGGTTGCGGAACTGCAGGGCCGGGGTAGTGATGATGACCATCGCGGGGATTGTTGGCCACAATCCCGTTGGAGTGTGTTCCCAAAAGGCAACGAAGCACTTCTGGGGTCATCAAAGCACCTTGGTCGATGGCTGGGGATGATCTCAAGGTCTCGATCGGTTGTCCGAACAGCATGACTGGGTTGTCGGCGTCGGGCTCAGCTTCTCTTCTTGCCGGGGCTCGGTGAACCAGTTCTCCACGAGCTGTGATCAAATCAAGGGTGATTTGATCGAACAGTCCCTCTAGTGCACTTACATAGCGCACCAGATGCAATAATGCAGGATCCGTCTCGTGGTCTTCGTTGGCAACTTGGGGTGGTCTACCATACCCGTCACAGCTGGGGTAGTTGTAGAAGGAGCGACAGTTAACTCTGGGCGACAAGTGCCGGATTTGAACTATAGCTTCTCGAGCCGCTAGTTGGATGGCTTGTGGCTCAAAGGAAGTTGTCCTTCCGGTGAACCTATAGGGGCGTTCTGGCGATAGACCCCTACCATAGACGTGCACAGTGGCCCAAAATTGACGGCTCTCACCGCTCATGGACCCTTGGTACACAACATACTCTGGGGGCTCTTCTAACGCGAAGGCACGACGGGTGAGGTTTGCTAGCACGGTCACGAAACATCCAAGGTTGGTTGCTGTGGTCTCATTGTGAACAATGGGGCCAAGCATTATAGCTTGGTTTGGGGTAGAGGCTGTGTTGTGCTGGGTTGAGGCCAGTGTGCCCTTTTTATAGAAAAAAGGGGGCGGAGTCTTCCTTCGCACGCTTGCGAAAAGGACTGTTTAGGGGCCGGTCACTGGCGCATGATCGACACGCTAGGCTGATAGGTTGGGCACCGACTGCCAAAAGGTGTCGGGTCACTGTGTGGCTATCTTACACGAGAAGCTTGGCCGGGGCTTGGTTAAGGTCTGGTGGGTTGGTGTACCTAGGTTTTTCGACCTGGCTAAGATAGGATTAGCCAATGGTCAGCCTGGCTCTGATACCAAGATTGCCAGGACCGGATTTTTGGGATATTAATTTCCCAAAAGCGGCCCTTGTGCTCACCAGCCCCAGGATTACTGTTAGCTGATGAGACACCAACTTGTTACAGAAACTCCAAGCAAACTACAAAATATGTAGTACAAGACCATTCTGGCCTATGGGTACAACAATTGGTTTCTAGTGGTTGATGGCGGAAGCGGTTTGCGGATCATCGGCGTCTATGGGACTCCATTTCCCACAGGAACAGCTGACCAGGATAACTCCTATCTTTGTGAGGCTTCTATCATCATTGTGTAGGTTCCAGGGTTGTCATCACAACGCTCCTCTCCACGCAAGAAATCTGGCCAAGACAATAGCCAGGGACAAGCCAGTGAGTACTTTGAATGTACTCGCAAACATTAAGAACACAGGTATAACATGCCCTAAAATATTCTATGATCACAACGTCAGTCACAAAAATAAAATCCATGATGCACGCAAGCAAGTTATTCACAACACACATGAGTAAACCAATTAAAGAGTAGAAATAGAATGCCTCAGTCGGGCGTCTAAGCGACACCATAGAAAGGGCTTATGCATAAAAGAAATAACAAGCCTGCCACAGTCGGGCGTCTGTGCGACACCACATAAAGGGCTTATAAGTAATTGAAATAACAAGCATGCCACAGTCGGGCGTCTGAGCGACACCACATAAAGGGCTTATATATAAAAGGAATAACAAGCATGCCACAGTCGGACGTCTGAGCGACACCACATAAAGGGCTTATATATATAAAAACATAATCACAGTGAATATCCAGGAGGTAGAACCGTCCCAGGAATATTCATTATTTCAATTTATACAAATTGTTAGTCCATAATAATAATCATCATAACCATCATATATCACAAGGCATAATCAATGTTCTGGTTTAGTAGTTTCTCCTCCGAAGACCGACACTAAGACCGACACTTGACCCATCCCAAACTGTAGTCCTTAACCATGGACACGGCTATTCGAATAGGTTTAATCTCTGCAGAGGGTGTACTCTTTACCCACTAGCAACGGATTCCTTTAGTCCATCGGGACTAATTCCGTCCACGGTCTTTTGATTGAAAACACACCTGACCGCACACACCAGCCTAACTCACCAGTGTCTGGAATCACCCTTGACACCTGTTAAGCAAAACTCTAAGTGGGGAGGCTACAACCTCGACTAGCATGGGATCACAAAATTTATACCGCGCGCAAACTAGGGGAGCTACCCCTTCGGCTACAATCGAAACACCCATGCCCCCTGATCGGATGACTGGCTTTAATCCAGGGCCATGGAACACTCATCACGGTCTCTCTGTTTGGTGCGTGCTAGGAAAGTGGTTGACAACTTACTGAACCGTACCCTACCTATGGTAGGGACAAGTGGTAGTACGAAACAAGTATGGGGGTTACCGGAACAAGACTCGATCTAATGGTCGACTCAGGAGGTTTAGGCATTCCCTGCATGATTAGCATAACAAATATATTCCAATCCAACAGATAGAATCACCACTCATCATGCCATACCGGACATAACTGCCTCGACGAGGAACTGGAGACAAGCATCGTGTCTACCCAAGACAGAGGCTTTCCTGGTTTCCTTCCGGTAGGTATGAAGGCTATATGAGGGTGACCACTATCACAACATATCAATGTTCAGGAGCACGGTATCATTAACATGCACTTACGAGTAGGATCATATCAACCTAATAAATAATGGAAATTTCGAGACACGGTGGTGTTGCAACCAAGTCAAACCACACACGGCAATATTATGCCAGGGTTCAGAATGCTTGCCTTCAAGTTGTGGAGAGGCAGGGTGCACTCAAAACTTTTAAAAGTTCCCTTCTTCCTCATCCAAAAATCCTATTTTAAATAAATTTAAATTAACACATACTTTCACAATAGTACAAAAAAGTTGTTTGAAATTTTTTCAAATAAATATGAAAATAAACTAGACAATATTTGGGAAACAACAGAAAAAGAATCAAGTCATTTGGATTTATATTTAAAAAGTTATCGCCAGTCAAAGATTTAGTCAAACTCTGTTTTTAAAATAAAAGAGAAAAGAAAACGTTTCAGATAAGAATACGCTTTCGAAGCAGGGGATACGCACTTGAGGGTTTTACGCCTTCACTTATCCAGCGTGGACGGACGCGTGGGTCACTGACAGTGGGTCCACGGGGCCCACTGGTCAGGTTTGACCAGTCCTCTCTCCCTCCTCTTCCTCTGCCCGAACGGAGGCGGGACTCCGATGATCAACGCCGGCGAACGGCGGCTCCCTGTGGGCTCCAGAGGGACGGGATGGATCCACAAGACCGGGGCGGTCCTCCCGGTGGTCGTTGGGTCGGCAGGGGTGGAGGGAGTCACCGGCGGCGAGCTCCGTGGCGGAGGAGGCTTCGGGTGGGTTTTGGGGTTCTGGGCTGCAGTGGTTCCCGGTCACATATGAGAGGCTGGGCAGCTCCTCTAGGTTGAGGGGAGTCGAGTGGTGTCGCTGGATGGGCGGGCGAGGTTCTGCTCGCGACAAATTGGACCAGAGCATGGTGGCGGCCGAACCCGTCGGAGGTGAGGAAGACGACCTCCTCCCGTCGTTCTCTGGCTATGGGGGGCACTTGGAGGGTGGTATGGGGCTGCCTGAGGGCTTAGACGAGCTCGAGGGCCTCCTTTTATAGTGCAACAAGATCGGTTTTGCGGCGTCCGTGGGTAAGCTCGTCGGCGACCGCCGTTCTGTAGGTGCAGGGCGACGTGGAGCTGGCCGGCGCATTGCGACGAGTTCCATACTGCTCAAGGGGCGAGCTGGCGCGCGTGTATGGCTTGGGCGGTGCTGCCACGGCTAGGGCCTGCTGCGGTTGTCAACTAGCCGCCACGGCCGACCTGACGGCGGCGCTGTGGGGGTGCCAGAGGTGGTGGGGGTGGCTCTGCGGTGTAGGAGGAGACGGGGCGCGCTAGCTGCAGTTGCCAAGGGCTAGAACGGGCGCGGGGTGGGTGGCAGCCAGACGCGGCGGCTCAGTGCACACGCGTGCAAAACGTGCGCTCTGGGCGCGCCCAGAGCACGCATGCTAGCTTCTCGACGAAATGCCAATGCATGCTACAGGGCTTGGGTGAGGCTGGCAATAAGCAGACCTAGGTTAGGAGTAGCTAGGAGCTTAGTGGACAAGGTTGCCGGGTCAGTGGTTCAAGTTCATATAGCAAACTAAAAACCATGCCAATTCTGGCTATGCACACAGGGTGTTTGGCAAAATGCCAAAGGCATTTAGGCAACTCTTGGGGTGACCCAAATTTCCAGATCATAGTCTCTTTGGATGAATAAGAGGGTGGTGAAGTTAGTTTGCCAAAAGCTCAAACTTGTTAGTGTAGGTTTTGCAAATCTCCAGTTTTGGACAGAAGGGAAAAGGCATGATTGCATGCACTTAAAATTCTCCAATGGGTCCACTCTCCTGGACTCAAGGGTTTTGCAGGATGGGCTATAAGTAGGAAAAGGAATCATAGCTAAAAGGGGAAGTTAAATGATGGTTGTTGTACAAACCACCATGCTGGACCAGTATGAAAAAGCGGTTGATTCACTCAAATATTTCAAAGAACATCCAGGGTTTTTTGCTTAAAGTTGAATAATATACTCCTATGAACATCCCATAATTTTGGTGGAAGTTTTAAAGAAATATTTAAAGGGGTTGTAGTGCAAAATTGTCCACTGGACCAGATTTGAAAACTTGGTGTAGAGCTCAAAAGATTAAATGAATGAAATATATTTTCGCATAGAAGTGATTTAAAAACATCACATGACAACTCCAAATTTTGGTGAAAATTTTAAATAAATTTATCAATTGGTTGTAGTTCAAAAAAGAGCTCCAAAACTAATGAAAAATCATTTTAGGAATAAAGCTCAGAGAGAAATGATTGTGCAAATAAGTTCCACTGATAATAGAAAAGTTTTTCTTGAAAGGGAAAACAGGTACAATAATATATTTGGAAAGTTTTTACTTGGGGTAAAAACTCCATAATAACAAAGAAAAGAATGGCTTTGAAATCAAGGGAAAATCCAGAAAATGAAAGTTTAAATTTCCTGGCAAAATTTTAATCAATGAAACAAGGTCAAAATTTTGGGGTGTCACACTACGGCTTCCTACGCAGTCGTGGAGTGTGTGGGAGTGCTGGATGGGGCTCGAGGAGACTGGGGGTGGCCTTATTTATAGGCGAGCGGTGAGGGGGCTTCGGGCTCCGCCGATGGACACCTGTCCACGGCGCCCAGCGACGAGCAGGGTCAGTGAAAGGGGGAGAAGGCGACAGAGGTCACGCGGCCACTGTGGACGGATGGAGATGGGCACAGGATCAAGAGGAAGGCGATGAGAACAGTGCAGAGTGCACTGTGGCGTTGGCTGGACCGTGCCCGTGCTCCTTGTGGCGAGCTCCGGCGTCGGTGAGCGCCAGGGAGGAGTTAAAGACGTCGAGACGATGATGGTGGCGTGGTTTGGCATGCTCGGGCAGGCGAGAGAAGCGAGCACGCGCGAACAGAGCGTTCGGCGGCACCCAGAGCACGTCCACACGCATGCCTGGCATCATGGACACGCGTGGTCATCGCGCTAACTCTCTCCTCAGGCCAGCCTTCGTCCAAGAATCATGTCTGGCATGTTGTTCGTGGTGGTTTTGAAGTTTACCACGGTTTGGTTTGGATCAGGTGCAGTAGAGAGGATTTTACCAACAAGGTAAGTTTTTGACCAGTAACTTAGAATAGTTACTGTGGTCAAACGGCTGGGAGATTGAGGCTGTGCTTTGGAGGCTAGTTATAAGTTACTAAGGTAAAGATGCACAAGAAATTTCAGGTCAAATGGAGCAAGTAAAATGGTAGTTGCTGTAGAAACCACCATTTCTGTCCAGAACAGAAAAGATTTTCTGTAGCAAAAATATTCCAAGAAGTGATGAAACATTTTTGTTCAGGAAGGTGCCCTAGGGTTCACAGAATATTTGTGAATTATCTCAGATTTTTCTGAGCCATAAAAATTGGGGTTGCTTTGAAGAAAACAGATCTGGCTAAGGGTTTTTGAGAGAAAATGAATATTTTTCATTTAAGAAAAATATTCCACAGATTATTTTGGGGTGGATCAGAAGTGAAATGATGATTTAGGAGGGAAGTGAAGCACTTCGGTAAAAGCCAAAGATGCCCAAGTGTTTAAGTCCATATGAAAAGATTCAAGAATTCCAAGTTTCAGACCTCCCCCACTTAAAATGAATCTCGTCCTCGAGATTTGGTTGCTTGGGAAAACCACTCTGGATACTGATCCCTAAGGAATTCTTCCTGCTCCCAAGTTGCTTCTGACTCTGTGTGATGCTCCCACTGAACCTTGTAAAATTTTCTGACTTTACTGCGAGTGACCCTTTCCATTTGATCCAAAATTTTGAACGGTCTCTCTTCATAAGTTAAATCTTTTTCCAATTCTATCTCAGCCTTTGCAGCCCTTTTCTCAGGCGGGGATATGCATCATCTCAAATGTGAAACATGGAACATGTTGTGTATGTCTGCTAATTCAGGGGGTAGTTCCAATTGATATGCAACCGTACCTACTCGAGACATAATCGGAAATGGACCAATGAATCTGGGTGCCAGATTTCCACAGTCTGAAATCTCTTGACTCCTTTCATAGGGGTGACTCGAAGGTATACGTGTTCTCCGGGTTCAAAACTGACCTGCCGATGCTTTGCATCATAATAACTCTTCTGTCGAGATTTGGCCAATTTCACTCTATCTCTGATTTCCCTAACTTGTTTCTCAGCTTCTAGCATGAGATCCGTTCCTAAGATACGGCTATCTCCAGTCTGAGACCAATTTAGAGGAGTGCGGCACTTACGGCCATACAGAGCTTCATATGGTGACATCTTTAGACTGGTTTGGAAACTGTTGTTAGAAGAGAACTTGTCATATGGCAAGCAATCTTCCCATTTAGCTCCTTTGGCTAGCACACAGGCTCGCAACATATCTTCGAGTATTTGATTTACCCGCTCTGTCTGTCCATCTGTCTGAGGGTGATAGGCAGTACTATATTTCAGTGCTATCCCCAGGGCTTGATGGAGACGGGACCAAAAAGTGGAGGTAAACAAAGAACCTCGGTCGGAGGTGATAGTTTGGAGTACTCCATGCAGACTGACTATTCTGGACACATACAACTGTGCAAGTTCATCGGCCCTGTATCTGGTGCTGATTGGAATGGAGTGAGCAACCTTGGTTAGGGTGTCTATTATAACCCAGATTGCGTCCTTGCCTCGCTGACTCCTAGGAAATCCTGTGATAAAATCCATGCAAACGTCATCCCATTTTCCACTGTGAAACTGGTAGCGGATGGAGGAGTCCAGCTGGCTTCTGATGATCTACTTTCACCTTGTTACATATGTCGCAACAGGCTACGAAATAGGCAATATCTTGCTTCATTCCCTCCTACCAGAATATTTGTCTGAGATCCTCATACATTTTTGTACCTCCCGGGTGAATGGAATATGTGGATTCGTGTGCTTCTGACAGGATTTTCTTCTTCAAGTCCGGTTGATTTGGCTCACAAATGCGTCCAGAGAATCGGAGGGTACCGAATTTGTCCTTGGAGAAGTCAGGGGTCTGCTTTGCCATCTGGCCCTCGACACATCTTTGTAGATTGGCGCCAGCTGGCTAGGCCTTGTGGATCTCCATCTCAAGTGTGGGGGTAACTTCCAAAATATTAGTGAGGCCAGCATCCACGATGACCAAGTTGAGCTGAGTGATCTCCTCTTGAAGTTCGGTAGGCAACAATTTTAACATGGCATTTAAGCTGACGGGCTTTCGACTGAGCACGGCAACGACGTTGGCCTTGCCTGGATGGTAATTTATTCCAAGGTCATAATCCTTGACCAACTCTAACCATCTTCGCTGACGGAGATTTAAATCTGGCTCAGTGAAGATGTACTTGAGGCTTTTGTGGTCGGTAAAAATTTGGCACCTTTTTCCAATGAGGTAGTGTCTCCAAATTTTTAATGCATGAACCACTGCAGCCAATTCCAAATCATGAGTAGGATAATTTCCCTCATGGGGTCGTAGCTGTTGCGATGCATATGCTACTACCTTACTGTCTTGCATCAACACACAACCAATACCTTGTCTAGAGGCATCACAGTACACATCAAAACTGCGATAAATGTCTGGAAGAGTCAATACAGGTGCGGTTGTCACACGTATCTTCAGCTCATTAAAACTCTTCTCACAATCCTCTATCCACTTAAACTTCGTATCCTTTTTGAGCAGCTCCGTCATGGGTTTAGCATTTTTGGAAAAGCCTTCAATAAAACGACGATAGTATCCAGCTAGTCTGAGGAAACTCCGGATCTGTGTCACGGTCGTGGGTGGTACCCAATTGAGCACATCCTTTACTTTGCTCAGATCCACGGCTATACCTTCGGCGGATAGTACATGTCCGAGAAACCCAACTTTCTTGAGCCAAAATTCACACTTACTGAACTTGGCGTATAGCTGATGGTCGCGGAGCCGTTGTAGTACTGCTCGGAGGTGATCCTTGTGCTCCTCTTCACCCTTGGAGTAAATGAGGATGTCATCAATGAAGACTACCACGAATTTGTCAAGGAAGTCCATAAATACTTTATTCATCATATGCATGAAGAAAGCAGGGGCATTGGTGAGACCAAAGGACATCATGGTATATTCGTAAAGACCGTACCGAGTAGTGAATGCGGTCTTAGGAATATCTTCCTTTTTAATCTTAAGCTGATGATAGCCGGTCCGTAAATCAATTTTTGAGAATACCTTAGCCCCACTGAGCTGGTCAAATAGATCATCAATCCTTGGCAGCGGGTATTTATTTTTGATGGTGACCTCATTCAGCTGGCGGTAATCTATGCACATACGGAGACTACCATCCTTTTTGCCCATGAAAATTGCAGGTGATCCCCACGGTGAAGAGCTGGGACGAATATAACCTTTCTGGAGTAATTCGTCAAGCTATTTCTTTAGCTCCACTAATTCTGATGAGGGCATCCGGTAATACTTCTTGTATAACGGTGCGGTTCCGGGCACAAGATCTATGGCAAACTCCAGTTCCCGATCTGGTGGCATGCCTGGCAGTTCTTCCAGAAACACATCAGGGTACTCACTGACCACAGCGATTAATTCCAATTCAACCACAGCGGTGCAAACTAGTTCTGGCTTGGGTATATTCTTGCGAGCGTAGAACTTGGTATGTTTCCCATTCAGACCGGTCAAAGTGACTTCTCGGGTTGCGCAGTTTATGCAAACATGATATCGGGTCAACCAATTCATACCCAATATAATACCCAACTTTTCAGACTCAATGATTATCAGAGATGTTGGAGAGTAGACCCCATTGATATTGATCTCCAGATCACGCCAGGCCAGATTGCTCTTGATTATAGATCCCGAGGTTTGTACCAGCATATTTTTGCCCAAAATTGCGCAAGGAAAATTGTTTTGGGCAGCAAAACTCTGAGAAATAAAAGAATGGGAAGCCCCAAAGTCAAATAAAATTACGACAGGTATGTCATTAACAGAAAACATACCAATGATGACTTTTGGCTTCTCTTGGGCTTCATCGGTGGAGATATGATGCACGTGCCTGGTGAAGTTTTGCTGGTTTGGCCACGACTCCATAAAGTTGGCTTGTGGCCTGCTTAGGGCATTCATCTTGTTGTTCTTGGGGCACTGCTTGGCATAATGTCCGTGCTGCCCGCAAATGAAACAAGAATTATTGCGCTGATGCTCATCATGTATTGGATTGGGCACAATATTCTTGACTTGAGTGGTGGTCTTGTTAACATTTTGCTGCCAATTTGGCTTGTATTCCACCTGAGTTTGTTGCCAGGTACGAGCCTTTTGCACTGGTTGCCCATCCTTCTTTGGCTCAAACTTTCGCTTGTTGTTGCTGTTAACAAGCCTATTATATACTATAAGCTTGTGCTCCCGTTCAGCAATGAAAGCCTTGTTCACTAGAGTTTGGAAGTCTGTGAAATCAAGCATATTGAGAGTACACCGGAGTTGTGGATTTAGACCTCCAAGAAATCCGTCAATTCTTCTTTCTTTGGTGGCCACGTCATGAAGAGAGTAACGGGCCAGATGATTGAATTTTTGCAAATATTCTGCCACAGACTGATTTCCTTGGATGAGTGCGAGAAATTCACGCTGCTTAGTCTTCATAACTCCAGTAGGGATATGATATTTTCAGAATCAATCCTTAAACTTTTCCCAAGTGATTTCCTCATCAGCCGACCACATGGCCTTTGTATTTTCCCACCATATGGCAGCTGCGCCCTCAAGATAATGGGTGGCAAAGGGAACTTTATCATTTCCTTCAGTATGAGCAATCTCAAGCTTTTTCTCCATTGTGCGCAACCAATCGTCTGCATCTAATGGGTCAACAATCTGACTGAAGCTGGGTGGATTGGTCCTCTGAAAATCTGACAACTTTGAGTGATGACCATTCTGATTTCCATTCTATCCAACCATATCTTGAACACTTCTCAATATTTCAATCAGATCATTGTTCCTTTTCTCTTCAAACATACGCAGAATTTGCTCGGTGGAGGGAGCATCAGGCGGTGGAGGTGGTGGCTGAACGTATGGCTCGGGAGAATGTCCTGCCTGTCATGCAGAACGACGAACATGAGTTCCCCCACGAACGTTGCTACTGCTGCCTCCCCGCGTCATCCTATTGTGAATTTTTTCCAAGACACCACAATCGAGATGAGAAACACCCAAGAATAAAATTGGGGAAAAGCCAGCAACAAATCCCGGAAGAAAGCAGAAGAGCGAAAAAATACGGCGAATAAAGTCTCAACATAATTATACATAGACTCATACATGAAAAATAAACAACATGACTGGTTCACTACTCTCATACATGGAACGAAACATCATGACTCGTACGACTACATCCATACATCATCCAGACAATTGCGAATACTCAAAGATACTACTGCTCTGCTGGTGCTACGGCGTCCTCCCCTGAAGCGGTCTCGGATCCTGAACTGACGTGGTTAACAGAAACCTCCGGGTTAAAGGTAACACGACGGTGCTGCCTCGAGGGCTCTCCCTCAGGGGCAGGGGTAGGATGAAGCATCGGGGCTACAGGGGTAGCGAGAAGTGAGACCCACTCGCCAGGAGTACTGAGAGGGTTCACGGCCGAGACGCCCGTGCTACTCGGGGGAGTAACCGGCGAAATAGGGGGGCTAGAACTGACTGGGAGATAAGGGGTAAATCCCAGTGAAGACGGAGTAGTGGTGGATCTAGAAGTGACCAAAGTAGTCGCTAAGGCAGTACGGGTACGAGTCAGCTCTCGAGCCAGCTCATGGATCATGAGATAGCTAGCAGTGACATAACGAGCAAGGTGGCTAGCAACACTATCAGACTCCGGATCAATGAGAGGGAAACGGACATGACCGTTGTCGTGCAGAGATGGGTAGTAGTAGAAACCTGGGTGGTTATGCATTCGGACCTCGTTGTAGCGAAGCTCGACAAGGACCTTGAATGGAGCAAACTGGACAGCCTGAGAAGCGGTGGAGGCATAACCGCTCCGAGAAGTGCAAGTGTAAGAGCTGGAATCGGAACTAGTGCGCAGAGTGACCACTGTGTGATACTCATACACTGAATCAGCTAGATGCTCCCGGTACACACAATAGACTGGGTCGTCTCCGAGAGGGTACAGCCGATGCCACACGTTGCGGAGGAGGTGCGGTGACGTGTACGACATCATCTGCAACTAGCACGGATACGGCACCGGAGCCATCTACACCCACAACCATTAGCAGGTTAGCATAAAAAAATATAAATTGAATGCATGCAACGCAACAATCAGCACAAATTACTACCGACACTCAACTTAAACTCGTATCTAACGTCCAGTTAAAGCGTCGTAGTCTAGCATGGCCTACAGTTAGCGCGGCTTTGATACCAAGTGTTGTGGCACCCCGACTCAGAGCGACCGGTTTACCATGCATTGTCAGCCCAGAGACCATGTCTTCTGGCAACACACAACATCTTGGTACCGAAAAACAACAGCTTTATTGATGCTAGCGGAACAGAGCTTACATTACAACAGCTGTCGAGGCCAAGCGGCACACTCGGTGCGGCTGAACAATATGTACATTATTTAGTAAACATAAAGGGGCCTTGATCCGAACAACTACGTGGCAGCGGAATAACGTTGTGGCGGAAGCTCCATATCACAGGGACACCGATGTGGACACGATCTAGACTCGAACATCGCTCCTCTCCAACGATACTTTCCTAAAATCTGGCATGACACGCTAGGTCAGCACATTGAATGTACTTGCCAGCTCACAACAAGCATAATCATAATGACCAACAATATCATGATATTTAACCAATTATTAAAAATGCAACACTATATGTCAACATGCTGTGATCATGCTCGAACGTCCCTCGAGACAGATTACCAACTGTGATCATCTCTGGATCACAAACACACCACCAAAGTGGTCTTTCTCAAGACCAACTCGTGATCCTTACGGCGATCACAACCACGACCATCATTTGGTCCCAAATGCCTTGATGGCCTTTCTGCCATCCATCAACAATGCAATGTTCATAGCTTAGTGTGCAATTTTTATTAAACATTGACTCATGGTGGGACCTACTACAAGGTGTCCATGACCGTGGACTCGGTTATTGATAGATTACACATTCTATAGAGGTAGCACATTGTACCCACACCGCGGAACCCATGGCCTTGCACTCCCATTCGGGTGGACCAACGGCATCCGACAAAACCCTTCCATTTCCACAGCACTCTCCGGGCCACTGTGACCCAAATCCCCAACGGGCTGGTCCTGGGTGGCCCCGTGTCTACCAAAGACACCCCGACCACCATCATGGTCAAAACTCTCCCACTCGGGGACTCGGTACCATAATCTCATCAACGAGCACACAAGATTATGCCTGCTTACCAGGCCAGGGCAAGCACGGCATAACCTTCCCTAGTTGGAGGCACCGACCAGAGGCCATGTCAATGGACCGAATCAAGGCCTTCCCACAAAGGCAAATGTGGTTGCACTGGAAAGAACTCGATTCAGCGGCACCATGACCCAGTCAACGGTATATTCAAGTTGAGTTATATTCAGGTTCAACTTTAAACTAAAAAAATGACCGGTGTCATAGCATGCCATGAAATGCAAAACAACACATGCATCATATAATGATAAAAATGACCGATGTCATCCATATACACACCAATCATATACGTCAACAACTCATATTACTCTACTGCTCAAAATGACTCACAACTTAACCAAAATATTTTGCAACAAGTTTTATTAATTTCTTACGCAAGAAAGTAACTCCGATAAATTTCTCATATGCTTGACAAAAAGATTTCACTATCAACAACTCTTAATTTCTTTATTGCTAAGTCGGGTTCAAACATTTTGTAAGACAAGTAATATGATTAAACAAGTATTTAATAGAATATTTTCTAACAATTTTTTTTATCAATTTATGAAGGCAAAAACAAAGCTTTAAATAATTACTAACATGCATAACAAAATTATTTCTAACATCACCAAGTAAATCTTAACTCGCTTTATCCACTAAACTAGTTTCAATCATTCTGTAAATCAAGCATAACAACTAACCAATATTGAACAGAATACAAATAACTCTATAATTATTTAAATGCATGGATTAATCATTTCATTAAAGTAAGAAAATCACAAATATTGAAATGACACCATGAAAATGTTGTTGTGGCTTGCCTTAGTGCAGATGAGGTTCACAAGCCTTCTGGTGATCCTCAAGAAAAGCCTCACCCTATGAAAATAAATTTAAACACAAAAAGCAAATATCAAGAACACTTCTGAAAATCACTAGAAATTCTAAACAGCTCAGAAAAATCTCATCTTTGGTGAGATGCTAGATTTCTTATCAAAGAACACAATGCAAAAAGAATCAATTCATTTGGACTTATGGTTAAAGAGTTATAACCGTTTGAAGTGTTATGTAAATTCAAATGAATTTGAATAAAAAGAAACAGACTGGGGGGTGACGTCGAAGGCGTAAAGCCCAGGGGCGCCACCACTCGTACCGCTTCGCGCACGTACAGATTGGCTGACTAGCAGGCCCTGCTAGTCAGGTGGGGGAAGGGGGAGAAAGAAACAGAGAAGGCTGCGGCTTCGCCGGAGCTCTCGCCGGCGACGAGGGCGCCTTGGCCCAAACGAGAGGGAGGGATTGAGAGAGCGGACGATGGCGCACCTGCTCGTGGTCGGACGGCGTCGGAAACAAGCTCGCAAGCGGAGGCAGAACACGGAGGTTGCCGGAGTTGAGGAAGACGGCGAACGGAGGCCACTCCAGGGGCTCCAAGCAGGCGAGACGGCCTCACCGGAGAGAGGCGGAAGCCCTGGAGGGGTTGCCCTAGCCTGGGAGGGGCTAGAGCTCCTGTGGCATCCAGAGGGGAACGCCGGCGAGCTCGAGCTCGGGGACGGCGGCCCGATGCCTGCCCGGTCGGGCTACGGCTTCCTACGCAGTCGTGGAGTGTGTGGGAGTGCTGGATGGGGCTCGAGGAGACTGGGGTGGCCTTATTTATAGGCGAGCGGTGAGGGGGCTTCGGGCTCCGCCGGTGGACACATGTCCACGGCGCCCAGTGACGAGCGGGGTCAGTGAAAGGGGGAGAAGGCGACGGAGGTCACGCGGCCACTGTGGGCGGACGGAGACGGGCACAAGATCAAGAGGAAGGCGACGAGCACAGTGCAGAGCGCACTGTGTCATTGGCCGGACCGTGCCCGTGCTCGCTGCGGCGAGCTCCGGCATCGGTGAGCGCTAGGGAGGAGTTAAAGACGTCGAGACGATGATGGTGGCGTGTTTTGGCATGCTGGGGCAGGCGAGGGAAGCGAGGACGCGTGAACAAAGCGTTCGGCGGCACCCAGAGCGCGTCGACACGCATGCCTGGCATCATGGACACGCGTGGTCACCGCGCGAACTCTCTCCTCAGGCCAGCCTTCGTCCAAAAATCATATCTGGCATCTTGTTCGTGGTGGTTTTGAAGTTTACCACGGTTTGGTTTGGATCCAGGTGCAGTAGAGAGGATTTTACAAACCAGGTAAGTTTCTGACCAGTAACTTTGAACAGTTATTGTGGTCAAACGGCTGGGAGATTGAAGCTGTGCTTTGGAGGCTAGTTATAAGTTACTAAGGTAAAGATGCACAAGAAAGTTCAGGTCAAATGGAGCAAGTAAAATGGTAGTTGCTGTAGAAACCACCATTTCTGTCTAGAACAGAAAAGATTTTCTGTAGCAAAAATATTCCAAAAAGTGATGAAATATTTTTGCTCGGGAAGGTGCCCTAGGGTTCACAGAATATTTGTGAATTATCTCAGATTTTTCGGAGCCATAAAAATTGGGGTTGCTTTGAAGCAAACAGATCTGGCTTAGGGTTTTGAGAGAAAATGAATATTTTTCATTTAAGAAAAATATTCCAAAGATTATTTTGGGGTGGATCAGAAATGAAATGATGATTTAGGAGAGAAGTGAAGCACTTGGGTGAAAGCCAAAGATGCCCAAGTGTTTAAGTCCATATGAAAAGATTCAAGAATTCCAAGTTTCAAAAAAAATTCAAATGAAAATTCAAGCAGATAAGAGAGGGCAAAAACCAGGCTGTCACAAACCTCTCCCACTTAGAATGAATCTCGTCCTCCAGATTCGGTTGCTTGGGAAAACCACTCTGGATACTGATCCCTAAGGAATTCTTCCTGCTCCTAAGTTGCTTCTGACTCTGTGTGATGCTCCCACTGAACCTTGTAAATTTTTCTGACTTTACTACGAGTGACCCTTTCCATCTGATCCAAAATTTTGAATGGTCTCTCTTCATAAGTTAAATCTTTTGACAATTCTATCTCAGCCATTGTAGCCCTTTTCTCAGGCGGGGATATGCATCGTCTTAATTGCGAAACATGGAACACGTTGTGTATGTCTGCCAATTCAGGGGTAGTTCCAGTTGATATGCAACCGTACCTACTTGAGACATAATCGGAAATGGACCAATGAATCTGGGTGCCAGCTTTCCACGAGTCTGAAATATCTTGAATCCTTTCATAGGGGTGACTCGGAGGTATACGTGTTCTCCGAGTTCAAAACTGACCTGCCGATGCTTTGCATCATAATAACTCTTCTGTCGAGATTTGGCCAATTTCAGTCTATCTCTGATTTCCCTAACTTGTTTCTCAGCTTCTAGCATGAGATCCGTTCCGAAGATACGGCTATCTCCAGTCTAAGACCAATTTAGAGGAGTGCGGCACTTACGGCCATACAGAGCTTCATATGGTGACATCTTTAGACTGGTTTGGAAATTGTTGTTATAAGAGAACTCGACATATGGCAAGCAATCTTCCCATTTAGCTCCTTCGGCTAGCACACAGGCTCGCAACATATCTTCGAGTATTTGATTTACCCGCTCTGTCTGTCCATCTGTCTAAGGGTGATAGGAAGTACTATATTTCAGTGTTGCCCCCAGGGCTTGATGGAGACAGGACCAAAAAGCGGAGGTAAACAAAGAACCTCGGTCGGAGGTGATAGTTCGGGGTACTCCATGCAGACTGACTATTCTGGACACATACAGCTGTGCAAGTTCATTGGCCCTGTATCTGGTGCTGATCGGAATGAAGTGAGCAACCTTGGTTAGGGTGTCTATTATAACCCAGATTGAGTCCTTGCCTCGCTGAGTCCTAGGCAATCCTATGATGAAATCCATGCAAACGACATCCCATTTCCACTGTGAAACTGGCAGCGGTTGGAGGAGTCCGGCTGGCTTCTGATGATCTTCTTTCACCTTGTTACATATGCCGCAACATGCTACGAAATAGGCAATGTCTTGCTTCATTCCCTCCCACCAAAATATTTGTCTGAGATACTCATACATTTTCGTACCTCCCGGGTGAATGGAATATGCGGATTCGTGTGCTTCCGACAGGATTTTCTTCTTCAAGTCCGGTTGATTTGGCACACAAATGCGTCCACAGAATCAGAGGGTACAAAATTTGTCCTTGGAGAAGTCAGGGGTCTGCTTTGCCATCTGGCCCTTGGCACATCTTTGTAGATTGGTGTCAGCTGGCTGGGCCTTGCGGATCTCCATCTCAAGTGTGGGGGTAACTTCCAAAATATTAGTGAGGCCAGCATCCATGATGACCAAGTTGAGCTGAGCGATCTCCCCTTGAAGTTTGGTAGGCAACGATTTTAACATGACATTTAAGCTGGCGGGCTTTCGATTGAGCGCGTCGGCAACAACGTTGGCCTTGTGTAACACCCTCGATGTGACCATATCTCCCACGTGTCGAGGCACGACTTAGAGGCATAATCGCATTGAAGGCATATGTCGCAAGTTAGGCAATCTTCACAACATCCCATGTACTAAGATAATAAAAGGGAAGATAACATAGTTGGCTTACACTCGCCACGTCAATCAAGTACATAAATAACATTACATCAACCAAACACTCATGGCCCGACTACGGCGCCAAAACAAAAGATAACCCAACATGCGACACGGTCCCGATCACCCCCTACTGGGCACCATTACTGATCATAAGGAAAGGAAACATAGTAACGTTGAGAGTCCTCGTCGAACTCCCACATGAGCTCAAGCGCGTCACCTGGAGCAGAATCGCCAGGCCCTGCATCTGGTGTAATAGTAATCTGTGAGCCACAGGGACTCAGCAATCTTGCACCCTCGCGATCAAGACTATTTAAGCTTATAGGTAAGGCAAGGTAAATATATATGTGGGGCTGCAGCAAGCGACTAGCAAATATGGTGGCTATCCTGTTCGCAAAAGAGAGTGAGAAGAGAAAGCAAAGAGCGAGCGAGAAACTAGAGAACAACCTGCACAAACATTACTCCAACACCGTGTCCACTTCCCGGACTCTGCCGAGAAGAGGCCATCACGGTAACACACTCAGTTGATTCATTTTAATTAAGTTAAGGTTCAAGTTATCTACAACCGGACATTAACAAATTCCCATCTGCCCATAACCGCGGGCACGGCTTTCGAAAGTTCAAAACCCTACAGGGGAGTCCCAACTTAGCCCATGACAAGCTCTCACGGTCAATGAAGGAATAGACCTCCTCCCAAGACGTTCCGATCAGACTCGGTATCTCGGTTCTTCAAGACACTTCGACGGGTTAAAACAAGACCAGCAACACCGCCCGAATGTGCTGAAAAATCCCGATAGGATCTGCACATATCTCTTTCTCAGGGCACACTCATATTTTCCAAACTTCCAGTAGGCCAGCCCAGAGTTGCCCCTGGTAGCCACCGGCGGCTGACAATTGGGACCAACACTCAAAGGAGCACTGGC